>NW_017731665.1:32046-42506 GCF_001890085.2 Hipposideros armiger | reverse complement strand
AGTTTACTCCATAAAGCTGTGTCAGGGAAAAGTGACTGCCTTAAACCATTCTGTGACCTGCCCTGGAGAAGCTGCCTTTGAGTAAAGTGAAAACTTTACTTTATGGTTAAAAACCTAACTGTCCTGTGGTGCTTTCCCCCTGACTTTGAGCAGTGGCTGCAAATGCTGCTAACCAAACAGATCCTGCACTGTTAGCATCTTATTTCCATTCCTGTAGGTGTTTATACGGGAGCTGATTTCCAATGCCAGCGACGCCTTGGAAAAACTGCGTCACAAGCTGGTGTCTGAAGGCCAGCCGCTGCCAGAAATGGAGATTCACTTGCAGACCGATGCTGAGAAAGGCACCATCACGATCCAGGTACGTCGTCCTGTGTCCTGACGGGCGGCACACCTCCCTGCGTCTTGTGCTGGTGCCAGCACTAGCCATGGAGGTGACCAGGCAGGGCCCGTGGGCAGTGGCCCCCTTCACACGCTGGGACAGAGGAGATGGACCTGCTTTTTTGTTAACGTCTCTAGGCCCCAAATGACGTGCTGACCATCTTTTCTGTTACAATAACTCTTGTTTTAATATACTGTGAAAACAATCATTCAATATAAAAAATTTGGAAAATACAAATAAGTAGAAAAGAAAATTTAAAATCACCACATCCCTCCAAGATAACTACTGTTAACATTTTAGCATCTGTTCATCTAGGTGTTTGGTGCCGATGTATTTATTTACATATATAAACGTTTTTAAACTATATATTTTTTAAGATACTCTTCACAGTTTTAACTGTACTTTCTCCCTGTAATGCTTATTTCCCTGTGATTAAATAGTCTGTGGTGCTATTTTTACGCCCAGCCTGCCGTTCAGATTAATAGTCTTGCTTTAGACGAAGCAACACTTTTGCTTGCTGTTGTAACCTTTTGAAAATTTTCAGGTCAGAAAGTTAGAAAGGCAAAGGGGCTTCATCACAGTGGGCCTGAGGGGGCCATTATGTTCCCGAGACAGCTGCTTCAGGACCTGTCACCCCAGGGTCATGGGTAGAATTGTGGGGTGTGCATCTCTGGGGGGTGGCAGGGTACACGCTTCAGTAGGGCTCTGAGCGGGTGTTTCTCTTTCGGGCTTCCTGCCTCCACCAAGTGCGCTGGTTTACCTTCTCAGGGCCTCTCTTATTCACTAATTCTCTCTGGTCTGTGTATGTGTGTGCCTTTCTTTGTTGTTGTTGTCATTGTTTTAATAAACTTTATTGAGGTATGATTTACATACAGTAAAAGGCATCGAATTCAAGTGTACAATTCAGTGGGTGTTGACCAGTGTATACTTCCCTGTAACCATCCATATCATCACCCCCCTTCTCTACCCTCCCCCCTTCTCTACCCCTAGCAACCACTGATCTGGTTTCTGTCACTATGGTTTTGTATTTTCTAGGATTTCATAGAAACAGAATTACACAGTAGGTAGTCTTTTCTGTCTGACTTCTTTCACTTAGTGTGATGCTTTGAGGTCCATCCACGCTGTTGCCTGTATCAGTCGTTTGTTCCTTTTTGTCACTGAGCAGTATTTCACTGGATGGATGTGGTATGAGCATCTGGGTTTCCAGTTTGGGGTTATTAGCAGTAAAGCTGCTGTGAATATCTGTGTTGCAGTCTTTGTGTGGACTGATGTTTTCATTTCTCTTGGGTAAAGTAGGAGTGGGATTGCTGGGTTGTANATGTTGAGTTTTAAAATCAAGTTATTTCTGGGCATTCTGAATCACCCATTTCTGTCCATTCCACATGGTAGTCCATAGCAGACCAGCACAGTTCAATGAAGTCTAGGCTTTCACATGAAGGGGTTTGCATGTCTTCCCTGTATCTCAGCATGAGGCACGTACCGACCGGGGCCAAGTCCCCAGGTTGTTGGTCCTGGAGTTGGTGTGTGACACTGTCCTGAAGGACTGCTAGTAAAGGTTGGTTCCTGCTAGGTGCAGTGGAGGTGTCTGCGCATGTCTGTAGCATCTGAAGGCAGAGGATGTGTCTGTCAGCCAGACGGTACAGCAGTGTCACATGGACAGGTTTCCCATCTTCCCTTACAGTGGTTCCTGGGTCTACTATGCTGAGCAGGTTACAGAAAACAAACGTGAGAGTCTGTGAGACCCCTTCCTGGTCACAGGAAGGAGATCACTTGCTGGTTTTCAGTTTTTAAATACACCAGTGTTAAAAAACTGATAGTTTGGGACAAAGGAGGGAAGAAAAAGAATCAACAGAGATTCTTTAGAAGATGATGAGACTGAATATTACCATTTAAAATTTGAATTCCTCCCAGGGGGACATTTTTTCTCCATTTTATTCATGGCAGCTGCACAGTAAGTTGGGCTGGGCTGTCGTTACTCAGGCTCCTGTGGGGGCTGTGAGCATTGAGGGATGAGGGGATGTTTGAGTTGGGGGGTTTATACGAGATTGCACTGGGGGACGTACACGGGAAGTGGCATGAAATGGCCCCAGCCGCTCTGCCCAAGTTCTAATACTTTCTTGATATTTGACATATGTGAGGCCATGTTACCAAATATATTTGTGAATGAACAAACTTGGGTATTCTTTTTCTGGTAACTCTCCTTTGTGCATGTTTGTCTTTTCAGGAAAACCAGCTCTGTGTCCTTGGAGGGCCCCAGTCCAGTCCAGAAGCCCCAGGCAAAACCTGGCTTCGAGCTTCCACATTGGACGGCCATTCAGCTCACAAGCTGCCGAGGACCGTGAGGAGGCGTCCCTCCACTCCATCATCAGCAGCACGGAGACGGTGCAGGGTGTGTGCTCGGCTGCGCTTGGGCCTGGGCTGGCTTAGCTGTGGCTGCCTCTTGAGGGCAGGTTTTTGAGGTAGAAGCAATAATTGGTTGAGCCACCCGCTCACTTAAGACGCAGGAAGGCCTTGGTTGGAGGGAGGGTTCCCCCAAACAATGAATGTGTCCTGTGCTTCCGTCTTCGCAAGGAACTTCTAACTTCCATCCTGGTGTGTCTTGCCCCCTCTGCTGGTCACCAGTGAGTTCGCGGCGGGCCACCTTCTGAGTGGTGATTCATAGCACATCTGCTAATAATCATGGAAGCGGGACGGAAACTCAGCATTGGCCCTGCCAACGCGGGAGCGCACGCTACAGCCATCCTTTCATTCCTAACAAGTAGAGAGAAGCAGCCTCTAGCCAGTCCCAAAGTGGGTCCATTTCTGGCTTTCAAACGAGTTGACAACAGAATCTGTGATGTTTTAGGTTAAGTAGAGAGCAAGGTTTCCTTGTTAATTTGCTTTCTAAGTAATTAATTTGGAAACCAGTGATTTGAAGAATAGAATCCAGGGCTTGGCTGTGGGAGCCAGCTTGGTTCTCAGGACCAGACACTTTGGGGCATGCCAGCCTCTGCAGTTCCGTGAGGTTGCTCAGAAGCCAGGCGTGCGGCCTCGTGGGCCGGAGGCAGGTGAGAGCTGTGCTCCTCCTCCACCCCTCTCTTTGGAGAGAGAGGGGGAGCTACTGGGTTTGTTTTGCTCCTGAGACCTGGCTGAGAGCCCCAAAGAGTTGGTTTCTTTCTTTTTTGTTCACTCCTTTGAAAAATGTTTAAAACTCATTACCTTAAACTTTTTTTGACTGTTACCTAGCATGGTCTTGTACGAAAATCAAAATTTATTGGTTGTGTCTGTGATTCATTACTAGGTTCCGTTTCCAAACATGAGTTCCAGGCGGAGACTAAGAAGCTTCTGGACATTGTTGCCCGTTCCTTGTACTCAGAGAAAGAGGTGCGGTACCTATTAATCACTCGCAGTACCAGCAGGGTTTCCTTTGGCAAAACTNAAGCGAGTTCTTAACCATCGCGCCACTCGGCCGGCCCTATGATGTGTTCTTGATTAAAATATTTATACATGCAAGACTGGAAATAAAAAAAAGTATGCCGGGGGGCGGCTGGTTAGCTCAGGTGGTTAGAGTGCAGTGCTTATAACACCAGGGTTGCTGGTTCGATGCCCACATGGGCCACTGAGATGTGCCCTCCACAACTAGATGGAAATAACTAATACTTGACTTGGAGCTGATGGGTCCTGGAAAAACACAAATGTTCCCAATTTTAAAAAAATTAAAAATATGCTGGCCATAAATCAAACCCCCCTAATCTGGGGGCAGGCTTAGAACAGGTAGTTTATGGGGGTCTCAAAATACTAAGAACTGTTGTTAGCCTCTGAATTTTTTATTTCGCATGATTCCTGGTTTCCTTCGGGGTAGGGATGGTTTTTTAGCTAGAGAGGTAATGGAAGAATGCAACCTGTTCTTTTCTGAGGGACCAAAAGACTGACGGCAAGGAAAGGACTCTGTTAGCAGAACAAGGTGGGACAGGAAGTGAGGATAAATGACCAGTTCAGTAAATTCTGCCTTTATGCAAATGCAATGGACCAGGAACAGTTTGCTGCAAATAAAATTGACCAGTGAGAAAACCCAGCATCTCTTTTTTAGGGTGTAATGTGTTGGTAATGTTTTGGAGGCAAGTGAACAGGAACTTATGAAGCACTCCCTGTGTGCCAAGATCGAGCTTGATGGCATAGGGAGAGAGGGGCGGGGGCACCCCAGTGTTGGGGACCATACAGGGAGGAGCACAAGGGCATGAGGGGTGTCAGCAAACCTGTTGGGCTGGGGTTTCCAGAAGAAGGTACGATTCTGGTGGTTTGATGGAGGGTCTGGAATACCCACCGAACCATTTAGAGTTGACGAGGCTGCATTAAAAAATCACTTCTCCAAAATTGGGGAAATAAGATGGAATTGGTGTCAGAAGAATATGTAGGAATTTAAGGGATGGATCGGAGAGAAGAGAGCTTTAGGAGACTAAGCTCAGAGGTGTGCAGGGACAAGGGACTAGACGGGAGGACCACATGGCTGGAGGTGGGGCTGGGACCATGGAAGTGCTACGTGCATGTCACTGCTGGAAGGAGACCCCAGAAGGCTGCACCTCTGTCCACTCGTGTGACCAGGCAGGAGGGAGTGGTTGCCAGGTGGTACATGCCAGGAGGAGTATTGGATGAAAGAATGTCTAAGGTCCTTTCGGCATTTGTGGAAGCTGCTCACATGGAGATGTTAAGAACCTGGCCAGTCCGTGACTGCCGTGACTACTCATTTCTCTCCTGGAGGAACTCCATCCTCCTCATTCTAGTGGCTCAGACACTTACCCTCTTGGCAGTTTGGAGTCGCAGTGTTCTGTGTAGAACTTGCATCAGTTGGATCTTCGAAAAAGTCATGATATATTTTGTCTATGTTTTTCAAACGTCATTTATTTATATTAAAAATAACATCAACCAATGATATATTGCCCATTTTGTTCAATAATCTTTTGCCATCTTTCAGTGAGCTTCATAATTCCTCATTTGTAGAAGGACCTGTCTTTATTTGTGAAAAACTGAACAAAGTGCTGATTTACAGCCTCATCTGAATTGAACGTTATTACACGCAAGGAGTTTTGAAGAGAGCAAAACAAGTGGAAGTCTGACAGCGCAAGGTCAGGCGAGAATGGTGGATGTGGCAACACATCCCATCCAAGCTCTAATAATTTTTGATGGGTGATCAAACTTGTGTGTGGTCTCGTGTTGTNACCGCTCTGTGCCTTTGTTCTCTGTGTGGAAAACGGGGTGAAAAGGCAGTGTGGTTGTCTTGAGGATTAAATGCGGTCTGAGCCTGTGCTGGAGGGACACGCACAGAGTCACAAAGGGAGTTCCCTCCAGGGAAGGGACACCCTCCCTCTGACCAGCCTTTGCCACTGCAGGCCTTTCTGGATGCGCTGCAGAGCCAGGCGGAGGCCAGCAGCAAGATCATCGGCCAGTTTGGAGTGGGTTTCTACTCGGCCTTCATGGTGGCCGACAGAGTCGAGGTCTATTCCCGCTCGGCCGGCCCGGACAGCCCTGGTTACCAGTGGCTTTCAGATGGGTGAGTAAGCGAGAGCCCCCATATCACACACACGGGGTGTCCCCCTGCCCTGGGGTCATATAGGATTTGTCAGCAGTGACGTGTGGAACTGACTTTCCCTCTCCCGTTGTCTTAGCTCCGGGGTGTTTGAAATCGCTGAGGCCTCAGGAGTTAGAACTGGAACCAAAATCATCATGCACCTCAAGTCAGACTGCAAAGAGTTTGCCAGTGAGGCCCGGGTTCGAGGTGAGTAGGGCCTGGGCCTCTGGGGATGTGTGGCCAGTGGCACCAGGTCAGCGAGACACCTCCTGCTGGCGTGTTATAGGAGATTCCATCTGGCTGGGAGTGTGTAGGGGACATGGGCAGAGCTGAGGCCGAGGGGCACCTCCCGGGGCTGAGTGCTCAGGCCCACCAGGGACAGAATCCCCACTGGCTAGTGTGGAAACAGGGCATGAGGCTTAGCCTCCAGACTACTGACAATGTCAGGTTTCTTCTCTTTACCTCCCTTTGGGCAGCGCTGTCTTCAGTCACCTGGGGGTCACACACAGTCCTTTCCTCACCCTGCCTTTGTTGTCAGATGTCATCGGCCCACTCACCTGGCCTGTCTGAGCCCAGGCTTCACTGAGAACCAGAGTGGGTGCTTCTGGGTGGTGGTTTTTCTGTCCGTGTTTTACTAAATGCTCACCGAAGGTGCCAAGTGCCTTCCAGTGTTCACTGTTAGTTCGTAAAACAGTATTTATGTCACCAAGAAGGCGACATGGCCTCATGGGGACCTGATCCTTGAGACATCTGGTTCCAGTGGAGTTTTGCTCAGCGCGTGCAGGCAGGATGTGTCTCTGCTGTGCCCTGTGACATGGGCATGGCACTAACTAGTCCCCAGAAGCTTCCTGTAGTGATTCTTGTTTTTCTTGTCTCTTCCAGACGTGGTGACAAAGTACAGTAACTTCGTTAGCTTCCCCTTGTACCTTAATGGAAAGCGCATTAATACCCTGCAGGTGAGACCCACCACGGCCTGCAGGCTCGGGCAGCTGGAGGCCAGCTGGCCCATTTCGGGGCTGCGTGGGCAAACGTGGGACTGGGTGACGCTGTCAGAAGCCCAGGATAAGGCGAGATAGTGATGCAGGCAGGGTCTCGCCCCTTCCCGCCCATCCTCGTGCACCAGCTGTAATGCATACACCGCACAGTTCACCTTTTACCGTGTACTGGTCAGCAGTCTTTAGTGTATTCACAGTCATACACCCATCACCACAGTGAATTCTGCAGCATTTTCATCACTCCAAAAAGAAACTACCCAACTACCCATTAGCAGTCACTCCCCAGTTTCCCTCCCCCAGTCCCAGCAGCCACAGTCTATTTTCTGTCTCTATGGATTTGCCTCTTACGGACATTGCAGATCAGTGTGACCTTCGCGTCTGGCTTCTTATCACAATGTCTTAATAGTTCAGCCATGTGTAGCACGTATCAGTGCTCCCTTCCTTTTGATAGTTGAATGATAGTCCATCGAAGGGCTAGACCCTGTTGCTTTATCCCTTTGCATTGCCCGTTGATCACTAGTATTTATGGTCCTGTGGCCTTGTCCAGATCCTGCCTCCTGTTGGCCCTTTTGGGCACACTGTACTGGGGAGGAGGCACTTGTTCCCAGAGCCTTTTGTGTGTCTCTCTTTGTGACCCTCCCCCCACTCCCCATCCATTCTGGGACACCCCTTCCCCCAGCACTGGAGCGGGTGGGGCTGGAGGCAAGGGAGGGGCTTGGCCTGAGGCCACCATCCTGGTGTGTCCCAGGAGGCCGGTCCCTGGCTCACCAGCACCCAGGCGCCACAAGCCCACCAGCTCCGCTCCAGGCTGCAGTTGGGAGGCTGCACCTGAAACAACATGCCCCGTTGGTCCTCATTTCCAGGCTGTCTGGATGATGGACCCTAAGGATGTGGGCGAGTGGCAGCATGAGGAGTTCTACCGCTACATCGCGCAGGCCCACGACAAGCCCCGCTACACCCTGCACTACAAGACAGATGCCCCTCTCAACATCCGCAGCATCTTCTATGTCCCAGAAATGGTGAGCACAGGCCTGACCAGCTGCCCTCAGCGTGCGGGGGCCTGTGAGTGGCTTGTCCGCAGCTTTCTGAGTGGGACATCCCCCGTGACAACCATTTTCTATCACCAGAGACACTTTCCCTGAATACTGACAGTTCAGCACAAACATCACAAAAAAGTTGGCAGCATCAGNAGCACTGTTCCTATCCCCATCCCCCCAATTCCCCAATAAAAATCTTAAAAAAAAATATATATATATATATATATATGTATGTATGTATGTATGTATATAGTCAGAATACTATGTGCTGAAGTTCCTTAGACTAATTCTTCCTCCAGTGTGGTTAGGTAGTTCGTGATACAGCTTCGCATGTTGTTACTGTTCGTGTTGCACTTGATAGTCCCCACACACCCTGGTTGCTCTTAATTATTTAGTTTTTAGGTATGTGAAACATTACCATGGTTGTGAGAGTCAGAGATCTACAAAAAGTTACCCTCAGAAATGGCACATTCCCCTCAGCTCTGCTCCCCGGTGCCAAGTCCCTTATTCTTTCCATTCTGTTCTCCCACACCCGTATGGGTTGAATTGTGCCCCCACCCAAAAAAAAAAAAATCTTGAGTCCTCATCCCCAGACCTACGAATGTGACCTTATTTGGAAATAGGGTCTTTGCAGACGATCAAGTTCAGATGAGGTTTTTAGGGTGGATCCTAATCCAGTGTGACCGTCCTTATGAAAAGGGGAAATTTGGACACAGAGATAGACACAAACAGTGAGAAGACGATGTGAAGACACAGGGAGAGGATGGCCGCCCAGAAGCCAAGGAACACCTGAGGCTACAGAAGCTGAGAGAGGGGCTTGGAACAGATTCTGTCTCGCAGCCTCAGAAGGAACCAGCCCTGCCAACACTTTGCTTTTGGACTTCTCTCCTCCAGAACTGTGAGATGATACATTTCCGTTGTTTAAGCTGTCCACTCTCTGGTACTTTGCCAAGCAGCCCCAGGAAACTAACACACACCCCTTGTAGGCAACCAGTTTCTTATGATTTGAATTATGTGCCCCAAAAAGATACCTCCAGGTCCTAACTCCTAGAACCTATGAATGTGACCTTATTTTGAACAGGGTCTTTGCAGATTCGGTTAGTTAAGATGAAGTCATTATTGTGTTAAAATGAGCCCCAAATCCAGTATAACTGGTGTCCTTATAAGAAGAGGGAAATTTGGATATGTTTTTGTTTGTTTGTTGTTGTTTTTTTAGCTGAGCCATCCTGCCACCTATTGGCAGCTCAGCTTGGGCCGGGCATCGAACCGCTGTTGCTAAGAGCTCACACTCTTAAGCGAGCTCTTAACCAACTGAGCCACTNGAGCTCTTAACCAACTGAGCCACTCAGCCGGCCCTTGAAATCACATTTCTTAATTAAGTGCTCTTGACTAATGTAATCTTGGAATTATGTTGGAAAGTTTTAGTCCTGATTGGAAATAATAAATTGTTTGTTCTTTCCCTTTTCCGAACAATGAGGACTTACAACACTCCCATTATAAACAACACTGAGTTCTAAGTAGGGGGAAAAAACTAAAGGAATAAGAAGAGTAAAACATGAAAAAATGGTTTAATCTTGGAGTGATGAAGAGCTTTATAGACAAGACTAATTTCCTTAATATATAAAGAGCTTTTACAAATCAATGAGAAAAAGATGGAAAATGTAGTAGAATAATGTTCAGAGGATATCAACAGTCCGTTGACAAAAAAAAGGAAATATTATAAAACTATGGATAGATGCTCAATATTGCTCATAATAAGAGAAATGTAAATGAAAAATACAGTGAACTTTTTACCTGGCTGATAGGCTAAGATCCAAAATTTTCATAACACTATATTGGCAGGAGTGTTGTGTGATACACACACTCATATATTGCTGGTGGGAATGTAAACTGATACAGCCCTCTCTGTAGGGTGTCTTGGCAGCATCAACCACAGTTTAAAGTGGACAATAACCTTGGACCTGGTCATTCCACTTCTAGATATATGCTAATATTATACTCATGCATAAATGAAATGACATAATGTACAAGAATATTCCTTAAAGCGCTCTTTTTTTGTTTTTATTTTGAAATAATCTCATACTTTACAGAGATGTTACAAAAATAGTACTCTGGGGCCGACCGAGTGGCTCAGTTGGCTACGAGCTCACTTAGGAGTGCCAGCTCTGAGCAGCAGGGCTGCTGTTCGGATCCCACATTAAGGGCCAGTGACGCTGCGCCCTCTATAGGTAAGATGATGAACAACAGCTCGACCTGGAGCTGGGCTGCCGTGAGTCGCTGGCGACGGCGTAGGCTGCAGTCCTTGCTGCAGTGGGCTGCCATAAGCTACCATGTGTGGCCGGCAGCCAGCGTGAGCAGCTGGCAGCTGGCAAGAGCTGCCGTGAGCCTCCATGAGCGGCCGACCAATGACCGGCGACGGATTGCCTCACCTGGGAAGAGCACAATGATCATACCAACATGGGCCAGTGAAGCGACATCCTCCACAACTAGACTGAAGAACAAAA
>NW_017731665.1:29817-31310 GCF_001890085.2 Hipposideros armiger | reverse complement strand
CCCTCCCCTGTGTCCCCACCACTTGTCTGTGCTTGTTGATGAATCAGTGGCATAAAGGAGGCAGTTTATGTCTCAGGTCATGTCCAGGTGGGTGGTGTCAGCGATCCAGGCCCCCAGCTTGTTCATGCTCGTTTGTCCTAGCCAGGCAGCTGCCACCAGGAGTCGAGATGGCTCTGGCAGTCGCAATAAATTTCAGCAGATGGGAAGGAACCCCCTCCTTGCACCCCATTATCTAGGACTAGTTGGAGGAAGGCTGGGAAATATGGACTTGACACCCATTCCCACGAGCCCAGTGTGACTAGGAACAGAGGGAGGACACTGAATCCAGGAGTGGTCTCTGCCTCAGAGACAGGGTCTGGCCACTCCTAGGCCTCACAGCTTGCCCAGCAAGCCCCTCTCCATGAGGCCCTGAGCCACCCGGGGTGGAAGGTGCTCTCTGAGACCCCCTGCACTTTTGATGTGTGGCCTACTGGACACGACTAGTCCGCCATGGCCTAGGCCCAGTCTGGAGGCATCCCTGGGCCAGGCCTCCGTGGGAGCCTCCCCGGCTGTAGAACATGGTAGGCCCACCAGCCGGGTGTGAGGCCAACAGAGCCTCTCCTCCCTTTAGCCACAGGCTCCCCAGGTCTGTGCCCAGCTGCTCAGGAGACTTTAGGAGGGAGGACCTGGCACGAGCAATGACCTGCCCTTTGTCTGTCTCCAGGAGGATATTGCAAAGCTGCTGCGATATGAGTCCTCAGCCCTACCCGCTGGGCAGCTGACCAGTCTCATGGACTACGCCAGCCGCATGCAGGCCGGCACTCGTAACATCTACTACCTCTGCACCCCCAACCGGCACCTGGCTGAGCACTCGCCCTACTATGAGGCCATGAAGCAGAAAAACATGGAGGTGGGTGAGCAACGGGGCAGGCTCAGCCCCAACAGGCTGCAGGGGCCGAGTTAGAGGACAAGGCAGGGTCTGAGCACCCGAGGGAGGGTCTCTGCTTACTGGAAAATGGTTGAATGTGCCCAAGAATCGGACCTGGGAGAGCCAGGCAGTGAGTCAGCGTCCGGGGGCACAGAGGCCTGGGCTGAAGATGGCCATCTGTAATAGTTTGTGTGTCTCTGTAGGAGGTAAGGGATTTCCCTTTAAGTAGAACCATTGTTCCCTCTGCTGAGACATAACCAGAGCCTCCCTCAGCACCACCTGGGAACCCGCCTCATCTACAAGGCCCAGGAAGCCCCAGCATCCAGTGCGGCTCCTCCAGGACTCTGGGCCCAGCCTGCAGCTTCATTCCCGTGACCCTGTCACCGGCGGAGTCTTCTGCAGGCCTGACAGATGTTCTTGGGCCCTCGCAGGTTCTCTTCTGCTACGAGCAGTTTGATGAGCTGACCTTGCTCCACCTTCGTGAGTTTGACAAGAAGAAACTGATTTCTGTGGAAACGGACATCGTAATTGATCACTACAAAGAGGAGAAGTTCGAGGACGGGTCCGCAGGTCGGTTCTTTTCCTT
>NW_017731665.1:3790-29147 GCF_001890085.2 Hipposideros armiger | reverse complement strand
GGGTGAAGCCGTGGTGTGTGGAGGCGACCAGGCCAGGCTGGTCACTGCTGTTTCTGTGTGTGCTTACTCGTGTGCGGCCACTGTGACCAGGGGTGTTGCTGTGGCAGGACAAGCGGACTCAGCTGGCCTGTTTCTTCCACTTTGTAGAGCAGATAGGAACCAAAAAAGTGAAAGGTGAGCAGCCAAGGGCTTGGTGGGGTCCCCACGTGGCCACCCCAGAGTTGTCCTGGTCCAGGCCTCAGAGGAGCTCTGGTAGCAAGGACACAAGGGGTTCCACCCCAACCCTTGGGGAGCTTATGGTCCCGCTTGGTTTCTCGGGGAGGGGGGGCAGAGGGGAGCTTCAGAGAGCTAGGAAACTGGTCCAGCTCTCAGCCACCAGAGAACAGTTGTCCAGTGCAGGGTCACTGGCTCAGGGACAGTCCAGGAGTGGCCCCAAGGAACAGGCAGGTATGCAAGATGGGGATGGCCAAGAGCAGAGGAAGGCGAGGGGCCTGGGTGGCTCTGGGTAGCAGTGTGACTCTGGGGGACGAGAGGTGGGTATAGGTTAAAAGAGGGGCTCCTGGTAAGGGAGCATTGAGAACCAAGATGTGTGGCTGGGACTTCCCGTGTGACATGTTCACTGTGTTGGCGCTTTACAATGGGGACTCAGTTAAGCCTCGGGTGATGATGAGGGAGGTAGAATTATCCCCATCCTATGAAGGAGAGGAGAGGAGACAGCGCGTCCCCAGGTCACGCAACTAGGATGTCACGAAGCTGGGATTTGAATTGCAGCTCAGGTTCTTCTCGGTACCATGCTGACAGGAAGGGTGTGTGTGGGCCCAGCAGGCCCAGTAGAATCTCTGGTGTAAGTGAGGAGGCCCCAAGCTTATGGAGTGGGCAGAGGGGAAGGTGGGAAAAGGTGCATCTGATGAAGTCAGGCCAGAGGGAGCTGCAGGTGTGAAAATGAGGTCTGCGGGAAGGAGGCTGGGGCAGTCTGGAAGGGTGGGATTGAGGGAAGGGACTGCAGACAGGTGACCTGGGGGTCTTAGATGGTCCCTGTAGGACTGGGCAGTGACCCCTGTGGAGGAGAGAGGTGCAGATAACACCAGGCAAGATGGACCTTGGACAGTAACTGACACATTAGAAACGGGTGGCTTTGGGGGATAGGAGTCCCCAAACAGGATGTTGCTCCAGGAGCTTGGTGTGGGCAGCAGTTCAGGTTAGTGGCTGATTGGATGTCGAGGTCTGTGAGGGCGTGTACTGGAGACCTGTGTTCTTGTGCCTTGTCATCTGGGGGGCTTCACACCTGCTCAAGACTCCCTCACCCCAGGTCCCCGGTTTTGCTCACAGGTGACTCTTCGACTGGACACCCACCCTGCCATGATCACCGTGCTGGAGATGGGGGCGGCCCGGCACTTCCTGCGCATGCAGCAGCTGGCCAAGACCCAGGAGGAGCGAGCTCAGCTCCTCCAGCCCACCCTGGAGATCAACCCCAGGTAAGCCTGCCGCCCTCGGCCCATGTCTCACCTGCCAGGTGATCCTTTACATTAGGTTATGGAGGAACAAAATGAATCACATTAAATGTATGTATTAATTTAGGGTTTCACCTTTAATTACGATCTACTTATCTAAGAACCAACATATGCATCTTCATATATTATATTCTTTTCCTTTAGTAGTAGTTCATTTATAATAATGTTAGTACTTGCTGCATTTTCTAATATCAAAACTCTTGGGTTTTCTGGGTATATAATTATTATCTGTGAATGATCATTTATAGCTCCTTTCTAATCTTTATGTGCCTTATTTTTTTATATTGGACTGTCCTAATACAGTTTTTTGACTGTTCTGATAAGTCTTAACAGCTCAGAAGTTAGAGGCCCTGGTGCTGGATGCAGGCTCTGAGCTAACATCTGGGGGTTTCTGTTGCAGGCACACACTGATCAAAAAGCTCAGTCAGCTGCGAGAGAGTGAACCGGACCTGGCTCAGCTGCTGATCGATCAGGTGAGTCTCCTGGAGACAGGCTGCGAGCAAGAGAACAGAGGTGCCGAGCTGCCTGTTCTGCGAGCCTGTCTTCCTTTGAGGTGGGAGAGCTCAGTTTCCTCTAAAGCCCTGTTTTAAGAAGGAACAGCTCTCTTCTACTAAAATGTCCCTGAGTTGAAACTAGGACGGGGCCTCCCTCCCATTGACGAAGTGACCGTTCTGCCTTTCAGATCTATGAGAATGCCATGATCGCAGCAGGGCTGGTCGATGACCCCCGAGCAATGGTGGGCCGCCTGAACAACCTGCTCGTCAAGGCCCTGGAGCGACACTGACTGCAAGGGGCTGGGCCATGGTCCAGGGGGACGTGACCATGGAACCCTGTGCCTCTGCTGTGGGAAGGAAGGAATGATTGGATGCCACCAATGAGAATACCCCCTTTTGAGCTTTATTTAAATTAAAAGGTATTTCTTAATCTAAATTAAAAGGTATTTCTTAATCTAAATGTTAAACTTTTTGTGCAGATTGACAAGGTAGGTTACTCTGGTGGCACACCCCATGCTTGTAACAGAAGCAGGTATAGCAAGAAAAAGCCTACCTTCCACCCTCCTTCTGCAAGCTGTTTTTGGGGGGGCAGGGTACTGGTTTCTTAAACTCCATTCCCAGAACCTGAAGATGACAACAGGAGCAGCCACAGGCTAGCGGTCACCAACCAGGGCCCTGGGAGCTGCTCTCGTCAGGCACTCTTCAGCGTCACCTCCACCGGGTAATGGTCACTGATGGCTCGGGCCTGTGGAGAGAGAGAAACATGCAGTGAGCACAGGGACACGCCGAGGGCCAGGTCCCTGGTCCAGCTCTGGAACTCAGGCACTGCGCTGTCACATTTGCCTGGGAACAGGCTGCCGTGGACAGTGGCTCTTGCAAGTCAACGAATAAAGCAGTGAAATCCCGTAAATCCCGTGGGTCCAAATCTCCCTCCACCCCTGCATCCCAGTCCCCTTAGCCTGTAAAGGACAGTCACGTACAATCTGGGTACTCAGTCCGTATGCAGCTTGGAAGTCAAAGGGACCAGCTGAGTCGGGAACGATGGCCTGTTGGAGCAGAGTCCCAGCAACCACGATCCTACAGCACCAGACATGAGACGGTCCCCTTTAGTCCAGTCTGGCTCTGTGCACCCTAAACCTCAGAGCCCAGCGTGTCCCCCAGCTTCTGTCTGGCCTTTGGGTGTCACTGCCCAGGGAACTGGCCCCCCTTTGGGGCCGAGACTGGCCAGACTCAGGTCTGGGTGACCTCTATACCGAGACTATTCAGAGGAACACCAGCACCCTGTTGTCCCTAAATGTGTTTCCCCATTTCCCGAGTGGACGCAGGCTCAGGAGGGTGAGTGTATCCCAAAAGTCTTGGTAGCCATTTCTGAAGCTGGTCGTGGAGGTGCCCCTGGGCCTGCAGACCCTGATTACCTGTCATAGGGACAGTGTGTGGATGTCACTGTGGTGTCAGCGGTGTCAGGAATCAGCCACTGGAAGGCAGGGCTCGTGCGCAGGCGGATGGATGACCAGTGCGAAGAGGACACATAGCTGCAGCCGGCATTGAAATCGCCCATCAACATGATGTCCTACCGGGAGACAGTTCGTTGGCCCAGCGACAGAACAGGGGCCTCTGGAACCCAATCCACAATGTTGGGGGTGTGGGTGGCTCACCTCCAGGTCCCACTTTTGCCGGACATCCACGTAGACATCATAGAGAGAGTTGATCTCAGCCACTGCATCCAAAGGGGCCGCGTGCAGGGGGACAATGGCAAACTCCTTAACCTCTACAGAGAAGATGGTTGTGCTCAGCAAGGAGGTGGGGGCAGGCCTGGGTTGAGGGTGTGTCAGGAGAAGACACGAGACAGTCCCCAGGGAGTGGATGTCTTCCTGAGTAACTTCAACGGAAGTCCAAAGTACTCGTGGTGGGGGCAGCGTGTGTTGTCTTCCCCATGCCCCCCAAAGGGATGGTGAAGGCCCCCTCGGCCCAGCACTCACCGGTAAACAGGGAGGAGAACTTGATAATGGCTGGCTCTCGGCTGAATGTGTCGTTCCCGCAGGGCTCGCAGCCGTCATCATACTGGTAGCTGTCCAGCACGGACACCTGGTCAGGTCTGCAGGAGACCAGAAGGTGGTTAACCTGGGGCTGGGCGCTGCCTCGTCACTAAACCCGCCTGCTGCTGTGGGCAGGGGGCCCGGTCTCAGACATCACACAGACCCATGTCCTCCTGCCTCTGCCCGGGAAGGGAGGCCTTGGAGTGCAGCAGGCACCTGGGAGGAAGGGAGGCCCCACTCCTACCCCTTTGTATGTCTTCCATTTCTCGCCCCCTAGGACTGCTGCCCCTACACCTGGAGGAGAGGCTCATGGGCCCTCTAGGTGCCGCCCCCTGAACACACACAAACACACCCACCCCTTGGCGCCCCGGCTTTACCTGAACAGGAAGAGGTAGCGCTCCTTGTAGCTGCTGCGGCCCAGTGGCTCGCTGACGACGTAATGATAGGCGTTGGGGTCATCCCTGGATTGAGGAAACAAATGTCCCAGTCCGGGGACCTGCAGGGAACGTCCTGCTGCCTACAGCAAGGCTCCTGCCCACTCAGGGTCCCTGGGGCCTAGCTGAAGAGGCACAGTGCCCTGAAGGAATGAGCGCCATCCCCACAAGCCTCCCCAAGCCCCTGCCACTGTAACCCACTGATTGAGTCTGTCCAGCAGCTTCCCCACGGCCGTCAGGTGGCTGTCTCGGACCTCCTGCACCAGGACAATGTCATAGCGATTCAGGATCTAGGGAAGGGGCCACAGAGGTGCTGAGCAGGGGGTGGGTAGAGACGGGTACCCGGACCCTGCCTGCTCCAGGGCCCTGCAAGAGCCAAGCTGTTGTTCCCCAGGGCGCTGGAACATGCTGTCAGCCACGGCAGTGACAAAGGCCCTGTCCCGCTGAGTTATCTGGGTGGCTGAGACCAGAGGCCTGGGAATCTGATCGCCCTCAGGACTTACCGCTGACCCAGTGTTCCCAGGGTCTATTAGACCATCCCCTCCCTGGGGACCTTGGGGACAGGCTGGCCTGAACCTACCTGCACAATGTAATCAGAGAGGGTGGCATTGGACATCTTGGTCTCCCCGAAAGTCTGGATGTTGAACGCTGCTATTCTCAGGGCCAGGGCCACATGCAGCACACCAGCCAGGGCAAGCAGCACCCCCATCAGCCTGGCACCCTTCATTCTGGAGGAGCGACATTTGCATGTGAGACTGGGGTGGCTGAGACAGTGCTCCGTCTTCTGAGTCCAGCCAGGTGGAGCTGGTGGAGCCCAGGGCTGAGTTAACTGTCTGAGCTGTGCTGAGCAGCCGGGGCGAGCCTCAGCTCTCAGCAGCATCCAGAGAGCCAGACACCAGCACCAAAGAAAGGACCCCGGGTCTTCTCACCCCTCCACCCACCAGAAGACAAGCCCCTGTGAGGGTTGCCTCAGGAGGCCCCTGGCACTCTGGTGGTGGGACCATGGCCCACTGCCCTCCCTGTTCCAGGCACCCACCCAGCAAGGACTGGCCAGGCTCCTCCAGCTTGGCCACAGTCACCCAGAGGGACCTCGCTGAGCCTCCAAACTTGGTGCTCAGCCCCCAACGGACCACTGGTCACAGCTCTTGGGGCACCAGACACTCACCTGAAACGTGACTTCTGGAAGGATAATGGGAATTCTGCTAAGAACCAGGAGTTGATATTCTTTGATATCAGTTTTCTTTCTTTGCTGCTTTAAGAAAAGAAAAAATAAATTACAAAGGGAATTCCATTAAGAAACATGGCTGAGAGGCCCATGCAGAGCTGCTGCCGCTCTGAACCCCGGCACAGGGAATGCTCGTCCCGCTTAGGGTTTTAAAGGTTTAAGCGGCTGTGACCTTTCCCCGGGCATCACCCGGAGGTCACAGAACAATGGCGCTGCCTGTGTGGCTTTCCCACACAGGTGAGTGGTTGGCATATGTTTATTTCAACAGGTTCTGGCTGCTATAAAAAGAGCACCTGATAATATTTGCACTTGGTTTTAAAAAATCTAATAATAGGGTCACGGGCTCCTGTGTCCTTCACAAATGCTGTTCTCCCAGGGATGGGGAGCAGGTGTGTGCTGGACGGCAGGGCCCTGGCTACACTCCCGTCTGCAGGACTTGAGATGACCTTGGAGGCAGTAGATAATGGTGGCTGCTCTGTGGCCCAGGACCACACCAGGTCTCTCACTAGCCCCAACCCCTGCTGCTTAATCCATCAGCTGGGGTAGGGGGTGGGGGTACAGGCAACTTGGCTAGAAGCTGGGGCTCTCTACGGTGTGCGTGTGTGATGCAGCATTGGGGGCTGCGGGGCTTGGGTGCCAGGAATGGGTGGGGACTGGAGAACCCACCTTGGTTACCAGCAGGGCAGTAGGCAGCCTTCCTGAGGCAAATGAGAGCCTGTGCGTTCCAGGCACAGGTGACCTGAGTGACCGAGTCACAAGGATACTGTCAGGCAGCAGCTGAGGGTCCATGACAGGTCCTGGGTCCAGTCGTTTTTGGGGGGGAATCCTTGACTTTCCCATTAGTGTTCACTTCCTGTGGCTGCTGTAAATAAGTCACCAAAAACTTGGTGGCTTGAACGACAGAAATTTATTCTCTAGCAGTTTTAGAGGGCAGAATCCAAAATCCATTTCACTGAGCTGAAATCAAGGTGTTATGGAGTCGCACTCCCTCTGGGGGCTCCAGGGAAGGGCCCTTCCTGCCGCTTCATCTTCTGGGGACTCCTGTGTTCTTGGCTTGTGGCCACATTGCTCCAATCTCTGCCTCCACCTCCATGTGGCCTTCTCTGTGTGTCAGTTCTCCCTCTGGCCCCTCTCATAAAGATACAGGTGACTGAATTTAAAGTCCTCCCCGGTAATCCAGGACCATTTCCCCATGTCAAGATCCTTAAATCACATCGGCAAATCCTTTTTTGCCATGTAAGTTAACATTCACAGGTTCCAGGAATTAGGACATGGTATCTTTTGAGGAGCCATCATTCAGCCCACCCTGCCTCCAAAGGGGCTCCCCATGTGGGAAGGGCTGGTTCCCTCCCTGGGATGGAAGAGTCTTGCGGTGTGAAGGTGGGTGCAGGGATGCCAGGGCCTGGAGGTCTGGGAGCACGGGGTAGCTTGAGGGTAGCAATCAGTAGGGACCAAGGTCAAAGTCACGAACATGCCACAGATCAGGCCAGCTGGTCATGAAGCAGGAGGACGCAGAGGGGATTAAAAACAGTTTATTAGGTAAACCAACTTCACAAGACCAGAACCCCCTGAAGTAATGAAAACAAGCTGATGGATGGCTGTGGCTGTCAGCAAGAATACTAACCAGCTCATGTGTCCCTTGATACGGCCTCTGTAAGATGGAATCAGGTGGCCTAGTCCTCAAGCTGCCAGGAGCCCCATCACAGCCTTTTGCAAAGGTTTCATTGCTGATTCATTTTCAGTCTCTGAGGCTGGGACAGCTTCAAGCATGTCAAAATCCAGACCCCAACTACCACGCAAGACCTTCAGCCTAGATCCCTTTCTTCCATGGGGTTTTTCCCTGGACGCACTTGCCAGACCTTTCAAGAGGAGCACGTGAGCAAATCTAGAGGGAGGCCCCTGGTCCAGCTGCTGGCCATACACGGACACCGACCACAGGTGGGTGGCACAGCCATGGCGCTCACTGCAGATGCCTAGCCCCTCCAGTTCTCAGCACATGGGACGCAGGCGCCTGTCAGCATGCCTGCCCGCATGCCTGCCCTCTCAACCAAACACTGACCCTTGTGCTCTGGGGAGCTCCCTGCCACGGTCCCTGCCCTCCCTAACCCTCCAGAAGAAAGGTCCCGACCGCAGCCCCAGTGGGTACAAAGTGCCGAGCTCTGCTGCCGTGTTGGCTGCCCTCATTTGGGCTCACGAGAGGCAGCACAGCCTGGGGAAGAGCCTGGCCCAAGAGTCAGGGATTTGGGGCCTGGCTCAGGCTCATCCACTGCGCCTTCCATCACTCTGAGCCTCACTACCTTCATCTATTATAAGGGGATAAAACTATTGCTGCTTTCCCCTTAGGTTTGTCTTAAGGATCAATGGATATAACATTCCACAGAACAATCATTTCACATGTCCTTAAAACTAAGAACAGTAGTCCTCTCAGATGGTGTATTTCCATCCCTCTTACCTGTCCCTCATGAACCTCTTTCCATTTGCACCCGCCAGCTGTTGCTATGTAACAGGCAGCCCCCTACCTCTCCCAGATGTATTGTGTACAACAGTATGCAATTTTTCTCTTGCTCCCAGGCCCACAAGTCAGCTGGGAAGGCTCTGCTCCCTGGGCCTCCTCTGGGGCCAGGTAGAGGGGCTGCAGCTACCTCTTCTAACGTGATGGAAGGTAAACGTCCACGGAGGTAAACAGAAACAGACGATGCCTCCAGAGACTTGGGAGTTTGCATGATGCCATTTCTATCCACATTCTCTCAGTCTTAGCAAGTGACAGCCAAGACCAACACCAATAGTGGGGAGTTGGGTACACGCCTCCTCTGCTGGGTCACACACCAGAGAGGAGACGCAGAAGGGGTGCAAGGGAAGGGAGGGGAAGGACGCCTGGCACTTCTGGCATCTTTCAGTCAGTTCAGCGGGAAAATGGGTGCTGACAGCAGACCACTTCCTCTGATCATGTTGAGCTATTTTTACATTAACCCTCAGAGTCTGCCACCCTCTTTGGTTCAACAAAACCTGCTCCAGATACAGAAAGGGGAAGCGGGCACATCACAACAAAGTCAGAGCCAGTCTTGAGCTCTGATGTGGCTGAAATCAAAGGATAAAGAAAAAGTCCTCTTAGCACTGAGGCTGTGAACAAAAGGCTTCAAAGGAAACCTGATGTGTACAGGCTGTTGAGCTTTATCTGATAGTGCGCAGTCATCAGACCTCATGGCCTGTCTCTAAGAGCTGTGGGGGGCGGGGTGTTGTGTAGCCTGGGGGAGAGGGCGTCCATAGATCCAGAGGGAAAGGGAAAGGCACAGAGCTCTGGTTCCCAAACTGTACACCGAGGCACCCTTGGCCCCACAATAAGCTCTGGCACCGTAGGATACTTTTTACTTTTGAGGGGAACAGAGATTCTCAACATTTCTGGACACGTCACTGTTTCAGCATTATATCTTGCTACATTTCTTTCTGTGATTTCATGTCTGCAAAGCTAGATTTCTAGCAGTTACTGAAAAAGCAATTACTACTATGTGAAATCAATGTGGAATAGGCAACAAGGGTGGCCATGTCCAATCTGATTCCAAGATTTAAGAAATACGATAGGCACACATTCCATTTGTAATTGTGGTTACTTAAATATGAAATGAAAATGTTTTTTCTTTTAATTTATATGTATTTTCCAAATGTCTACTGTAAGTTCCTAGGACATAAATACTACGTTGTTTGGGCTTATCTAATAAATGGAATTGTTAGGTATTTCTTTTGGTCTAGGGGTCCCTTAAAATAATTACTGAGCCTTAAGAAGGGGTGCTGCGAACTGAGAATGTTTGGGAGCCTCTGGATGTAACATACATAAGGGGTTTCTAGATTATATATCTTCTATACTGATAAACCTTTTATACCTTATTTTCTGGACTTCATCATCTACAACATACTGAATATCTAGTCATAAAGAAATTTTCAAGGTACAAACTGCTAATGTGATGAATTACAGTAAACATCTCAATTGTTTTTAAATTCATGAGTTCATACTGATGTAAAAAATTCATTAGTCACCTTTGGGAGATGCAAGGGAGCCAACTTGTTATTCTGCAAACTGGCAAACAAAGTCAAAGAATTAAGAACCTACCGTGCTTTTCCTGTGTAAATGATACCAGTACCACTGAGCAGAAATTTCTCTTCATGTGTGAGAATTCCAGCTAAGCAAAGAAGGGCTGCTAGAATTTTGAGACTGCAATACGCAACCCCTAACCTAGGCACTGATCATCAATGGCTACTAACTCACAAAAAAACACCAGCCTCCAAGTCAGAGAACACAAAAGCCCTAAGGAAAAACTTGCCAAGACCACCTTGACTCTGATCAAACCTCTATCTAAATACCAACTCAAAGCACAATGAAGGACAGAGGCTTATGGGTCACCAGCATTGTAGGGACACAGCACAATCTAGACTGTGGGAAACTGTAGGTAAAGGGTGGTCTCACCAATAAATGTCAAGAAAAAAGAGAGGAGGAACTTACAGATTAAAATGAAACTTGAGCTATATCACTGAATGCAGTATGCGATCCTCATCAGGATCCTATGAAACAATAAATTCTTTAACCATTTAAGCAAACCTTTGCTTAACAAACAAACCATTTAAGAGGCAATCAGGAAAATTAGAACACTGGTAACTAATGAAATGATTAGATTTTTAGGTCTGATAATGCCATTATGGTTATGCTTTGAATGATCCTTAGATTTCATCATCACACTGAAGTATTCAAGGACGAAATATGACGTCTCGGATTTGCTTCACAATGTTGGCCCGAAGCTGGATGGTGGGTACACGAGGCTCATTATACTAGTCTCTGCTTTGGAATATGCTGAAATTTTCCATGATTAATTTTTTTTAATTCTATAAATCAAAATTTTTGCAAGCCACACAACTGAATACAATGCAGCATCCAAAAATGAGGTAATAAAAGTTAATATTAAAAATGAAATCACTCAAAATATTCTAAATGCCTAGGTTTGCATGTTAGAAAGAGCCTCTGGTCACCATGAGGAGCAGAAGGGATGACAAGATAGGGAGCAAGCTGTGGCCCTACGACAGGAATCGGTGGCAAACTGGATATGGAGGGTAAAAAGGGGGATTCAAATTGTCATGAAGTGTGGGTTGATGGACACTGATCAGCTGTCAAGTCCCGAGGGTCAGTGGTTTCCCACCTGCTCAGGAAACACGCCTGAATCTCCTGAGGTGGGGCCTCATCCCTGATTCTAGCTGCGGCCGGGATGTCTCCACTAGATTCCAAAGGGCTTCATGAACTTGCCTGGGCGAAACCAGACTAGACTGAGTCCCCGGTGCACCCGCTCTGCCTCCATCCAGATGCTCATACCCAGCACTCATCTGGGTCCCTGTTTTCCCTCAGCCCTGCGCCAAATGCACCGAGTCTGCACTACCCCTGGTTCTGCAGCCGCCACACTGGTCTGCCCCTGAACACACACACAGCCTCCCAGTGGTCACCCAGCACGTACTGCAAACGTGTAATCAGATCACATTATTGCCCTGCTTAAAATCTGTCACCGGTTTCTCATTGTCCTTAAGATGAAAGCCAGTGCCCGGCAAGACTTATGCGCTCAGGGACTCTGGTCATTCCCGTTTCAGCTCAAATGTCACCTCCTCAGGGAGGCTGTTCTCTCCCCACCCACGTGTCATTTTTCATGACCCTTATCACTTCCTTTGTCTCAGTGTGTTTGCTCTTACTTGTTTATGCTCATTTTAAAGCCCACCTCTGGACTAGAACACAGCCCCACGGGGTCAGAGACCTTGCCATCTTGTCCATGACACTGCCTCACGCCCAAAAACAGCTCCACAGACCAAAGCTGAACGCAGCAGGGCTCCGCGCCTGCATCCTGCTCCCTGCCTCCCTGGGCGGCCCTCCTGGCTGCATGAGAATGTGCCTTCCTCATGGACCCTCCTGTCCTGAAGCACAGGCGACACTGCAGGGCATCCAAGTGGCCTCTGGGCACACAGCTTGAGCTAACAAGCTCCGAGGCAAGCCCACGGGCATGCCTCCCTGCAGCCAGGCTCCACCCCGGATTCCTCCTCTCCCCTCAGGAGGTGTTTGCCGACCCCATGGACAGCATTTTAGAGGGCAAAGGGGCTTTATTCCTTTCCTACAGATAAAGGGCTGATGTCTTTGCCATGACATTGCTTTAATCCATGTCAATCAACCTGTGTGGGTCAGCAGTTCTCTCTCAACTCAGCTCACTGGCCTTGGCCCATGACCAGCCACAGCTCCCCATCTCTTATGAATTTATTTCTGTTCATTATAAAGAAACCATTAACCCAGGATGGAAAATTCCTCAGAACAGACGTCTGAATTACTACAATCCCAAACAGCTTCACAGTCACGCTCAGCAGCAGCCCCCGCCCCTGCTTCCTCACCCCTGGCCGTGCCTGTGCCCATCATGTCGGTAGAGTGGGCGGCACTCGAGTTCCACAGCACACGTTCAGTTCTGCTGAACAACAGCGTATGCGCCCCCTCTATCATCACAGATGAGCCTCCTTTGGCTCCCCAATCCTCCTGCCCCTCAATGCTACTTTCTTGCAATCTGCAATCCGGAGAGACGCAAATGAAAAGACAACTGTTTAAAAAGGCATTTTCTCAGGTGTAAGTTGGACACGTTAGCATCCCTTTAGCTTGAGCCCATGAGACAAATACACTTGTGTTCCTGATGTACCCGAGGCCTGTGAAGATTTCATTAGTCACAGAACTCGACTATCTGGACTCCCAATGTGCTAGCAATGTTTCCAACAAGGTTGCAGTGGAAAACGTTCTCTAAATTCCCAAGCCCCCGAGTCTCTCCCAAGCACATAAACCTTCTTACCAGCACCTCCTTCCACCCAAGGCTGAGTGTCTACAAAGGGGCAAGCAGGGCCCTGAGGGTCTGGGACGAGGAAGCTCAGCGCACAGTGCCAGCTGGTCGCACTGGTGTTTGCAGGGCTGTGTGCTATCGATCTAGCTTCCAGTTCACGAATCTTCTCTTCAGCTGTCTCTAACCGCTGGTATAAATCCCCCTACTGAATTCTAAATTTCAATTACTGTACTTTTCTGTTTTAGAATTTTCATTCAATGTTTTATGAATTCCAATTCTCTGTGAAACTCTCCATCTTATCTTTTCTCTAATGTGTTAATCGGTTATTTTGTAGTCCATATCTGATGACTTCAGTATCTTAATTTCGGGTGGGGCTATCACCTTCTCCCCCCAGTCCAGTTTCTCAGTATGCCTAGTAACTCGACTAGTATCAGGCACTGTGTATGACAGAATGGCGGAGAGTCAGGATGGTGTCGCCCTCCAGGGTGGGCAGCAGACGGGCAGGTTGCCACAGGCCAGTTAGGGGCTCAGTTGAAGCTGAGCTCGTCTGCAGTCCTTGTAAGTCCAACTCACCTGTGACTTGCCCCCCCTCCCACAGTGTCCCCCCCTCCCCCCAAGAGCCTGGGTCATTTCTTAGGACCATTTCTTAACTGAGAGCCTAGAGTATTTCTTAGGGCCATTCTTCCTTGACAGGCCCTGAACTCTTCCCTAGCACCATGAAATTGCCAAAAATCTTGTTCTGCTTTTCAGCCACTTTCTGCTTCTCTTGCCTAAGCAGCTTCATCAGCAAATGCCTCAAGACAGAAACTGCTGCTGAAAGTCAACTTCATTTTTTTGGCCTCCTTCCTCTGAGGAGCCCTCAGGTCCTGATGCCTCAGTAGGCCCACATCCCCAGCTCGGTCTCCTCAGCCCTGCGAAATTGTGTGGCGCTACTCTGGCTTCTCTGCCTCTTAGCAGGCACCTGTGCCCAGCCCCAAGGGGAACAGCCAGGATAGGAAGTAGGGCTCACCTCCTCAAGTTCCCCTCTGAGTCATGGCTGCTGGAGTGACTGCAGATCTTCAGGCTGATATCTTCAGAATTATGGCCAGTTCCTTGAGTCCTCAGCAGGCATTGTCTACTGCAAGCTACTCAGAGCCAGAAGCGGTTTGTTTTCATTACCTGAAATGAGCCACCAAAACAGCGAGTTCGAAAGGACATGGCTTGATAACTAGGCAAGCTGGTCTAACTAGCATAGGCCACGTGGACATCTCTGAGCTACAAGGGTTGTGTGCAGAGGTATGCAGTCAGTGAGAAAGCCAGAAGGAACACAGGCCATTCCCCTCTGCCCCACCAAGAGTCTCCAGGACTGAAGACTTCTGTATGCTGATCTGCACTGTGTGGTATCTGTCCTCATCAGCCCAGTACAGTGCCAGGACATGGCAGTTCTACATTCTGTTGGGTTGTCAGAAAAGTCATGACGTATTTTCTCTGTTTTTCGTTGCAAAAATGCATCATGACTTTTCCGACAACCCAACAGAAGTTCAGCCTACAGCTTCTCAGAGAACACGAGCATCTGGCCTCAGTTCAGGTCTGTTACCTCGCTCCTAGAGGAGCCTGGGGCTTGCAGACTGCCAGTACGAGGGCTGCATCCTTTCTGCCCCTTGGCCAGATGGGCCATGCTGGTTTCTGTCAAGAGTGCAAGTAATTGGCGTGCTTCCTGCCCAGAACCGGCTACGGGGCTTATCTCAGACACTACCGTTTGTTTCACAATGCCATTTAAACCATGTTTCCCAAACGGGCTCCTGCCTCAGGCCTTGGGCACTGGTCCCTACCTGGGCATTCTGCCTCCAGATGGCCACATGCTTGTCCCTCCCTTCACTCAAGCTTCTGCCCAGATGTCATCCTACCACAGCATCCTAAAGTCGCTCGTTTTGTCCCACCACTCTATCTCCTTTATCCTGCTTATTTTTTTCTTACCACTGTAACATGGAGTGTTACAATCGGTCTCATCCCACTGGATGAAGCCTGTGAGAGCTGGAGCTCGTGCAGCAGCACCCACACAGAGCCTGACCCTTAGAGCGTGCTCAGCCAGTACTTGCTGAATGAAAGGGGTCTTCTTGACAGAACAGCAGCTTTAGATGCTCCCCACCCTCTTCGCTGTGCTGCTTGTTCCCATTTAAGTGTGAGATCTCACACGAGGGGGGCTGACTTGGCCCTGTTTGATGAATGAGTGAAGGGACAGGCTTCTGTCACTGGGCCAGGCTCCTCAGCCTCCACATCTCAAATCCTGGTGGGACAGAGGCAAGTGACCAAGGGTTACCAGGCAGCATCACAGTTACAGCTCCTAACGGCAGGGGAGGGAGGCTCCCTGTAGGCTCAGGGCTGGCCAGAAAGCAGGGCTCAGAACCACTTTGCCCTGTCATGGAGGTGCCAGGAGAAAGGCTGAGGGCTGCTGGACAGCAGAGCCCAGAGAGAAGCTGGCATGGGCTTATCTCCACGGAGAGGAGGGGGCTGCCCATGCTCGAGCCCGGGAGGACCTTCACGGGGCAAATGGCCCCAGGGCCGACGCCTGTGGATGGTGCTGCCCCACAGCTCTTACCACGAAGCTTCATGCCTGAGTCCCAGGCATCTTTACCAACTCTGCCTACTCCTTCCTGGAGGGGCCAGCTGGGGAGGGCTGGTCCCACTGTCTGCCCCACATCCCCTGGTCACCACATCCACTAGTCCCTACCATCTGCTCACCTTCCATGCTCTGAGCATCTCTGCCCCATCAGAGTGCAGGACACAGAGGTGATGTGGCCCTGCCAGCGGGGAGAACACTAGTCCCCAAGCATCCCTGGATGCTTCTCTCTGCGCCGCCATGGGATGTCATGGGCTGTAATGTTCCTACAGCTGAAATCTTCTTTTGGGGGTGGGGGCATGTGCAGTAAGAGCCTGTGGGGAGTTCAGGTGTGTGAGGACAAAGCCTCCCGCTGAACCATCCTCTCCCAGCGCCTCAGCCTTCCCCCTAACTGTCCCTGTCAGGCCTGCAGTCAGTGATGGATGGGGCGCTTGTTCTGCCCCAGCCCAGGGGGCTCTCCAGAGGGCCTGCCTGTGCTGGGCCCCGACTGTGGGCAGACACAGGGACCCTGTCTCCATTCTCCACCCAGAGGTCTGGGCACTGCCCCAGGGAGGGGCCTAAAGCACATAGGGTCCCAGGTGTGGGAATAAAAAGGCGGCCCCAGGAGACCAGGAAAGGCAGCTGCAGAGACTTCAGCCTCTTCGGGAATTACAGGCTCCGGCCTCTGGGAAGCAACAGGGGTTCTCACCTCACTTCTATACCAGTTTAGAAAAAACTCCACTTACCTTACAAGGCTGGCTTCTCAGACTCCCTCCTGGCAGCCCAGGTGGGAGCATAGCTGCCAGTAAGGGGTCAGTGCCCCTCCCCAGGCACAGAAGTGTAACAGGGCAGAACTGGCCACCACTAGCCACCTCACCCGAGCCATAGCTGTGGACAGGGCCTCAGGTAGGAGCAGAGACGGCCGGAGGCGGCCAGGATGAGTCCAGCCCAACGCCCTCCCACCTGGTCCTCTGACCAAGGCCAGAGTGGCCAGAGGTAGGTGACCTTGTTGGTCCGGCTCCATCTTCCGAGGACTGCTGGAGTCATGGTGAGCCATGGAGGCAGGGCGGGGCTCTGCCTGTGCCAGTTCATGAATCATCTGCTTCTCTCCTCACTTGGGCTCCTGTGAGGAGGCGCTGATCCTCGGAGGCACCTCAGCCTCCCAATGACGCAGCCACAGAAGCTGGTAAAACATGAGCTTGCTGGGGTGGAGGGGCAACACCAGGCTGCCACCATGTCACTGCCTCACAGCCAGCACCATCTTGCTGTTCCCATTCACACCGTGACTGGTTAATAAAAGAAGAAAAAAGGGAGGGTTAATAATGTCAGCTTAGCCAGAGGACAGCATCTGTCCTGAAACTTCGTCCAATTCCAGACAGGCTGTTCCATTTGTTTGTTCACATTTATGTACTCATTCTCGATAGAGTAAAAGGGATCCCTGAACAATGGGGAAACTAGAAAAGAGACGATGCAATGGTTTTCAGTGTCTGGACAACAGTGCAGGACAGTGATCCCCAAGAGAAGGGAACCCGAGAGCCTGAGCCCTCTGATGGTACCAGCTACTGCTGAGGTGCTTTCCAGACTGCACTGCAAGGAGGGGAAACTCAGACAGACACAACCGTCTCCCTGAAGTGGGACAGTTAGGAGGTCAGGGAAGCCCAGGCAGCTGGCATGTGTGGAGCAGTGTTGGGGGATGGGGCTACACAGGCAGCAGAGCTCCAGGATCTGCGGGGAGGTCCCCTCAAGGCTTCAGCTGAGGACAGGTTGTACCTGTGTGAGAGAAAGCGTCCCTGGGAAGGAGCAGACAGAAAATCCTCAGAGCTCATACAGGGAGGGAAGGGAATGCCTTGTGTTCCCACAAGCCACACGGAAAGACCTCCTAATTCACAGGGTGTTGGGTAGAATCCTCACAAGGGCATCACCCTTAGTAATGAGGCAAATTAGCAGTAGACCAAAGGCAGCTCTGGATGCACCCTAACAAATCTCAGAAGCAAGCCTATAAGGATGACTGATGCTAAGGAACTTAACTATGTGGCAGGCCAAGATTAACACTATACAAGAAATACGAGGTCTGACAATGAAGTTCCCGAACTTGTTGCAAATGATGTTGCTAACCCTTTTTGATATCAGAGGGGTTATTCATTATGAATTTGTACCAACTGGACAAACAGTGAACAAAGTTTACTATTTGGAAGTGCTGAAAAGGCTGCGGGAAAAAGCTAGACGACCTGAACTTTTCGCCAACAATTCATGGCTCTTCCTTCACAACAATGCACCAGCTCACACGGCACTGTCTGTGAAGGAGCTTTTAACCAGTGCACAAATAACTGTACTGGAACACCCTCCCTACTCACCTGATCTGGCCCCCCAATGACTTCTTTCTTTACCCGAGATAAAGGAAATATTGAAAGAAAACATTTTGATGACACTCAGGACATCAAGGGTAATACGACAACAGCTCTGATCGCCATTCCAGAAAAAGAGTTCCAAAATTGCTTTGGACTAGGAGCTGGCATCGGTGCATAGCTTCCCAAGGGATACTTTGAGGGTGACTGTAGTGATCTTCAGCAATGAGGTATGTAGCACTTTTTCTAGGATGAGTTCGCGAACTTAATTGTCCTATCGCGTATTACAAAACCCACCAACCAACAATACAAATTCACAATGTCCGGTATCCCATAAGAAAATGGCTAGAAGACAGAAAACCACATGGTATTTTAAACAAGGGAAGTTTAGTCTAAAGAATTATTATACTATTTATATGGAATTACCTAAAAGGAAACAAAAGAGAACTCTACAGAACACCATAGGGTGAAGGGAGGTACCCAAGAGAAGGATTCTGACCTGGGAGATGGGTGGTCACAGTCCACTGGATGCGAAGATCACAGGGCTACCCAGGCCAAGGCTGACGTCTGACAACCTCCTGCGAGGGTGCCAACAAAATTAGCTGGGAAGCCACCAGGGTGGAGGTGCTGAGGAACTCACCAAAAAGCTGCCAGGAGGCCAGCTGGGATTCCCATGGGACTTTCCTGGCAGTGTCCGCCCCCTTCCAAATATATCAAGAACCTCACTGCAGGCATCTGTGGGAGTGCTGCTGAATTTGCAGCTAGGAAGCTGCCTGAGAAGCTGCCACAGTAACTCGCTGTGTGTGAGAGCCCCTATATGTCCCACATGGCAGCCCATATCACAGAACAGGAATAAGCAAAGCACACAGAACCAGGAAAAAAAGGCCCGTTCTCCTCCAAAACCCTCCACTGACAAAGATTAGCACCAGGTTAGTTGGCAATGGAGAATGTTCCAGTATTACAAGCAGGCAATAAAGGGTGGATTGATAACTACCATATCAGGCATGCAAAAAAGAAAATATGACCTATGACTGTAGGAAAAATCGATCAATAGAAACCGACCTAAAAATGAGAGATAAAGGAACAGGTAGACAAGGAAAATAGAACAGATATTATAAACATGCTTAATATACTCAGGAAAGTAGACGGAAACATAAACTTGATGAGCAGATAAATAGAAGCTGTAAAAAGGCCCAAATAGAACTTCTGGAGAAAATAAAAACAATATCTGAAATAAAAACATGCACAGTATGGGATTAATATCAGATAAATGTTGAAAAAGAAAAGATCGGAGTGCAAAGACATAGCAAATGAAACTACTCAAAGAAAGCACAGAGAAAAAAGCATCAGATGCTACCAAGCAATCCAATGTGCATGGAACTGGAGTCCCAGAACAAGAAAAGTGAGGAGGAAACAGAAACATCTGAAAAAATAATAAGCAAAATCTCCCAAATATGATGAAAACTATACATTCACAGACCCAAGAGGCTCAATAAAGCCCAAGCAGAATAAACCTCAGGAAAACAACACCAAGGCACCTCATCATAATCAAGCTGTTGAAAACCAGTTAAAGAAAAAAATCTTAAAACAGCCAGGCTTTAAAAAGCATATTATGTACAGATAAATAAAAATAAGAATGGTAAGAGATGTCTGCTTTAAGCCAGAGGACAATGGAATGACATCTTTAAAGTACTGAAATTAATAAAATAAAAACAAAAGGTGTCAATGGAATTCTTTTTATTCCACTTCTGGGTAGTTACCTGAAGAAAATGAAAATACTAATTTAAAAATATCTATGCACCTATATTTTCACTGCAGAATTATTTATAATAGGCAAGATATGGAAGCAACCTAGATGTTCATCAATAGATAAATACAATAGATAAAGATGATATGTGTGTGTGTGCATGTGTGTGTAATGGAATATTATTCAGCAATAAAAACCATGAAATCTTGCCATGTGTGACATGGATGGACCTAGAGGATATCATGCTAAGTGAAATACGTCAGACAGTGAAAGACAAATATTTTATGATTTCACTTACATGTGGAATCTAAATAAACCAAAACAAATAAACAAAATGAAACAGAAATAGATACATATTTCTGTGTCTATTTACAGAGAACTGAGGTTGCCAGAGGGGAGAGGGTGGGGGATGGGTGAAAAAGGTAAAGGTAAATAAGAGGAACAAACGTCTAGTTATAAAATAAACAAGCCAAGGGGGGAGGGGTAATGCACAGCACAGAGAATGAATGTCAATAGTATCATAATCACTTTGCATACTGACAGATGGTTACTACACATCATAAGGTATGTAAATGTTGAATCACTATGCTGTATACCTGAAACTAATATAATATTGTATGACAACAATATTTTAACTTTTTTTTTTAAAGGAAGGGAGAGAGAAAGAGAAAGAAGAGAGAGAGAAAGAAGGAGGGAGGAAGAGAGGAAAAAAAAGAAAGGGAGGCAAGGGACTTTCATATTCCAGTCTGGCATGTAAGGAGCTTGGAGGTTGTCACTACCACCTTTACAATAAGAAAAAAGCTGAACAAACTGAAAAACAACTCTTTTTAGATCCATCAGAGAATTGAGGTCACAGGACAAAACACTGTCCAAACAATTGGAGAAACAGACAGGAAGATAGAGATTGATAGCTCACTGGAGCAGACGCCCAGGGAAGAAACTAGGGCAGGAAAAAATTGAAGCTCAATGTGGACAAGTTTAATAAAAAGAGTCAATAAAACGTCAGGGGAGCCCACTCTTAGAGGGACCCATTCTTAGGAGGACCCGTACACTTTTGTGAGTTTTACCTCCAGGAGTCCTACCAGCTTCTCACAGTGAATAAAAAAACCCTTGTGATTCTGGGGAGAGGAAGGAGAAAAGTAGCCATTTTGAGGTATGCCCAGAATATTCTGTTCTTCACAAACCTTGTCCTCAAGGGAAGCTTTTACCAGAGCCTAATTTATTCAGGTTTTACCAGAAGCTAACTAACTTGGAGAAGGGGAAATGCCCTACTCTAGCCCCCTCTGCCTTTCTGTTTCACATAAGGGGGGAAAACCCAAACAGAAAAGCACTTGTGAAGGTCACAGATCAGGGGCCCAGGGTCACTGAAAAACTAAGACCTAATCACAGAACTCTGCAACACCTCCCCTTACCACATCAACAGGGCTCCGGATAATAACAGGGGACAGCAACTGAAAACACTGCCCTTCTCAGACCTTATTTAAGACATCTCTAGGAAACCTCAAAAACAGAGACAAAAACAAGGACACCAGAGGAAAACTGAATTCTGACACCTGTAGCTACAGCAAACAGTAAACACGGCCTAACTCCTGGCTAGATAAATGTCAAACCTCACACTAAAGGCCTACTTTCTTCGGTTCCTTTTGCTCCATGCATCATGTCTAACGTTCAAAGAATTCCAACACAGGGCAGGCTGAGTGCTGCATTGGTTAAGAGCTGGCTTGGGATGCCAGCTCTGAGCAGCAGGGCCCCAGTTCAGATCCCACATTAGGGCCAGTGACGCTGCGCCCTCTACAGCTAAGATGGTGAACAACAGCTCCACCTGGAGCTGGGCTGCCGTGAGTCGCTGGAGATGGCGTAGGCTGCAGTGGGCCTGCAGTGGGCTGCCGTGAGCTACCATGAGTGGCCAGCAGCCAGCATGAGCAGCCGGTGCAGCTGCCATGAGCCACTGTGAGCAGCCATTGAATGGCCGGCGAGTGACTGCCTCACTGGGGAAGAGCACAATGATAATACCAACATGGGCCAGTGAAGCGACGTCCTCCACAACTAGACTGAAGAACCAAAGGACAGCAACTTGTCTGTTCCCCTTCCCTGATTCTCCGCTGTTCCCCTCCCCCAATTCCCCAATAAAATCTTCACACACAAAAATAATCTATACAAAGAAGAGTGTTACAGAAGGAATAAGTGAAGGTAAAATATTTTTTTCTTATTCTTAATTGACCTAATAGATGTTCAAAATAATAATAGCAACAATATATGCGGTGATTGTAATTTCTGTATAAGTGAAATGAATGACAGCGATGTCATAATGGATGAGAAGTAGGAATTGGGAATACAGTAAAACCTTGGATTGCGAGTAACTTGGTTTGTGAGTGTTACGCAAGACAAGCAAACATTTCTATTAGGTTGGTGCAAAAGTAATAGCAGTTTTTGCCATTACTTGCTATTACTTTTGTACCAACCTAACAATACATTTTAACTTGGTAAATGAGCGATGTCTTGCAATATGAGTAGTTTGTTTCCAGAACAAATTATGCTTGGAAACCAAGGTATTACTGTACTCTGTTGTAAGACACTTGCACTACCCATGAAGTTGTATAGTGTTACTTAGAAGTGGATTTGGATTAGTTGTAAATGTATATTGCAAACTCAAGGGCAAACACTTCGAAAAAGTTCTTTTTTTAAGTATAATTGATATGCTAAGAGAGCAGGAAAATGTAATCATATAAAATGTTCAATTAAAACCAGAGAAAGCAGAAAAAGAGTGCAGGACAAAACAAAGAAAAAAGGCAACAGATGGAACACAGTAACAAATATGGTAGCTATTAATCCAACTTTAAATATACCAATAATTACTTTAAATGTCAATGGTCTAAATACACCATTTAAAAGACAGAGATTGTGAGAGTGGATCAAAAAACAAGACCCAACTATACAGTGTCTTCCAGAAACCCACCTTACATATAAAAATACAGATAGATTAAAACTAAAGGGATAAATACATATCATGTTAACATTAATCAAAAGAAAACTGGAGTAGCTGTATTTATTTCAGGCAGAGCAGATCTCAGGCAATGAAAATTATCAGGGATAAGGAGGGCATTACATGATGATAAAAGGGTAAACTCTTCAAGAAAAGATAATAATCATTCATGTGTATGCAACCAACAACAAAGCTTCAAAATATATAAGGAAAAAACTGCCAGAACTGCAAGGAGAGACAGAGGAATCCATTATTATAGTACAGACTTCAACACACCTCTATCAGAAATGGACAGATCCAACAGACAGAAAATCAGTAAGGACATAGCTGAAATCAATATCACCAACAATCAACTGGATATAATAGATATCTATAGACTACTTCATACAACAACAACAACAGAATATGCATTCTTCTCAAGCTCATATGGAACATTCACCAAGATAGATANAAGGAGAGACAGAGGAATCCATTATTATAGTACAGACTTCAACACACCTCTATCAGAAATGGACAGATCCAACAGACAGAAAATCAGTAAGGACATAGCTGATCTCAATATCACCAACAATCAACTGGATATAATAGATATCTATAGACTACTTCATACAACAACAACAACAGAATATGCATTCTTCTCAAGCTCATATGGAACATTCACCAAGATAGATAGCATTCTAGGCCATAAAAAAAAAATCTTAACAAATTTTAAAGAACAGAAATCATACACTCTATGCTCTCAGTCCACAAAACAATTAAACCAGAAATTAGTAACAAAAATAACTAGAAAATCCCAAAATACTTGGAGATTAAACAACACACTTCCAAATAACACATACATCAAAGAAGAAATCTCAAGAGAAATTAAGAAATATCTTTTAACTAAATGAAAATGAAAATACAACTTATCAAAATTTATGAAATGCAGCAAAAACAGTGCTTAGAAGAAAATTTATAACATTGATGTACAATATTATAAAAAAAGAAAGATCTAAAATCGATAATCTAACCTTCCATTTTAGGAAGCTAGAAAGAAAAGAGCAAATTAATTCTAAAGTAAGCGGAAGAAAATAAATAATAAAAGTCAGAGCATAAATCAATGAAATTGAAAACATAAAATCAATAGAGTAAATCAAGAAACCAAAAGCTGGTTCTTTGGAAAGATCAATAAAATTGATAACCCTCTAGCCAAGCTAACTAAGACAAAAAGAGAGAGGACACATATTACTAATATCAAAAGTGAAAGAGGGGACATGACTACAGATCCTGTGGACATTGAAAGGATAATAAAGTAATACTATAAACAACTCTATGCCCATAAATTAGATAACTTAGAGAAAATGGGCCAATTCCTTGAAAGCACAATGTGTCAAAACTTAAAAAAGCAAAAACAGTTAATCTGAGTAGGCATTATATCTACTAAAGAAACTGAATCAACAATAACCTTCCAAAACAGAAAACACCAGACCCAGATGTAGTCATTAATGAATTCTACCCAAAATTTAAGATGTTATACCAATTCTCTATACTCTCTTTCAGAAGATAGAAGCAGAGAGAATACTTCCTAACTCATTCTGCAAGGCCAGCATTACCTTAATACCAAAACCAGACAAAGACATTGCAAAAAAAAATCCTACAGACTAATATCTCTCATGAAGATACATACAAAAATCCTCAACAAAATGTAAACAATTTGAATCCAAACAATGTATAAAAATAATTATATATCATAAACAAGTGGAAACTTATTCCAGGTATGAAGGGCTAGTTCAAAACTCAACAATCATAACCCACCACATTAACAGGCCAGAGAAAAATCATATCATACAGAAAAAACATTTCACAAAATTCAACATCCATTTAATATTTTTATTAAAAAACTAACTTGGCGGGCTGGCCGAGTGGCACGATGGTTAAGAACTGGCTTGGGACGCCAGAGGGCCCCGGTTCGGATCCCACATATGAGGGCCAGTGACACTACCCTCCACAGCTAANGAGTGGCACGATGGTTAAGAACTGGCTTGGGACGCCAGAGGGCCCCGGTTCGGATCCCACATATGAGGGCCAGTGACACTACCCTCCACAGCTAAGATGCTGAACAACAGCTCAACCTGGAGCTGGGCTGCCGTGAGTCACTGGCAACGGCATAGGCTGCAGCCCCTGCTGCAGTGGGTTGCCATGGGCTACCGTGTATAGCCAGCAGCCAGCGTGAGCGGCCAGCAGCCACAGTGAGCAGCCGTCCAGAGGCCGGAGACTGATCTGCCTTGCCCGGGAAGAGCGCAATGATGGTGCCAACTTGGGCCAGTGAAACAATGTCCTCCACAACTAGACTGAAGAATAAAAGGACAGCAACTTGTCTGTTCCCCTTCCCCCAATTCCCCAGCGCTGTTCCCATCCCCTCAATTCCCCAATAAAAATCTTTAAAAACAAACAAACAAACAAACAAAACCAACTTGGCAAACTAGAAATAGACAGGAACTTCCTCAACATGATAATAGACCATCCACTAAAACCCTACAGTTAGTTAAGGTGTGACATCAGCAAAATGGATGCCTAGGAAGCTCTAAGCCCTCATTCCCATGGAGACAACCAAAAACAACCAGAAACCGGTTGAATTAGCCTTACGGGACATCTGAAAAACAGTCAAACTTCTATAGCAGCCAAGTGGATGCCCAATTAATGCCAATCCTCCCTGGCATGAGCAGCTCAGTTCCCTCCCTCAGACCAGAGAGGGTAGAGCAGATCTCTTTTGCAATGTTCTAACCAGTCTCGGGGCTGTGTGAAGGAATAACCTCTGTCCACCTAACCTGGATCTCAGGCAGAGAAAAGCAGCAGGCACTAGCTGTGAAAGCTACAGGGAGAACAAAGACTCTTTGGCCATCTGGAACAAGAGCTTATAAGTGGAAATATATAATAGATAATCTAAGGCCACAGGAGAATATGGAGAAGAGACTCAGGGAAGTTAAGATTTTCAAAAATAGCCATGTATATAAAAGAACTGGAAAAGCCACATACAGACCCAGGCAAAATACATCCTCAGAAAGGACCAGAGGAGACCGTAACCTTTCACCTGGAGCTAATTCCTAGGCTCAGAGCAAGACCAGTAAATCAGTGAAGGACTTCCCAGGCATGAATCCAGTCTGCAAGGACATGGAGAGGTAGTTGTTT
>NW_017731665.1:0-947 GCF_001890085.2 Hipposideros armiger | reverse complement strand
AAAAAAAAAGTAAGTCCTTATTGGTAATTATGTTAAGTGTAAGTGGATTAATTTTCCCAATCAAAATGCAAAAATTGGCAGAATGGATTAAAAACAAAAAACAAACCACATGCCAAGTATATGCTGTCAACAAGAAATGCACATTAGATCTAAAGTCACAAATAGGTTGAAAGTGAAATGACAGAAAAAGATATTCCATGCAAATAGTAACTAAAAGATTGCTGGAGTGGCTATACTAATATCAGACAGGATAGACTTGAAGGAAAGAAACTGTTACAAGAGACAAAAAAGGAAATGAAATGATGATAAAAGGGTCACTTCATCAAGAAGATATAACAATTATAAATATATATGCACCAAACATCAGAGCTCCTAAATATATGAAGCCAGCATTCGGAGAATTGAAGGGAAAAACAGACAGGTCTAGATTAACAGCAGATTTCAATACTCTCCTTTCAATAATGCACAGAAAGACCAGACAGAAGCTCAACAAGGAAACAGACTACTAGAATTACACTATAGCTCAATTGGATCTATATAGACCAGGCATATACAGAACACACCACCCAACAATAGCAAAATATACATTTTTCTCAAGTGCACATGTGACATTCTCCAGGACATACCATATGTTAGACCAGAAAAGTCTTAATAAATACAAAAAGATTGAAATACAGCCATGTGCTGCATAATGACATTTCGGTGAACAACAAACTACATATACAACAGTGGCCTCATAAGAAGTGGAGCCGAAAAATTCCTATTGCTTAGGGACATCATAGCCATCATACGGTCATAGCACAACACTACTCATATTTGTGGTAATGCTGGTGTAAATAAACCTAGTGAGCTGACAGCTGTATAAAAATATAGCACATACAATCATGTGCAGTACATAACACTTGACAATAATGACTATGTTATTGGTTTATGTATTTACCACACTA
>NW_017734424.1:0-4031 GCF_001890085.2 Hipposideros armiger | reverse complement strand
CTGGAAATTACGTGGGGCCACAGCAAAGTGGGAGAGTGCGTGTGGGCCTGAGGTTCTGATTTCACTGCGGTGGAGATGGGGGGCCTAGGGTTTTGCATGCTCACTCTGTAGTATTGGTGAATTTAAAACCTAAGAGCAGGCAACCCAATGGTCAGTTGTTGAAATTAACCAAAATCTCTAGAACAAAGGGGCCTCCATGGGGGGAGGTGGCCTGGCTCTATCTAGTCATGTGGCTGGAAGTGTGTTTATTGGAGACAGCCAGTAGATGCCTCTTTGACATGGATGTCATTCAAGGCTTAAGTCAGGCACTTGCATTACAAAGAAGGAGAAAACAAGAACTCCACGTCAGGGCTTACACAGCAGCCCTAATGCTACTGACTGGTGTCTCATCAGCAGAGGAGAGGACGGGGCAGTCCAAAAAGAAGGCCGAGTGAAGACAGAGGCCGAGACTGGAGACATGTCCCACGCTGAGGATGCCACTTGCTGGGGCACCGACGCTGGACGAGAGGTGAACGGGATTCTCCCTCGGAAGGAACCAACCCTGAGGACACCTTGATTTCAGACTTCCAGCTTCCAAAACTGTGAGAGAATCCGTTTCTGTTATTTTCAGCCACCAGGCTATGGTAGTCTGTTAGAGCAGCCTAATAGAGTGGGCAAGGAGAGCACCAATGAATGGTCTTTAACCAGGTGGCTCACCGTGACAAGTGACACAGTTTGCCTCCATGGCCCCAGGCCTCAGCCCTGCCCAGCTTCACAGTGAAGCCCCCGTGGCTGGGTGTGTGCGCTCGTGTGCCTCGCAGCATTGGCGTGCACTTACAGAAGAGTCACATTTTGTGCCTTCTGTCCCCTCAGGTCCCAGACTCCCACTTCCTCCCCACCTGGACTGCACGGCCCTGCTGTGATGGTCTCTGTCCTTGAGTTCCTTGCTCACCTGAGCGTACTACCAAGGTTAGACGCTCGGGAGAAAGCCTGCGTTTTCTGGGGTGGTTTTAGTCATGTGATCACTATGCATAAATATAATTTTTGATATAGGTTGTGAGTGACTCCCTTGCTCAAATGACAGTGTAAAAATAATATAAACAGAGCCACTTTAACATGGAGCCGGAGCTGCCATCCCAGAGGAACCGCCTTGCATGTCTTAACGCCTCAAACCTTTGGAATGTTAAAACAGGGCAAAATAACCTTTGGACCAGTCCGAAAGCAACATTGTTGTGGGGGGGTGGGGTTCCCAAAGTCTGAGGGCTGCACCACCTGGTCATTTTCGCAATGATTCTTTTTGTTTGAGTTGTTTGATTTTTCCCAGAGCAGACTCATCATTTCCCTGCTTCCCAAACGGGCTGCTCCCCCAGTTCTCCTTGGTAGATGCTCAAGCCCGGAGTGAACATGTCTTCCTACACATCCTCCCTCCCCCAGCCCAGCAGGCCCCAAACCCGGTGACAGGCTCCTCACTCAGTCTCCCACCTGGCCCGCTGCGGGAGCCCCCACCAGTCTCAGCCTACATCTCGTCTCGGTCACATCCAGCTGGGATCCGCCTCCTGCCAGCAGGGCTGTTCTGACTTGTGGCCATTCCCTCCCCCACACAGCAGCTCCTCAGTGCGCTGCACAGAGCCTGCCGTCCTTGGAGGCCCTCCATACACACTGTCCACAGCACCAAACTTACCTTGTTTCTGCCCGCTTCCCCCTTCCCTCAGGAGACTGGCACATCCCACCCTCCCTCCAAGTTCCATTCCCAGCTTGGCTGTTTCCCCCCTGCCCCCGGGGGGTGGAGCTTCCGCTGAGCAGCCTGGTCCTGGGTGTCCCCAGCATCAGGCCATCAGCCTCCCGTGGTCCAGGGAGGCAGGCGAGGGTCTGCTGCAGGGACCCTGGCCTTCTCAACTCTGGGCCCAGCGCCTGGTGCTGCTCAGGGACCAGGTAGCCACCGGGCATCATCTAACTGGAGCTGTGCCGGAGCGGAATGCCCTGGGGGCACTTCAGGACCCTTTCTGAGTAACTAGGAACACTATCCAATTTTGTTTCCTGCTCATTTAGGAAAAGGTGGTATTTTTTGTGTCTTTCCTGATTTGTCCCAGCCTGAACCAAATTGTGTCTCACATGCTTTTAAGTTAAAACTAGCATTCCCATGGTTCTGTGCTGGGACTGTCCGGAGCATGTCGTCTTGTGCTCACCCTTCCCACGGCCACGGTGCTCCCTGAGCAGGCACGAGCCTGGGGGACTGCCGTGTCCCCTGCAGGAAGCCACAGCCTTCCTCTGCCCACCACTTGTCCATTTTTTTTTTTTTTTGCTTTTTCAAGTTTAACTCCTTTGATTTTTCTTATATAAAAGTGCTGCATGGGGGAGCCGGCCGAGTGGCTCAGTTGGTTAAGAGTTGGCTTAAGAGTGTGAACTCTTAGCAACAGGGCCGCCAGTTCGATTCCCCCATGGGCCAGTGATGCTGCGCGCCCGAGCTGAGCTGTTGCTGAGCTGCCAACAGGTGGCAGGATGGCTCAGCTGGTGAGAGCACGTGCTCCTAACAACAAGGCTGCCTGTTCGATGGTGGGCTATGCCCACCTGCAACTAAGACTGAACTTGGCACCTTGAGCTGAGTTGCCACCTGGATGGCTCAGCGGATAGAGCGTGCGCTCTTAACAAGGCTGCTGGTTCAACTGCTGCATGGGATGGTGGCTACGCCCACCCACAACTAAGATTGTAGCACAGCACCTTGAGCTTAAGAGGCCATGAGCTGCCGACAGGAAGCCAGATGGCGACTGGCGTCCTCCACAACGAAGATTGAAGAACAACAACTTGGCTGGTCCCCTCCCCCAATTCCCCAACACTGTTCCCCTCCCCCAACCCCCCAATAAAATCTTTTAAAAAATAAAAACATAAATAAATGAAAAGGCTGCGTGGTAGCCCCATCCGGAGTCCGGGTTCTCTTCCTGGTTCCTCAGGTGCCTTGACAAGACCGACTTCCTGAGCAAAGCCTCCTTCCTTGAGTCAGAGAGGTAGAAGCTGGAGCTTGGATGGGGCTTGGAACGTGGCCGTGCAGCCCTGGCTGAGGGGTAGTAGGCCTCTCTGCCTACCACCAGCATCAGCAGCTTCTTGGGCAGGGGGACCAGGCCCCCTCAGCAGAGCTGTGGTGGCAGGGCCAGGGGGGGCTTGCTGGCCTTGTTCCCGGCGGCCCTCCACAGTGGGATGTTGGAAGCTTGGCCAGGACGGTGGCCCTGCAGATGGCAGCAGCAACTGCCACGGAGCACTTGACCCCCACTGAGTAGCCTCCAGGGCCAACCAGGGCTTTGCACCTGGTCTTGGGCCTCCTCTGCAGGGGTATCACCCTGGGAACCTGAACCTGTAGGGACATCAATGACCTCGGGAGGGGTCGGCAAACTGTGGCTCGCGAGCCACACGTGGCTCTTTCAGGAAATGCAAGCTCATTGCTCACACTGATTAAAACCAACGAGAGCAATTTTCTGTGTGAATTTTTCTTATTTTAATAAAGATATAATTCATACTATTACTTGTTATAATATTACTTTAAATTTTCCTTATTTGTAAAGCTATATTTATGGCTCTCAAATAATTTTTAAATTGTTGTGAGGGACAGGATTGGCTCTTCTGTCTCAAAAGTTTGCCGACCCCTGGTCTAGTGGGTTGTAATGCTCCACGCCCCCCCCCCACACACACACACAATTCATGTCCACCCAGAGCCTCAGAATGTGACCTTATTTGGAAATTGGGCCTTCACAGGTGTAATTAGTTAAGGATCTCAAGGTGAGGTCATCTCACATTTAGGGTGGGCCCTGTTTTGTACTGGTCTTAGCTTCTTATCAACAACCAGTGTTGTGGCTGGACCAGCCCTTGTGGTCCTTACTGTGATTGCAAGACACCCTTCAGCAATAACCACCAGGGAAGTTTGAAAGGATGCACGTGTGCTACTTACAAGACCTGGAAATTACGTGGGGCCACAGCAAAGTGGGAGAGTGCGTGTGGGCCTGAGGTTCTGATTTCACTGCGGTGGAGATGGGGGGCCTAGGGTTTTGCATGCTCACTCTGTA
>NW_017734423.1:0-4033 GCF_001890085.2 Hipposideros armiger | reverse complement strand
GGTGAATAGGTAGCCTGAAGAGTGTCGCTGCTGGCTATTAAAGCCCAGCATTGGGGGTGGTCAGAAGACTCCCCCTCCTCTCCCAAAGCCTGGCAGCAGAGTTCCTGTGCCCAGAAGGAATGGCAGAGAGGGCAAGTGACAGAGAATCCCTCCACTTGTCTGGAGTGTGGTTCTCAGCAGCCCAGGGAGGAGCCTCCAGAGGCAAAGGAAAGCAGCTAAAAGACATCCTTCCTTCTTCTCCTCCCTCTCCTTCTATTCTTTTGTCATCTAACTCCTCCCGTCCCCACCTCCCAAATGCCACATCCAGTTTGGTGTGACCTTGAGCTCCCTCTACTGGCCAGCCTTCAGTGCTGCAAGGAGCCAAGCCCAGGTACCCTCACTTGTTTTCTTCTTCCCCCTGAAGAGGCTGTTATACCCTCTCCCCGACTCTGGGGTTCCTGAGGAACTGGAGCATGAAGAGAAAACAGGGCTGGTCAGCACACTGGAGGTTTCCAAGGTCTGAGCCCCCAGCCCCGCCTTTGACACCAGGAGCATGTCCCTCACACCCTCACCTCATGCTCAGTTTCCTGGGGTCTCCAGACTCCTACTCCAACTAATTCACAGAGACGTTGATTTCTGGAGCCTTCGGCTGATACATCAACTCCGACTGTGGAACAGAGATCCCAGGATGAGCTGGAGAGAGGGAGGGGAGGGGGGGAGGGGAGGGAAGGGAAGGGAAGGAGAGAAGAGAAAAGAGAAGAGAAGAGAAGAGAAAAAGGGACCCAGAGAGTGAAAGGATATAAACCCACATTGAGACAAAGACAAAGATCAGGGTTGAGAAAGACAGCCCACTAGAGCTGTGTCCCCAGCCCTTTCCGCCCCCATGGGCTCATAAACCAGGGTCCCTCCCCTAAGAAGAATGATTTCCCTCACCCCTTCAGTGTGCCTGTGTCAATACAGAGCTAAGAGGAGTGACTACTGGTCAGATTTTCAGGCTTAATAGAGGTATTAGACTTTAGGGACAACTCCTGGACAAGTGTCCTCTCCCCACCCCTGCCCCCTTCTCCTGAGAGGGCCCATCCTGGAGCTCACATCTTTACTGTCACTTCCACTGAATGAGTACTCTGGCTCCAGCCCCTTCTCAGGGATGCTCTTCTCCTTCCCTGGCATCAGCTCATCCAGCCAGAGGAGTTCCTGTGCTGAGAAGACCCACTCCAGTGCCTTTCGGACCCCCACCAGGCCCAGCAACTGCAGAGATAGAATCAAAGCCCAGGGCTTCACCAGCAGGAACACGTAAACAGTAACCTCTATTCAGCACTTCTTCCTAGGCATTGGGTATTGTTTCACTGAATGCTAACACATTCCTACAGGGTGGATATAATAACTATTCCCATTGTACAGAGAAGGAAACGGAGGCCCTGAGAGTTTAGGAACTTCACAGCTGGGATGTGGTTGGTCCTACTGCAAAGCCCATGGCTCTTAACTTCCTCAGTGAGTAAGAACAAGGCCAAAAGCCACCTATGTTATCACCTCACCGGATAACAAAAGTGACGGCATTGCCTTTTGCCTTTCCCAGGGCCTCACTTTTTTTCCTGGGCTTTATATCCCCCTACCTGTAGTTGATCAGCACACAGAAGTTGGGAAAGGAATTGAATCAGGCATCCCAGACCTAGCCCATCTGTGGGCATTCCGTGGCCATCTTTCTTTGTTCTAGGGATTCCCAGGCAGAGCAAGGGCAAGTGAGAGAGGGAAGGGCCTTCCTCTTGAGGAGGCCTTGGCCACCCACCCAGGCTCAGAGTCTTCCAAGAACCCCAAGTAGACCGCCCAGCCTTGAGTCACCATGATGGGGAAGATGATGGCTGCAGGGGTAGACTTGACTATCCAAAGCAGACCCAGGCAGGCAAGCTGGATGGCTGTGAAGAAGTGGACCCTGCCCAGAGGCACATGCCTCAAGAGCAGGAGGTCTGGCTGGTGTTTGGCTGGCATCAATAACAGCTGCACCCTCTTCGTGAACTGGGGGAACAAGAGGAGGAGGAAAGCAGGGTACTCAGGTAGCCTGGTTAAGTGTCACTGTTAACTATTAAAGCTCAGCATTGGGGACAGTCAGAAGACTCCCATGGCCGCCTCCTCACCCAGAGCATTGCTGCAGGGTCCCTGTACCCAGGAGAAGCAGGAAAAGAAGACAGGAGGGAAATTAGCAAGTGCAGGCAGGAAGTACCAGCAGGAAAGAAAAGGAGGAGGATTGGGGTTACATCTTGATTTTAATGGGCTCACCTGGATGCTGCTAATTGCCGCCACCCCCATGTACAGGAAGATGCCGTAGAGCACAGGCATTGGGATGAACTGGTGAAGAAAGAAGTGGAGAGCTGGCAAAGGAGTTCATCTCTGCCAGCTGCCCAGGTATCCCCCTCAGGCCCCAACCCCAGCATCCAGCATCTAAGCTGTTGAAGTCTATTCCGTCCTTTCCCACATGTCTGATCTCATGGAATTTTCACATCACTCAAATGAGGTAAACCCTATAATTGTCTCCATTTTACAGATGGGAAAATTGGGTTTCAGAGAGACTAGGTAGCTTGCCCATTACCTGGCCGGCCTCCCCGATCTTATCTATCACTTTCTTCTCTGCTCTCTCTCTTCCTGCTATACTGGCCTCCTTTCCTTCCCTCAACATGACCAAGTCTATTTCTACCCCTTGCAAGGCCTTTGGCTTTGCTATTTCCCTCCACCTAAAATACCCTGACTGCTCACTACTCATGCTTCTCACTACTCATCTCATGGCCCCCACCCCCAGGAAGGCCTTCCCTGACCCTCCGATCTAAAGTAGACCCCTTAATCACCTTACCCTCTTTTACTTTTCACGGAAGTGATCACTGTCTGAAATTATCCTATTTTATTTTATTATTTATTTATTCAATCATTCATTCATTCATTCATTCATTTTTATCTGTCTCCTCTCACCAGACTGCAAGGAGTAAGTGATCTCTTTTGATCACCACTCTATCCCCAGTCCCTGGAACTGTGCTTGGCATATGGCTTATGCTCAGTTAATATCTGCTGAATGAGAGTCACCTAGTTAGTAAGCAGCCAATCCGGTCCATCTGGCTCTTTCAGCTACTCCACTCTCACCCAGTCTCCGTGACCTTTCCCTCCCCTCGCGTCTCTGTGGTCCTGCCAGTGACTCCTGTGTGCCATTCTCCACACCCTCCTTGACTGCTTTGCTGTCTCGGCTTGTTGAACTTCTGCTATTACTTGTTACTTAATTTTGGTTCGTGTATGTGTTGCTGACAGGGGCTTGGTTCCATATTCCTTTTCAATACTCCCCCTACCTCCTCCCATACACATGTCTCCCAGGTGCCTAGCCGAGCTTTGCACACAGCAAGTGTTCTACAAACATCTGGTGAGGGGGAAGTGAAGGGCTTTTGCCTCAAAGTTTTTCTGGGGTCTGATGACCACACTCTGAGTCTAAGGCTTGTTGGGAGGCTGGAGCAAGGGCAGTGTTTGGCCGCAGGGGCATGGTGGCATGCCTGCACCCTGTCCACTGGGTAAACAACCCACTGGGTAAGAGTTTGGGTTCTCAGACAGATCTAAGAAACTAGTTCTCTTGGTGGTCTCTGTAACCTTGAGGTCCCTCATTTGTAAAGGACATATGCCTCTCGGGGTTAATGTGAGGATTGCATGAGACGAGGAATGGAGAAGAAACTGAACACAGTGCCTGGCATGCAGTAAGTGTTCAGCCAGTGTCGGTTCTTGCTGTATTTATTATTACCGCCCCGCCCCTGATGCCAACCTGTCTAACAAATGTACCTTGAGTACAGGTGCCAGGAAAATGGAGATTCCTGTGAGTATGAACACCACCAGGCCTGTCAGCCTCTGCTCCCTGCAGGGAGAAGGAGTTAGCCAGGGTAGGGGAGAGTCCCTGGGGTGCCCAGGCTGGAGACACAAGCCAGACACCACTACAGACCCTGGCAAGAGGGAAGTGGAGGGATCCCCCAGTAGTCACCTGGCAGGGAGGGGGGCCTTAGCTTGGTGTGAAAAACTGGTGGAGAGAAAGGGT
>NW_017734422.1:0-4040 GCF_001890085.2 Hipposideros armiger | reverse complement strand
GTTGGGAATCGGGGAAGGGGAACAGACAGGTAGACAAGTTGTTGTCTTTTTTTTTGTTTTTCAGTATAGTTAGTTCAGTTTTTAACAAACCTTCATGGAATGTCACCTGTATGCTAGGTGTTGCTGATCCAGGATGGACAAAACAGCCTCTGCCCTGGGGAACTCATTCTGTTGCTGAACACCCTTCTGTAAACCAAGGATGACAGTGGTAATCCCCTACTGAACATGTACAGCGTTCCATTTTTAGAAGTAGTTTAAAACTTCCTTCTTAATCAGAATGACACATACTACATCATTAACTGACAAGTAGTCATAATATTCAAGTGTAGAAGAGTACTTTGCAGGTAAGCCTGACTCAGGCTGACACAGATGGGTGGAGGGGTGGGGGTGCACCCTCTCCAGAAGCCCCCAGCAGCGTGCATTGTTTCTTGGCATTCTGGTTGTTGAGATCTCCCTGGGGTACCATGCGCAAAACGTTCCATGTATCCTGAGTATATGCCAGGTCAGTTAGTCAGCAATTGTGCTTCAAGAATCTGCCCATTTTCCATTGCACCAGGGCTACATTTTCAAAATGGAAGGAATTTAAAATGTAAAAGCATTTGCTGTGCAAAGGAGGGAGATTCTAGGGCTGGGACCAGAATCCAAGCCTCCCCACACCCAGTTTGATGCTTTTTTTCATTACAGCCCACCATAGAGTCTTAGGGCACCACATGGGTGGTCATTCATCTTGTTTGGACTTTTTATCCAGTGCTGACAATGTCCAGTGGATTGTGCCAGCAGCAGAGATTTAACGTTGGGCAGGTCAGTCACTGCATTTGACAAACACCCCAGTGACAAGACAGAAAAATAGACAGTTTATATACACCTTGAAGAGGGTCAGTTGCGGTGGGAGGGGCACCAAGCAGAGGGGTGGGGACACTATAGGAGAGCTTCTTAGCACAGTGAGTGCATGAAAGCGCATTTGAAGAAACAGCTTATATTTTCTTTTTCCAGAGCTGGCACCTGGAAGAGTCTGGTCAGGTACATTGCCAAGTTGCTGCTGGAGATCTGACTAGGCCCTCACTGTATCTGATCTAACCAAAGGAGATGTAGTCAATGCTGGTATTTTAGGTCTGTTTTCAATTGTTCTTTTTAGTAGTAATAATAGTAACAATAAAATTTAGTCCGTCTAGGATGAGAGTAAATGCACTCACGGATGGTGTCTTGGGCTGGTCTGATTCAGGCCCTACTGCTTCAGAGGAAACAGCCATTCATTCATTCATTCATTCATTCATTCATTCAAGAAATATTTAGTTGGTGCTCATGTACCAGACACTGTTTTGGGGGAAAGTGTGACACACGGGCTACTTATTGCCTCATGTAGCTAAGCTGTTTTGACTTTTCACAAATCCCTGTCTCTCTCTGGGCTCAATTCGTCCACCTATCTATTCAGAGGTGTGTGCTCACAGTGGACCTTAGACTATTTATATTCCATTTCACCTCTTTCCCGTTACGTGATCACATGCAAGTTAATTTGGTCTTCCTGAGCCTCAGTTTCCTCATCTGTAAGTGAGGATATATAACTCGTTTCATCCGGCTCTATCTAGGGTGAAATTAAGGTAGCTCAACCACGACCTCTTAGTGCGCTCCACCTAGGGTGGTCGCTATCGTTAATCCCTGAGGATTCCCCGAGCGGAGGACCAACTCCCGAACCACTGACAGGTGTTAATTAGGGCGTGGCTCACAGTCCCGTGTCGTTCCCCGTCTCCTGCGGGGGGAGGGGAGGAAGAGGGTTTATAAAACCGGGATCTGGCGCTGTGGCCTTATTCGGTCTTCCAGGTTTTGGCTCCGCACACCGAGGGTTAGAAGCGCGGCTGCCCCAGAGTGGCCAGCGCGCTCGGACCAAGCGGCCCCTGCTCTCGGTGCGCGCGGCCGCGGAGCGGGCCCTGGGGACCCGGTCCCCCACCCCGGGGGCGGGGCCTGCAGCCGTCCCGGTCCCCGCGCCCTGCGCCCCGCGCACCCCAACCCCGCCAAGGCCCGGAAGGGGCCAGTCGCGCTTCCGTCTCCGCCGGGGATGCACGGAGGGCGGAGCTGCGGCCCGAGGACGCGACGCGAGCCCAGTTCCGGCGAGGAGGCCGCGCCAGTGACAGCGATGGCGGCGGAGTCGGCTCTCCAAGTTGTGGAGAAGCTGCAGGCGCGCCTGGCTGCGAACCCGGACCCGAAGAAGGTGAGCGAGGGGGCGGCGGGCAGCGCGGCGGGCGTTGGGCGCGGCGCGGCCCCCTAACGGTCGCGGGCCCGGGCGCGGCCCCCTCCCGGCCTGACGGGGCCGTGGGCGCTCGGACCGGTAGCTTTTTTTTTCCTGGTAAATACATTCTCCAGGGGCTGTTCTCCATGGGCGTTATAGAATGCTGCAGTCTGTCCTCGTTAGACAAAGGGTCTCAGCATTTCTAGGCCTATATTCTTAAATTGTTAGTGGGGATTTAACCCAGCTTCAAGGCTGCCTGCGAAAGGTGTGGATTTTGAATCTCAGACACCGTTCGCTGGAGCTGGCAGTCTCTCGGTGCATCACTCTGTTTGAGGAAGGCAAATCCCCCCTGTGAAACCCAGAAAGATGCCAGCCCTAAGTAATTAACCAACTGAACATATTTAAAGGATATGAAACTAAGATGAATATAACTAATTTGGAAAAAGGAGCCCATTGGGGGAAGAGAACAGAGGCTACAGCTGCACAGAACAGAGTGCCCAGACGGAGGGTTTCATACTCACCTTTACAGCAGGACACAATATTCTTTTTACCAAGGCCATGAGTTTTCTCTAATAATTGCTGCTTTAAAAAAAAATAAATAAATAAATAAATAAATATATATATATATATATACACACACACCTGCTGTATGCTATTTACTTAAAACATATTAATAAGTCTCACAAGAAATCTGTAAAGTAGGAGGGAACAGTGTCAGTGAGTTTAAGTAACTTGAGGAGCTGCGGTTAGCACTGTTAGAATTGGGGATTGGAGCTCAGGTTGTCACTGATCTCCAACCCTATGTCCTTTACACCCACCATCCAACCAACCTCAGAGGCTGTCTACTTGGTAAGATAGAGGAGTGGCAGATGGGGCCAGCCAAGTGGCTCAGTTGGTTAAGAGCGCGAGCTCTGAGCAACAGAGTTGCCGGTTCGATTCCCACATGGGCCAGTGAGCTGCACCTGCGCTGAGCAGCTGCTGAACTGCCAACAGATGGCAGGATGGCTCAGCTGGTGAGTGCACATGCTCCCAACAACAAAGTTTCTGGTTCAACTCCCACATGGGATGGTGAGATATGCCCACGCACAACTAAGATTGAACACCGCACCTTGAGCCTAACTGCCCTGAGCTGCTGACGGGCAGCTGGATTGCTCAGTGGTTAGAGTGTGTGCTCTTAACAACAAGGTTTCTGGTTCAACTCCTGCATGGGATGGTGGGCTGTGCCCCCCCTCCTCCGCAACTAAGATTGAACACAGCACCTTGAGCTGAGTGGTCGCGAGCTGCCAACGGGTGACCAGATGGCAACTGAACTTGGAGCTAAGCTAGCTGCGCCCTCCACAACTAAGATTGAAGGACACCAACTTGGCTGTTCCCCTTCCCCAATTCCCCCAACAAAATCTTAAAAAAAAAAGAGAGAGGAGTGGCAGAGCCCGGTTGGGAGAGGTCCATGGGGAAGCCCTCCACACACCAGTGTCCCTCCCTGTCCAGCCCGTAGAATCTCACTTGACCATCCCATGAAAGGCTAGAGCTGCTTTCTTCTATTGAGGACAAGGTGGTTGGCTGGTTTGTTTTCTCATTTGTCTTTCAGTGTTTTAAATGACTCTAGTACCAGCCAGCCTGGGATTGCTCTTTTCCAAAATTAAAATACCTTTAAGTGATTTTCATTAATAAGTACCTCATATTTGTTGCAAAAATCAGAAGTGGGTATAGCGGATGAGAGCTTCTCTGCCCATCTTTCTCCTCTAGTATAGCCTTAAATGTGCCTTCTGGGCAGAATCTGAGATGGGTCTTTTAATTCCTCTCGTTAGGGGACTTT
>NW_017734421.1:1553-2711 GCF_001890085.2 Hipposideros armiger | reverse complement strand
TCAGCTGCAAAATGTAAAGTATGTCAATTTCCTAACATGGAAAAATATCTCTTTTGATGTTTCTTCTAACATTTAGACAAATAACTAGTTGAAGATCAAGGAGGGGGGGGTGGAATAAGAGAAAATGATAGACTGAAAAGGATCACACTCTCTAGAACTAGGCAGCCATTAGCGGGAACCTCTATGGGTTGCGGGCATCCCTCTGGAAGGAGTATGCATACTATCCAAGATTTTCAGCAAATATTCCAAACCATCATTCCGTTGTAAGCAGCCCAACTAGTAACAAGATGTCTGTGACAAGTTATTAAAACTCAGTGATAAGATTTTTAGCATCTGTTAATACCTAGAAGTAAAATCTAGAGGACAGGAGGTGGGGTTCATTCCCCAAAATAGACACCAGAAATAAGGCATTTACCTTGTACTTTGACAAGACCTGGTAAAATATATAAATGACCGCATTGGGAATTAGGAACTGTGGCCCATGGGCTTTCTACATTTAAGAATAACAGGAAATGAGAGCTACTAATAGGGGAGGAAAAATGTGTGGTAAGAGACTGAGTTTCCACTTCAGCATCAACACAACGACACCAAGTCCTGAATCAGGTTCAAGCAAGATGAGTCAGCCCACAAGAGCGGAGCCCTGTGGTGACAGCTTACATCTAACCAAGGAGGTGAATTAAGCTTCCTGCATCATTGAGAATGTGAAACTGTACTTGCCCAAGGTTTCCCACCTTCAGCCTAGAATGCTGACTACTGGGATAAGGCTAAATATACCGATATTAATGAATACATTTTTAATTCTATGAATAAAACATTTAAAAAAAGAAGAAAAGATAAATTAATATGCATAGATTTCATAAAGTAAGGGCTTGATTAAAGTTTATATCACCTATAAGTCAAGAATAAAATTATTTAATTTTTACTTTTTATTCAAGATTTAATTCTCAAAGAATTAATACTTTTCATTCTTTTTTTTTAAGGCCTAAAGAGGACTATTCAATGCCCTACTTATGAAGAACAGAATAAATCAAATGTGTATTATAAAAGGGTGTATACAATAAACACTTTGTTTATAAGTGTTTATTTTTATTTACTCCCCCATGATTCCCAGGTCTTACTGAAAATATTTAAACTGCTATATATTGAGGGAAGAGAACA
>NW_017734421.1:0-218 GCF_001890085.2 Hipposideros armiger | reverse complement strand
ATTTAACCATAAAAATGGTGGATTAGGTGGTTCTCCTGATAATGCAAATGGAACCTTTTCAAAGTAACATTTGGGGAAAGTAGAGTATTTGGAACTCAGCACAGTAGAAAGTTAATAATATTTTCCTGGAGCAAAAACTGCAGCGAGAGGAAGAAAACGCAATCAGCAAGCGCTCCTTTAGCGGGGCCGGGTCATGACAAGGCACCGTGGTGAGGACC
>NW_017734420.1:0-8868 GCF_001890085.2 Hipposideros armiger | reverse complement strand
GAAAAAATATATGTACCCCTATGTTTATTGTGGCGCTATTCACAATAGCCAAGACTTGGAAACAACCGAAATGCCCATCGGTAGACGACTGGATTAAGAAACTGTGGTACATTTATACAATGGAGTATTACTCTGCTATAAAGAAGAATGAAATTTCCATCCTTTTACTTTGAGTCTATAATTGTCCTTGTAGCTGAAATGCATCTCTTGGAGGCAGCATAGGTTGGGTTTAGTTTTTTCAACCCAGTCTGCTACTCTGTGCCTTTTTATTGGTGAATTCGGTCCATTTACATTTAGGGTGATGATTGATATATGAGGATTTCCTATATCTATTTTGTCTTTTGTTTTCTGGTATCTCAGTGTCTCCATTGTTTCTTTGCTTTTTTTGTTGCTGTGTGTTATTTTAGTGTTGTGGTATTCTATGATTTTTCCCTTAGTTTTTTGGTTTTTTTTATGTCATATATCTAAGTTCTGGATTTTTTGGGGGGTGGTTACCATTAAGTTTATGTAAAAGAAAGTTTCATATATTCGGTAGTCCTTTTTCTTCAGCATGCTTCTTATCTCCATCCCCTTTGCAGATTCAGACGTTTACTCTCTCCCCTTTTAGGTTTTTGTTGTCATAAGTTATCCCTACTTATGCTGTGAGTTGATTTCTGAGTTACAGTAGCCAGTTGTCTTTTTCTTCTATATTTACTTTATTTTTTTAATGTTTTTATCTTCTTTACCCTTTATGTTGTGTTTAAGTGTATAGTGTCCTTATTTTGTGTAGGGGTTGCCATTTCCTGCTTCTGTCTGTCTGTATGGTTTGTATGTTGCTCATGGTTTTGTGTTCTTTTGTTTTTTTGTGTTAGGTCGAATAGCCTACTTCAGTATTTCCTGTAATGCAGGTCATGTGTTAGGAAATTCCCTCAGCTTCTGTGTTTCTAGAAAGATCTTTATTCCTTCTTCATATCTAAAGGATCTCTTTACTGGATATATTATTCTTGGCTCATAAAATCTCTCTTTCAATAGCTTTTATATTTGATTCCATTACATACTGGCTTGTAGAGGTCCTGCTGAAAAGTCTGATGATAGTCTAATGGGTTTTCCCTTATAGGCTACTGCTTTTCACCTTCCTGGCTTGAGAATTCTTTCTTTGTCATTAATTTTTGACAGCTTTAATACAGTGTGTTTTGGAGACGACCTGTTGGGATTGAGGCAATTAGCTGTTCTGTTTGCTTCTTGGATTCGAGGATCCAATTCTTTCTACAAGTTTGGGAAGTTCTTGTTGACTATTTGTTTGAATATACTCTCTGCTCCCTCCTATCCTCTTCTCCTTCCAGTATACTCATTATTCTTATATTGCCCTTTCTGATGGAGTCAGAAAGTTCTTGTAGAGTTCTTTCATTTTTTTAACTCTCAAGTCTATCTCTTCTTCCATCTGTGTCATTTCCAAATTTCTATCTTTGATATCATTAATCATTTCCTCCATCTGATCAGCTTCATCTCTGTTTTCTTGCATCTCGTTGAGTTTTTTCAGAGCAGCAATCTTAAATTCTCAATCATTTAAGTCACATATTTTCATGACTTTAACTTCATTTTCTGGAGAGTTTTCATTGTCTTTCGTAGCTACCTTGTCATTTTGTTTATTCATGGCAATTAATGAATTATTATTTCTCTTCCTGGGAATCTACAGGAGTGGTTCTGCAGCAGGTTGATATGAAGAGGTCTTTCTTTTGCTTTCTAGTAGGTGTTGTTGGAATGTTTTATTTTCTCTCCTGCTGCAGCCTTTTATTTTCTCTCACACTGTGGCATTTGATGTTCACTTGCTCTGTTCCGGCTTCTCACGTGATAAAAGGTGAGCTTCTCCTCTATAAGCTGGTCGCCTGGGTCTCAGGGCATTGCCTGCATGGGAGGATGTGCAGGGTGATAGAGTTCTGAAATCCCAGTGCTGCCCCTGCAGCCTGATGCAGAGCCTGTGTGTCTCAGAGGTTCTGGTTGCCCCTGCAGGGATCCTCCCAGAAAGATGAGCATAGGGTGGGCTGTGAGAAGCTGTTGGTGCATTTTTTGCTCAAACAATGGTGACTACCAGCCTGTAGCTGTCTCGCCCCTACAGCCCTTTCCCTATCACTGGAATTAGTCGTGCACTGTGCATCTGCATCTGTGGGACTGTTGCTCCAGTTCTCAGGGCTGTAGATATTTTGTGTTTTTTAATTTGACACTGCTACCAATTTTCTGGAGCCTGCTTCTAATGCTGGGAGGGTTGGGGTAGGGCAAGCTCAGGGGGTGGGGGTTGAGGGGTCGGCCAGGCTCCCTGTCTTTGTTTTCTGTTTTCTGCCTGGCAGTGAGGGCCTAAACCACAGTTCTAACCCAAGGTCTCTGCCCCAAACACTGGGTTCAGCTGTTTTATACGCTGATCCCTCAGGCAGGACTGTGGGCCATAAGGAATGTGCCTGTAGCCTGAATTCTTCCCTCTCCGAGACTTCAGTGAGCTCTGCACTGCATCCTATGGCCCACGGCCCACGCCTCTGTACTTCCCATTCCCTCCTACCCTGCTTACTTGATTTGCCCACCTTCAGGTAATTCGATGTGTAGATCTCTCAGACATGATTGTGTGTTGCTTGTTATCTTTTGTTGAATTATAGCTGTTCAATTTCTTGTACTTTCCAGGGGAGATTTCAAGAAGCACTCCTCATGCCAACATTTCTGTGATGTAATCCCCAAATGTCTTTTTTGTTTGTTTGTTTCAGGTGTACAACACAATGCAATAGTTATACTTTTTACCCCTCAAAGTGACAACCCCCTCCCCCAATCCGGTGTGCTCCCCATATCATACATATCTATTACAATTCCCTTGACTCAACTCCCACACTATACTCCACATCCCGTGACTATATATTCAGTTATAGTTGACATACAATATTATACAACATCAGCTTCTGGTGTACAGGTGTACAGTGCAGTGATCAAGCCTCTACCCCATCCATGAAGTAGTCTCCCTAACAAGACATGTGACCATCTGACACCCTACAAAATATTTAAAACATTAATTATATTCCCCAAAATGTTGTTCATATCCTTGTGGCAATATTGTAGTTACCTATTTAGCTGTCTAATCCCATCCCCTTCTCCCTCAACCCCACCCCACTCCCAACTAATAACCATCAGTTTTTCCTCTATATCTCTGAGATTATTTCTGTTTATATTGCTCATTCATTCAGTTTTTTAGATTCCACACATAAGTGAGATCATATGGTATTTGTCTTTCTCCGACTGACTTTTTCACTTAACATAATGTTCTCTAGGTCCATCCATATCATTGCAAATGGCATGATTTCATTCTTCTTTATAGCGGANTTTATTTATTTATTTATTGTTAGTTTCAGGTGTACAGAACAATGCAATAGTTACCCTTTTCACCCTAACAAAGTAACAACCCCCCTCCCCCCATCTATTGCCCTTCCACCCCCGATATCATGCTTATCTATTACAATTCCATTGAATCCGTTCTCTGGAGGTTTCTTTTCATCTTTTACTTGGGACATGTTTCTTTGTTTCTTCATTCTGGCTGTCACTTTGTGACTGCTTCAATGTATTAGATCACTTAGAAAGAAAAAAAGTGAAAAAAGAAAAAAAAAGGCGGGGGGCTCTCCACCTGCTTTGATCTGCAGACCACTTGCTCAGCAATAGAGAGACTCTGGACTACTCAGCACCAGCTGTTGGGGGCAAAGGCTCAGTGCATCATGCGCCAACCTCCCTCTAGACTTGAAGTGAACTTCCCACAATTAGCTGCTGTGTGCTCTGGATTTGTGCTCACCACTAAATATTCTCACAGGTTGTTGTGCGCTGTCTGCTGCTGCTGCAAAAAACTTTCTGTGGCCTATGGAGGTAGGGGCCAGGCACCAGGGGCTCTAGTGCCCCTGGCAACACAGCTATAGGTGGGCAAGGCAGACCCCCAACGCACAACAGAATGTGGTCAGTGGCCCCCACCACGTCAGAGCAGCATGCACTCCTGCATTGGCAGCCAGCCCACACAAACTCGCCAGGAGAGCCCCGGCTAAATCACGCAGGTGCACAGCTCATGGCCCTACACTCCCAGGAAAACTCCCAGTCTTAGCCTGTCACAATCAGCTGTTTGCAGATCAGCCGAGCAGCCCGACAGCCAGTCACCACCCTGGCAATTCTGCATGTGCAGTGCGGAGAGTGGTGACCTAAGACGAGTCACACACTTCCGGGTCTCAATAAGCAGCCTGTTGGAGTTGGAGCGCGCCTTTCCAGTGTTTCTCTGGCTATGCAGCACAAGCAGTGCGGAGGGTGGGGATCCAATGCCGCATGCGCACACATGCACAAATGCACACACATACTCCTACGCCAATTCCAGCAGACCAATGTGGTCGCAGACCTGAGCCTCTGTGGAGGGCGCAGCCCTGAAAAATGGCACCCTCCTGTGCAGTGCAAGCTCCACAGCAGGGGAACAATGGTCTCAGAACCTCCAGCTCCTGCGTCAGCAGCACTCAGTTCAGTCCTTCCCGCAGGCTCCTTGGCCCCACTCACAAAGCTACTCCCTCCACCAGGAACTGGGTGAGTGCTCACCAGAGAGCGAGTCCATGTGCTGGCTCCACTGGTTCTCCAGCTGCTCTCAGCCTCACCGAGTTGAGCAAAGAAAGTCCTCACTATTTTCTACTTCCAGCTATCATAGAACTCCTCTTCCCGGCAAAGTAACTCTGGGCTGGTGAGTGTGGTGTGGGGCTGGAGCGTCTCTCCCCCAACCGGAGAAGCCTCCCCACTGCTGAGGTGTCCCTCATGGGGTTCGCCCTCTCTCGTCTCCACCCCACCTATCAGACTCGACGTGGCCTCCTCTTGAAGTCCTTCGTTTAGAGGTTCTGTTCATCTAGTGTTCAGGGACCTTCCGAGATTGAATATCTTATAAATTACGTGTAATTTTGGTGTGATCCTGGGAGGCAGTCGGCACAGCATCTGTCTATTCCACCATCTTACCAGAAGTCCCAGAGCTCACACTCTTGAGCGAGCTCTTAACCAACTCAACTGAGCCACTTGGCTGCCTCTCTGTGTATCTTTTGATCTCTCTTTTTATTTCTTCTTTGACCCAGTTGTTCTTTAAAAGCATGTTGTTTAATCTCCACATATTGGTGGTCTTCCTGCTTTGTTTTTGCAGTTGCTATCCAGTTTCAAAGCCTTGTGTTCAGAGAATATGCTTAGTATGATTTCAGTCTTCTTATATTTCCTGAGGCTAGTTTTATGTCCCAACATATGGTTTGTCTTTGAGAATGTTCCATGTACACTTAGAAAGAATGTATACTTTGGTGTTCTAGGATGAAGTACAGGTATTCTAAAAATGTCAATTATGTCCATTTGGTCTAATGTATCATTTAGGGCTGATATTTCCTTACTTATCTGTTTGGATGATTTATCCATAGCTGTCAATGATGTATTTAAGTCCCCTACTATAATTGTTTTGGTCAACTTCTCACTTTAGTTCTGTAAGTAATTGTTTTGTATATTTTGGTGCTCCCTGATTGGGGGCATATATATATATATATATATTGATAACTGTTATGTCTTAAGAAATGTCTATCTTTGTCTCTTGTTACCTTTTTTATCCTGAAGTCTGTTTCATCTTATATAAGTATGGCTACACCTGCTTTTCTCTGAATACCATTTGCTTGGAGTATCAATTTCCATCCTTTTTTTTCTAATTATTTAATTATTTTTTATTATGAAATACACATTTTTTAGAATTAGTTTCAGCAGTACAACACAGTGCAATAGTTATACTTTTTACCCCTCGAAGTGANCAATTTTCCCAGCACCATTTATTAAATAGACTATCTTTACTCCAATGTAAATTCTTGCTTCCATTGTCATAGATTAAATGACCGTATATGGATGGGTTTATTTCTGGGCTCTCTATTGTGTTCCATTAGTCTAAATGTCTGTTTTTATGCCAGTACCATACTGTTTTGATTATTGTAGCCTTGTAGTATGATTTGCTGTCAGGTAGCGTGATACCTCCCACTTTCTTCTTATTTCTCAAGATTGCTGTGGCTATTCGGGGTCTTTTATGGCTCCATATAAATTTTAGAATTATATGTTCTATTTCTGAGAAAAATGTCTTTGCTAGTTTGATAGGAATTGCATTGAATCTATATATTGCCTTAGATATTATTGACATTTTAACTATATTAATTCTTCCTATCATGAACATGGTATGTATTTCCGTTTATTTGTATCTTCTTTGATTTCTCTCTTCAGTGTCTTATAATTTTCTGAGTACAGGTCTTTTATTCTTTGGTTAAATTTATTCCTAGGTGTTTTATTGTTTTTGAAGCAATTGTAAATGGGATTCATTTCCTGATTTCTTCTTCTGCTAGTTTATTATTGGTGTATACAAATGCAACTGATTTCAGAATGTTAATTTTGTATCCTGCTACCTTACTAAATTCATTTATCCATTCTAACAGTTTTTTGGTGGAGTCTTTGGGATTCTCTCTATATAGTATCATGTCATCTACATATAATGACAATTTTACTTCCTCCTTTCCAATTTGGATGCCTTTTATTTCATTTTCTTGTCTGTTTACTGTGGCCAGAACTTCCAGAACTATGTTGAATAGAAGTGGTGAAAGTGGGCAGCCTTGTCTTGTTCCTGATTTTAAGGGGAAAGCTTTTAGCTTTCCCCCCCTGAGTACGATGTTTACTGTGGGCTTATCATATATGGCCTTTATTATGTTGAGATATGATTCCACTGTTTCCACTTTGCTAAGAGTTTTATCATAAATGGCTGCTGGATTTTGTCAAATGCTTTTTCTGCATCTATTGATATGATTATATGATTTTCATTTTTCATTTTGTTAATGTGATGTATTATGTTAATTGATATGCAGATCTTGAACCAACCTTGCATACCAGGAATGAATCCCACTTGATCATGGTGTATGATCTTTTTAATGTGACGCTAATTCGGTTTGTTAGTTTTTGTTCAGCATTTTTGCATCTATGTTCATTAGGGATATCGGCCTGTAGTTTCCTTTTTTGGTAATATTTCTGTCTGATTTTGGGATCAGAGTAATAGTGGCCTCATAAAATGTGCTTGGGAGCCTTCCCTCTATCTGTATTTTTTGGAATAGTTTGAGGAGAATAGGTATTAATTCTTTTTTGAATGTTTTGTAAAATTCACCTGTGAAGCCATCTGGTCCAGGACTTTTGTTTGTTGGAAGCTTGTTGATTATTGACCCAATTTCTTTGGTAGTAATCAGTCCATTCAGAGTTTCTGTTTCTTCTTGGGTCAAACTTGATATATTGTATGCTTCTAGAAATATAGCCATTTCTTCCAGATTGCCCAATTTGTTGGCATATAGTTGCTTGTAGTATTTTCTTACAATTTCCTGTATTTCTGTGGCATCTGTTGTCACTTCTCCTCTTTCATTTCTGATTTTATTAATTTGGGTCCTCCCTCTCTTTTTCTTGGTGAGTCAGGCTAAGGGTTTGTCGATTTTGTGTATCTTTTCAAAAAACCAGCTGTTGGTTTCATTGATCTTTTGTTGTTTGTTTGTTTTTTTGGTCTCTATTTCATTTATTTCTGCTCTGTTCTTTATTATTTCCTTCCTTGTACTCCCTTTGGGCTTGTTTTGCTGTTCTTTCTCCATTTCTCTTAGGTGTAAAGATAGTCTGTTGATATGAGATTGTTCTTGTTTCTTTAGATAGGCCTGCATTGGTATGAATTTCCCTCTTAGGACTGCTTTTGCTGCATCCCATAGATTTTGGATTGTTCTGTTTTCATTTTCCTTTGTCTATGAGATAGTTTTTGATTTCTTCCTTGATCTCATTTTTGACCCACTTGCTATTTAATAGCATGTTATTCAGCCTTTATTTATTTGTGTGCTTTCTGGATTTCTTCTTATAATTTATTTCTAGTTTCATAGCATTGTGGTTGGAGAAGACGCTTGATATGATTTCAATCTTCTTAAATTTATTGAGACTTGTTTTGTTTTCTAACATGTGGTCTATCTTGGAAAATGTTCCATGTGCGCTTGAGAAGAATATATATTCTGTTGCTTTGGGGTGAAATGCTCTAAAAATATCGATTAAATCCAGCTGGTCTAAAGTGTTATTTAAGGCCACTGTTTCCATGTTGATTTTCTGTCTGGAGGACCTGTCCATTGGTGATAACAGGGTGTTGAAGTTCCCTACTATGATAGTGTTACTGTTGATCTCTGTTTTTATGTCTGTCAAAATCTGTTTTATGTATTTAGGTGCTCCTATGATGCGTGCATAGATGTTTACCTGGGTTATGTCCTTGGGAATCAATTCCTTTATTATTATGTAGTGCCCTTCTTTGTCTTTCTTTGTAATCTTCAATTTAAAGTCTATTTTGTCCAAAATAAATATTTTTACTCCAGCATTTCCTGCAATGCTGGCTTGGTGGTAATGAATTCCTTAAGCTCATTCTTTCCTGAGAAGCTCTTTATCTCTCCTTCAATTTTAAGTGATAGCCATGCTGAGTAGAGCAATCTTGGTTATAGGCCTTTATTTTGCATCACTTTGAATATTTCCTGCCACTCTCTTTTGGCCTGCAGAGTTTCTGTAGAAAAGTCAGCTGTTAGTCTTGTAGGAGTTCCGTTGTATGTAACCTGCTGTCTTTCTCTTGCTGCTTTTAGGATTCTGTGTTTGTCTTTAACCTTTGCCATTTTAAAGCTGATGTGTCTTGGTGTGGACCTGTTTGGGTTCAGCTTGTTTGGAATTCCCTACATTTCCTGTGCTTGTATGTTGATTTCCCTGACCAGGGTAGGGAAGTTTTCAGTCATTATTTCTTCAAATACATTCTCGATCCCTTGCTGCTTCTCTTCTCCTTCTGGTATTCCTATGATG
>NW_017734419.1:0-4028 GCF_001890085.2 Hipposideros armiger | reverse complement strand
AATGCACATAAATAAAATTTGACTTTCTAACCACTTTTAAGTGCACAATTCATTGGCATTAAGTACATTCATAATGTTGTATAACCATAAGCACTCTTTATTTCCATTGTGTTTTGTCTTTTAAGCATTTCAAGACGATTTGATTATGCAGGGTTGTGCTCAATTTATAAGCAGTAATTTAAACCACAATCATTGCTACCAGTTTAGAGCCCATCATCTTAAAAATATATATGTTGTTTTTAAATGAAAAGATATTGTTTTTAAATGTTTCACGACCAAAGGTATCCAGAATCTCATCCTGAAACCTGTGAGTGTCCCTTTGGACATGACAAAAGAGACTCTGCAGATGTGATGAAGTTCAAGGTCTTGAGATTGGGAGAATGTCCTGAATTATCCTAAATGGCATCACGTGTCCTTAAGAGACAAGCAGAAGCCAGAGTGAGAAGAGCTGTAAGGACGGGAAGAATGGGGACAAAAAGCTGCCTGATGCTGCCCAAAGTGCAAGGGCTAGCGACGGCCTCCCAAGCTGGAGTCCAGGAGACGCTTCTCCCCAGGAGCAGCCTCCAGGGTGCGCTCGGCTGCAGACGCCTCGATTCCCGCCCAGCAAAGCCCACGCAGCCATGGGAAACATACAAACGACAAGAACACATCCCAAAGTATACGTTCCTAGATGTTTCTGCATTGAGACATAAACTACTCTTTCAAAGCTTCTTTTTATAGCAGGCACAAAATGGTATTTTTATTTTTGCTCCATCCAGCCTGAGCACTCCGGCTCAGAACATATAAAAATAAAGACTGAGGCAGAGTGTCTGGCGCGGTTGAAGGATGGCGTGGCGCGTGTGAGAACCAACCCAGAGGAAATGGGCCTCCTGATGAACTGCAAGTGCCACTCAGACGTGGGCTCAAGGGCTTGGGCACGAGTGGGAGTCCAGCGAGTAGCTGGGAGGGCAGCCCCTTGGGGGACGTGGACGCGGTGAAGGCGGCGGGAGGAGGTGGGGCGGCCTTTAGGGGGTGGACGATGTCCTAGGGTGGTGGACGGAGGGAGGAGCTGGCGCCAGCCTCCAGGGGCGCAGAGCCGCGCGAGGGAAGATAGGGAGCCAGACGAGCAGACCCACACAGAACAAGGGACGCGGGACAGGGCGACAGGACACAGAATCCAGTGCTGACTACGACTCTGGAGTGAGGAGGGGTTCCCGGTGCCAAAACACAGCGGTGGCGAAGGCTGGACCAAGGGCTTGAAAGGGCTCCGCCTCTAGGGAGGGCGGGACTGGGAAAGGGGGAGTGGGGAGAAGAGGGGATGTCAGACCAGGAGAAGTTCCGGGCGGGCAGGGAGAGGCAATGACTGGCGGGCGTGTGGGTGGAAGCCTGAGTGAGGGCTGGGTTTCCAGATCGGGGGAGGCTAGGAGGTGGCTTCACAGCGGGGACTGGCGTCTGGCAGTTGAAGCAAGGGCCGGGTGCATTAGAGCAGCAAACTCTCCACCTCAGTCCCCACAGCCTCCGAGTTTGTAAGATCCCTGGGGGCTGGGAGGAGGAGAAACGGACTGAGGCCCCAGGAGCAGCTGCAGAGGAGCCGGGGCACCTGGAGGGAGAGAGGGAGGGGAGGAGGGCCCAGGGCAAGATTGGGGATCAACTCCTAGGGAGGGTCTCTCTCCAGGCCTCTCAGCTATTTCTGCACTTTTCTGTCTTCATACGTTAAGATTCTAAGTTATAACATGCTGTTGTTCCAACCACTAACCCAAACTTGCCCACGTAGGACGTATTTTTTCCACCAACTGTTCATTTGCTGTAAATCTACTCAGATGCAGAAATTGGGTAGGAGGTCAAGGTGCCCACGTTGGTCTAGTTTGAAAGACTTTTCACTCTCAGGAGCACGCAGCACACTCCTCTTACAGCCTCATACAAAGGGCTGACAATATGGGGGCAGTGGCTCCAGGAGAGCAAAAGGACCTCACGACACCCGGTTTTCTTTTCAAGTGACAGGGCTTCTTCTTGCTGTAAAGGCTGATAGTCACACACTCTGCTTTGCAGGAAGAGACTACAGAGCCAGAGCAGGCCCGCTGCACAGTTCCTGGTCAGTCCCAGGGGAGGTGTCCCCAGTGAATCCTTGTTTCACTCACACCCTATTCCCTCTCCACGGTCTGTCTTGACCCATGCAGGGAGGGGTTCCTTCCTCTGTGACTTCAGAGATCTATCGCCACCCTGCACCCCTGCACATGTGTACCTAGAAGGGCAGCCCCTGCAGAGGTGGGCGCTCAGACTGACACACGGTGACGCTGGAGTTCATAGACACGGGCTGCAAAGAGTCCCAAGGAAAGGGAAGGTCGGGTCCACAAATCAAGGGCAGGGGAGTCCAGGGTGGGGACCACAGCTCAAGCATGTGTGTGAGGTTCAGAAACTGTAGTAAGAAACCATGTCTCTTAGGGATGTTAGATTCCTCAAAAATCAAACGTATAACTACCATACAGCCCAGCAAGTCCACTTCTGGTTATTTATCCATAGAAAATGTAAACACTCCTTCAAAATGACAAATGCACCCCAGTGTTCATTGCAGCATTATTAATAATAGCCCCAACATGGGAGCAAACGAAGAGTTCATCAATAAAGGAATGGATAAAGAGGATGTGATATAGAATATGAACCCTAAGAAAGAATGGAATCTTGCCATTTGTGACAAAATGTGTGGACCTGGAGGCCATTATGTTAAGTGAAATGAGTCTGACAAAGACTAATACTGTATGATTTTCCTTACATGAGACATCTAAAAAACAAAACAAGTGACCAAAAAAACAGAAACAGACTCATAAATATGGAGATCATATTTATTGGACATCAGGTTGGATGTCTGACAATGCACATGACCAAGGGGGTCCAAAGCAAAGGGACCCTCCTGCAGAGCAAGCAGCGTAAGGAGGTACAACACTTTGTGTGGGGACAACACTTTATTACTGTAATCAAGTACACAGGTTGCGAGAGGGTAGTTTTTTTGAAAGCTTTTTAAAATATGAAGATAAGACATTTTGAAGTTCTATTACTATTCCAATAGGGAGAATAATTGCCCCCTCAGATATCCCAAGTATTATCCCCAAAACCTGCAGATACTACATTTCCTGGCAAAAGACACTTTGCATTTGTCATGACATTACAGATGGTGAGATGGAAAGATTGCTCTGGATCATCTGGGTGGTCCCTCCATGTAACCCCAAATGTTGTTAAGAGAGAGAGGAGGGCAGAAGGAGATTGGACAATAGAAGGCAAAGAGCAGATGTGACCGTGGAGCAGGAGAAGGGAGGCGCATGTGCTGGGGGGACAGGGGCCAAGAATGAGGTCAGCCTCCAGGAGCTGGTAAAGGCAAAAACAGATGCCCCCAGACAGTGTGAGGGGGGAGCGGGGTCCTGCAGGCACACACCTGATTCCAGCACGGTGATGTCCACTGGGGCATTCGGCCAAAAGGACTGTGAGAGAATGTGGAAGCAGGCTGGATGCTTTATCAACTCAAATGGACTTTAGGGTTAAACACCTGCTCTTTGCTTTCTTTGTCGTTTCACAACTCAGTGTGCCTGTCCCAAAGAGCATCCACAACAGGGTACTGGAAAATGGGAAATAAACTCTACCCTGTGGGTTCTGTTGGGGTGTCTCTGCGGAGATTGGCCTTGGAGCATAGAGCAGATCCTACAGAGACCTGAGGGCCAGATGGCCTGTGGAAACCAGAGGGCTGCCAAGGGTGAAGGGGGGGGTTGAGGTCTTGAGCAGAGTCCAGATGGAAATTGTAACAATTGGAGAAGAGGGGGGCAGGAAGGATATGGGGTGTTAGTCACGGTTTAGGAAGACGAACATGTAGCAGGACTAAGGAGGAGAGCGGGGCTTCCGGAACAGGCTGATGAGTCGGGTTGTAGGGGGAGAGCAACGGTGGCAGGGAGAGTCACTGGGGCCTGAGGACTAGAATCCAGAAGGTTCCAGATGAGCTTTGTGCTCACAGGGATTTTCCCAGGTTCACAGTTGAGGTTGGTTCCCCTGCACATGCAGATTCT
>NW_017734418.1:2397-3328 GCF_001890085.2 Hipposideros armiger | reverse complement strand
CTGACTCCCAATCTCCAGCCCTTCCCACCCATGCCCCAACTCCATTAATTCATACTTGCAACATCTCCACCTGTATATCTAATTGGCACCTATTTATCCTAACCAAAAAAAATTTTCTCATCTTCCTTTGCAAATATGCTACTCCTTCCCTCATTTATTAACTAGAAACTCCATCCTCAGTCTATAAACCTTGATTAATTTCCTAATTAGTCTCCCTGCTTTCTCATGCCCCCTATAGTCTGTTCTCAACATGGCAGCCAAAGCAATCCTTTAAAACCTGAAATAAATCTTATCACTTTTTATCCCCAAACCCTTCAATGGCTTTACATATTACTTAGAGAAATTCTTACAATGTTTTACTGGTTTCCTATTATATCTCTGACCTCAACTCCTAGGAATCTCTTCAGTCACACTGGCTTCTTTGTTCCTCATAAATACCAGGCATGCTCCCCTCAGGGCCTTTGCTCATGCTAGTCTTTCTGCATCTATGGCTTTTCCCCTAGATATTCCATGTAATTTCCTCCATTTCTCTCCTCCTTTAGGTATTTACACAACTATCACCTTTTCAGGGAGGCCTTCCCTGGCTGTTACCACCCATTCCGACCTCATCCCTACTAAAAACTAACTATCTCGTTTCTCTGCTTTAATTTTATTCTTTTTCCACAGCACTTTCAGAATTACACACACACACACACACACACACACGATTTATATAGAAAATATTTTTTATTACCAGTCCCTCCCCACCCCCAGAATGTAAGCTCCATGAAGGTAAGGATTATCTGTTTTATTCATTGGATATGTTATTTGACACTGAATAGACAATAAATTATGTTGGATCTACTTAAAGATCAATCCTTTTTATCTCTGTATTTTATTTTTAGGATAGCAACTACTAGCCAAAGACTAAAGAAGTGGAGAAAAAACAATC
>NW_017734418.1:0-1372 GCF_001890085.2 Hipposideros armiger | reverse complement strand
GCTGTTGCTCAGAGCTCAAACTCTTGAGCGAGCTCTTAACCAACTGAGCCACTCGGCCAGTCCTTAGTTGGATTTTTTTTTAAAACGTACTTTGGTTGTATTTTTGTCTGTAGGTAATTAGATCTTAATAAATTGCATGAGATAAACATAATTTTTACTATTTTTTTTTAAGATTTTATTGGGGAATTGGGGGAGAGGAACAGTGCAGGGGAATCGGGGGAAGGGGAACAGAGAAGTTGCTGTCCTTTCGTTCTTCAGTCTAGTTGTGGAGGACGTCCCTTCACTGGCCCATGTTGGTATTATCATTGCGCCCTTCCTGGGTGAGGCAGATCAGTTGCTGGCCTCTGGATGGCTGCTCACAGCAGCTCTTGGCAGCTCACAATGGCTGCCGGCGGCTCACGCTGGCTGCAGGCCACACACAGTAGCTTATGGCAGCCCACTGCAGCAGGGGCTGCAGCCTCCGCCATCAAGGCGACTCATGGCAGCCCAGCTCCAGGTCAAGCTGCTGCTCACCATCTTAGCTGTAGAGGGCAGTGTCACTGGCCTCATGTGGGATCTGAACCAGGGCCCTACTGCTCAGAGCTGGCGTCCCAAGCCAGCTCTTAACCAATGCCACTCGGCCGGCCCTTTACTATTTTTGAATCTAGAAATAATAGATATTCCTAAGTTGTGACATCAGATTTCCATGGCTAGTGTGCAATAGGCAGATGGGGAGTTTGTGAACATGCGATAAAAGTCACTCAGGAAATCAGGGATTTTAGAAAATTGCTTCCTGTTCCTTTTTTATTTTGGCTTTAGTAATCTAGTATTCAAAAAAAAAAAAACTCAGGCTGGCCGAGTGAACGTTTGTTAAGAGTTGGCTTGGGATGCCAGCTCTGAGCAGCAGGGTCCCAGTTTGGATCACACATGAGGACCAGTGACGCTGTGCCCTCTACAGCTAAGATGGTGACCAACAGCTCAGCCTGGAGCTGGGCCGCCATGAGTTGCCGGCCACAGCATAGGCTGCAGCCCCTACTGCAGTGGGCTGCCATAAGCTACCGTGAGTGGATGGCAACCAGCATGAGCTGCCGGCAGCTGGCGTGAGCTGCTGTGAGCCACCGTGAGCAGCCATCCAATAGCCGGTGAGTGATCTGCCTCACCTGGGAAGAGCTTAATGATAATACCAACATAGGCCAGTGATGCAGCGTCCTCCATAGCTAGACTGAAGAACAAAGACAACAACTTATCTGTTCCCCTTCCCCAATTCCCTAACGCTGTTCCCCTCCCCCAATTTCCCAATAAAATCTGTGTAAAAAAAAAATTTTTGACGTTTTCTCATCAAGTCATTTTTTACAGTCCATCAAATCTGTACATTAATTTTTTAACAACAGAG
>NW_017734417.1:5669-7736 GCF_001890085.2 Hipposideros armiger | reverse complement strand
GTGTGTGTGTGTGTGTGTGTGTGTGTGTGTGTGTGTGTGTGTGTGTTTAGCTTTGAACACTTGAGAGAAAATGAGAGGAGCAAAAACATTAACAATTCCGCAGAAGCGTTCTGCTCTGCTGTCTGGCACCTGTCGCTATCCACTGTGTGAGCGTGCATTAGTTTCCTATTGCTGCTGTAACAAACCACCACAAAGGTAGGATCAACGTTAGTGCTTCCAACAACATAAACTTATTATATCATAGTTGTATAGGTCACAAATCCAAAATAGGTCTCACTGAGCTAAAATCAAGGCATTGGCATGTGGGGCTGAGTTCCTTCTGGAGGCTCCAGGGAAAAAGCGTTTTTTTTTGCCTTTCCCAGCTTCTAGAGGTCACCTGCATTCCTTGTTTGGTGGTATCTTTCCTCCATCTTTAAGGCCAGAAGCATAGTACCTGTATTTTCACATCTCCCTCTGCCTCCTTCCTTTGTTTGTAAGACCCTTGTGATTACATTGGTCCCACAAGATAATCCAGGATCATCTCACTGTCTCTAGATCCTTAACTTAATCACATCTGCAGAGTCCCTTTTGTCATGTCAGGTTAAATATTCAGAGGTTCCAGGGGATTAGGGTGTGGACATCTTTGGGGGCTGTTATTCTGTGTACCACACAGCATAATTTCTTTCACTGACTTGTCCTTCCACCAAACTGAGCCTCCGCAAGACAGGTGCCGTGTCTGAATCAAGGCCCTGGAATTCTCTCTCACTTACCTGGTCCCTGTCCCACTTATCATAATTCACCATTAGACGTTTACTTGTTCAACTCATTTTTGCTGCCTTCCTTAATTAAAGAGTGACCTGCAAGAGATCAGGGCCTGTGCCCGCCATGTCCCCCATGGTATATCCAGCACCCAGCTCAGGGCCTCACACACAGGGGGCCTCACACTTAGGAGGACACCAGGCTTTGGGATCAAAACGGAACTGGATTGGATTCTGCTTTCACCAGGGACTGTGAACGCGCTGCTTATTTGGTTCAACTTCAGTTTCCATATCGATAAAATGGAGACATTCATATTATCTTCCTTATGAGGTTGTTGTGGGGATTTAATGAGATTAGCAAGGACCAAATAAGGTGCTCAGCAAGTATTAACCATCTGAGGAAAGCATGAATGAAAGAAATCTTAACAAAAATGTGTGTGGCAAAATGGATAAAGGCGTTCACGGGCTCCCCCACCCCCGCCTCCTCCCAGTACTCGCTGCCTTATCCTGTACCCACTGTTTCACTCTTTCTTTTTTTTCCCTTCCCTCCACTCAGGGTGCCCTAATTGAACCCCAGCCAGGCAGCCTCACAGACCACCCTCCTCCAACTCTGACTGTCTGCTCCTCAGGAGAGAAAGAAGAGGTTCACTATGCAATGCTCAGATTTCAAAAGAGGCAGCCTGGAAACCCGCAGGAACAGCAGGTCCCTGATAATGAGTACTCAGGGGTCAACATATCCAACTGAGGAGCTGCAGAGACTTGGCCCTGGCTTGATGATGGTGGCCCCCATCAGGGCAAAGAGGAAAAACAGGGGTGGGTTCCTGTAAAATGAGAAGATCGCTAGGTGATGAGTTCAAAGTATAGGGAAAGATCACAGGCTTTGGAACCAAAGAGTGGTGAGTTCAAATCTACACTCTGCCCCTTTACTAAGTGATAGGCCAATCCCTACCTCTCTGTGCCTCAGTTTCCTGCCCTATGAAACAAATTGAGAAGCCCTGCTTGCAAGTTTGTGGTGAGAATTGTGGGAGTGATATTGTATCTGAGCACCTGGCTCAACGCGTATGCTGAGCACATACTGAATCCCTGTGCTTTGAACAGAAAGTTCCTACTGGCAATTTCTCTTGACGCTGGAGGTGACCAGCATCAGACCTCAGTCCTTGCAGCTGAGGTCCCTCCTCCTGGAACGCCCCACCTGGCCTGCATCTGCCTCTGTCTTTGAAAGTGGAATTCAAGGGGTAGACTTCTGGGTGGAGATGGGAGTCAAGCAGAAGCTCATGACTTCTTCCCATAAAGACAAACCAAATGAATGAGAAAGGTTCCCAAATGATCA
>NW_017734417.1:0-5124 GCF_001890085.2 Hipposideros armiger | reverse complement strand
GAGAGAGAGAGAGAGAGAGAGAGAGAGAGAGAGAATGAATTTGAAAAGCACCAAGTCTATTCAACTGAGAAAGGAAAAAAATAATAATTTTAATAAATGGTGGTGAACAAGTGGATCAAGTTTTGGGAAAAATGAATCTTATCAATTATATAATTGGTTTATATAACTGGAATCATACAGTATGTACTCTTGTGTCTGGTTTTGTTTTCACTCAGTATTATGTTTTTGGAAATTCATCCATGCTGTTGTGCATATCAGCATTTTTTTTCTTTTTATTGCTGAGTGGGATTCCACAGCATGAGTGTATCACAGATTGTTTACCCATTTTTCTACTGATGAACATTGGTTTGTTTCCAGCTCTTGGCAATTATGAATAAAGCTACTTGCAAGCATATTTGTACATGATTGTGTCAACGTATGTTTTCATTTCTCTCAAGTGTTGGGGTCAGGTCTGAGAGGAGACAATGAGGTCAGAGTCACATGTTGGGAGCTCGAGGGTCCTTGGGACCTCCCTGTGGGGACCAGAGTCCATCAGGCAGCTAGATGGATGGATGGTCTGGCATGCAGGAGGAAGGTAAGGACTGGAGATGGACAATGGGAAACACCAAGGGGCCCAATAGTCCTGATAATGAGTACCTGTTGCTGTGGGTTTAATTGTGTCCCCCAGGGAGCTATATTCAAGTCTTCACCCATTGAGGTACCTGTGACTATGATTTTATTTGGAGAGAGGATCCTTGCAGATGTAATCAAGTTATTACGAGGACAGACTGCATTGGGGGTCTAAATCCAGTGACTGGTGCTCCCTCCACAAAAAGGGAAATGTGGACACAGAGACACAGGCAGGGAAGAAGGCCAGGGGACAATGGAGGCAGAGATTGGAGTTATGACACCGTAAGGCAAGGACTGCTGAGGATTTCTGGTAACCACCAGAAGCTGGAAAAGGCAACAAGGATTCTTCCCTACAGCCTTCTGAGGAAGCACGGCCTTGCCAAAACCTTCATTTAGGTCTTTTAGCCTCCAGAATGGTGAGAAAATAAATGTCTGCTGTTTTAAGGCACCCAGTTGGTGGTAATGTGTCACAGCAGCCCTAGGATGCTAATACATTTGCTCAGCTCCTTCATATATCCTATCGCATTCAATCCTCACAGGGGATTGGGAGGGTTGGCGCTATCCCTATATTACAGAGGAGCTTTGGGTGAGCTGTTCAAAGCCACACAGGCCTGCAAATGGAAAGACTGTTGCCATGCAGCTGTCCAGCTGTCTGTCCCCCCTCGCTTAACCCTAAACTGACCCTTTTGAGGACACTGCTCATACACCTTGCATCTCCCTGTTTGGCCCTAAAAGATGGCTGGTTAGTCAGTGACAGGTAAGATCCCTCAAGGGAGGAACAACCTAAAACAGGCACGGTCGCATAGGGGCCATTAGGAGAAATCTCGGGGCTGATGGAGGTGGGCATGGGCCCTCACCCACCCCCAAAGAAACTGAAGATCTTCTGCCCATGTAGCTACATTCCTTCCCTCAACCTGCTTGGGAAGTGACCTGATGGTGTGATAGTATCTGTCCTCAGCACAATAATCTTATCTTCCTGGGGTTGTTTGCATATAGGGTGTGTGAAGGCAGAGCATCTGTCTTATTGGTGCAGGCAGACTCTCGGTAATAGCAGCTTGCAGGCATGGGTAATCTGGCTTGAGCAAGTTTTCAGGAATGAGACTCACAAACTGTAGAGAGAACAATGCTACTTCCTGGTATGTGGAGAAATAAAAGTGGCATGGTGGCTCAATTCGGGGTTCTTAGTCCACGAGCCTGGAGACCCTTGGCCCTTCACTCAGTCAACTCTTGGCTGCTGTCTCTCTTTTTTTTTTTCTAGCTGAGCCATCCTGCCACCTGCTGGCAGCTCAACGGCGGCTCAGCTCAGGCTGGACTCGAACCGTTGTTGCTCAGAGCTCTCATTCTTTCTTTTATTTCTTAACCCTTCGCCACCCCGTCTTGTTCTCCCACTTCCCATGTCATGCGGGACATGACAAGGGACCAGGCTGAATCCAGTTATATGACCCCAGTGCTACAAGGGGGTCTTCATCAGTGAGCCCTGGGGGTTTGCCTTGTTTCCAGGCACTGTCCTAAGTGCTTTGTGAGCATTCAAAGCAGTGATGACCATAGCGCTGGGCTGACTGTCCGCAAACCATAGATTCAGCCAGGAAGGAGTCTGTGTCTCTTGTCCCTCCCTCTCTCCCTCTCTTCCTCCCTCCCTTCCTCCTTCCCCCACACCCTCCCTCCCTCCCTCCCTCACTTCCTCCCTTCCTCCCTTCCTTCCTTCTGTAACCGCCATAGTGATGAATAAATTTGCTTACATGCTTTTAAACACACACATAAAGACAGCTCAGAAAAACGTTTCTGAAATGGCATTATGAAGTCTGAATTAACTTCATACTTTTAACTTTATTGGTGTGTGTTTTTATTATAAAGGCAATGTATACACTCTGTGAGAAAAAGACACTTTAGAATATAAAATAAAGCATAATGAAGGCAATTAAGACAGCACTGTTAATAGTTAACATTTTCCACAATTTTTCTGCAGATTATATATACATATATATATGTATATATATATACGCACACACACAAAAGTGTGTGTACACATAAAACTGTGGAAGACACACACTGTACATATTATATCTAAATCAATCAATTAATCTGTACTTTTTATGAGGTCAGACAATTAAGTTTGCAAACTCATCCTAGAAAAACTACAAAAAGTGCTACATACCTCATTGCTGAATATCACCACAGTCACGTTCGAAGTAGTCTCCTTGGGAGGCTATGCACCAATGCCAGTGCCTAGTCCACCCTTCAAAGCAATTTTGGAACTCTTGTTCTGGAATTGCCATCAGAGCTGTCATCGTATTACCCTTGATGTCCTGAACGTCATCAAAATGTCTTCCTTCCAATATTTCCTTTATCTTCAGGTAAAGAAAGAAGTCACTGGGGGCCAGATCAGTGAGTAGGGAGGGTGTTCCAATACAGTTATTCATCTACTAGCTAAAAGTTCCCTCACAGACAGTGCCATGTGATCTGGTGCAAAGCACTCAGGACATCTCTGCTATTCTTAACATCCACTACAGTGGTTCTCAACCAGGGCAATTTTGCCCCCCATGGGACCTTTGTAATGCCGAGAGTCATTTTGTTGTCTAAACCAGAGCTTATGGTGGTTGTTGCCACAGACATCAAATGGGTAGAGGCCAGGATGCTGCTAAATGTCTTACAATGCACAGGACAGCCTTACCCCCACCACTACTGAAATAATTATCTGATTCTAAATATTGATAGAGGTTGAGAAACCTCTGAGAATGTTGCTAATCGCTTCATCCTCTAAGATGTGTGTCTAACCTTCCCATCACCCTTCAGGACAGGTGTGACCCTTCACATCTTCCAAGTGGGTCTAAGAAGATCTGAGAAGAGAAATGATCTGCTCAAGTTCACCAAGACAGCTACGGGCAAGCGGGAATTTGAATCCAGATTTTTTTTTCAAGATTTTATTGTGGAATTGGGGAAAAGGAAAGCCAAGTTGCTGTCCTTCGATCTTAGTTGTGGAGGGCGCAGCTAGCTCAACTCCAAGTCCAACTGCCATCTGGCCACTCATCGGCAGCTCACGGCTGCTCAGCTCAAGGTGCCATGTTCAATCTTTGTTGTAGGTGAGCGTAGCCCACCACCCCATGCGAGAGTCAAATCGGCAACCTTGGGCCGGCCGAGTGGCGCAATGGATAAGAACTGGCTTGGCACGCCAGAGGGCCCCGGTTCGGATCCCACATATGAGGGCCAGTGACACTGCCCTCCACAGCTAAGATGTTGAACAACAGCTCAGCCTGGAGCTGGGCTGCCATGAGTCGCCGGCGACGGCATAGGCTGCAGCCCCTGTGGCAGTGGGTTGCCATGGGCTACGGTGTGTAGCCAGCAGCCAGCGTGAGCAGCCAGCAGCTGCAGTGAGCGGCCATCCAGAAGCCGGAGACTGATCTGCCTCACCCGGGAAGAGCGCAGTGATGGTGCCAACTTGGGCCAGTGAAGCAACATCCTCCACAACTAGAGTGAAGAACAAAAGAACAGCAACTTGTCTGTTCCCCTTCCCCCAATTCCCCAGCACTGTTCCCATCCCCAAATTCCCCAATAAAAATCTTTAAAAAAAAATCGGCAACCTTGTTTTTAGGAGCATGTGCTCTCACCAGCTGAGCCATGCTGCCACCTGTTGGCAGCTCAGCGGCAGCTTAGCTTGGGCGCAGCTCACTGGAACTTTGGAAATTGAACTTACGACCCTGTTGTTAAGAGCTCGCACTCTTAACCAACTGAGCTACTCGGCCAGGCCCCGGGTCCTCATTTTAAATTGTGTGGATCATGATTCTGAGTAATTAGGTTGGGATCTGAAGTTCAAAAGCCATTTGTATATTAAATAGTCAGCAGAGATGGGATTCAAATCCAGATCAAGCTGGCTCAGGATATTACCTCTCTCTGGTTCTACCTGTATTATCTTTACATCCCTGGAGGACCCTAAGCCCACCCCTGGCTTCACACCCATGACCCCAGACCACTCACAGGCCACATTCAGAGAGATCTGTTCACTTCTTTGAGGAAACCCTAGGATGCTTTCCAGTGCACACTGAAGTATCGTGTCGTAGCGGCTGACCTTGTGAATGATGAGGGTCTTGCCGTCTGGGGAAATTGTCATCAGGTCATTGCTGAACACCGGTATGCCTTTCACATAACACGTGATATTAGTGGCATTGGTGTGGCAGAAGGTGGCCACAGAATCCATGTACTCAACCACAGAGGTGGTGTTGGTTGAGATGCCTGGGTTGCTTTCCTTTTCTGAGTGAAGCAGAAGATTAAAGGTGGGGTCTGCCTCTTCAAGCTCTGCTTGTCTCTAAGGGGGTGGTTTGGGGGTATTTTGGGGAGAAACCAAGAGTTGTAAAATTGGGTCTGGGGTCTTGGCAGAGGTATGTGGCCTAATGGTTATTTCTGAACTCCCAGGTCAGAACACCACCCTCACTCAAGGAGCTGTGGGTAGAATTCCGAGCGAGTGGTGGTATTGGGACTCTCCATAATAATTGCTCCCATTGTCTGAGTCCCATTTACTTT
>NW_017731664.1:2057727-2061267 GCF_001890085.2 Hipposideros armiger | reverse complement strand
AATGTTCTTTACATTTTTCAGGCCACAGATACTTGTTATCAGCAAACCAAACAGAATTTATTTTACAGGGATCAAAATGACATGCTAAATATTGATTCAAATTTTATATTTGTTTTTATACAATATGAAACTATTTCAAATATTAATGATTTCAAACAAAAGAAACCCAATATTTCTTCCACACCGTTTTTCATTTTGTTAAGGAAAGTTCTTTTTGTACAAATGCAAGTGAATAAAATGTATTACTAAATATAACCATATAATTGCATTAATGGATTGCTTTTACCTACTTTGCAAGTATGGTAGTGTCTGCAGCAGTGAAACTCAGTTACGAGTCCAAAGCTTCAGATTTGGCATGAATAGAAAGGTTAGGCTGGATAAACCCATTTTGATTCACCTTAATATTTCTAGCCTACTACATAATACATAATGTATAAGCCTTTTACAATATACCTTGTTTTATACAACCCATGATTCTGAAATATATGCCAAGTACATTTTTAAGACATAATAATTATTTTTAAATGTATCAGGGGAATTTACAATTTAAAGAATTCATATAGTGAGTCTTTCTATTAGGTTGGTTTATATGAAATTGTCAATATTTTCGCTTTTTTGACTTACAGAAATGGCAATTACATGTGGTTCAGTGTAATAAAAAGTGAGGAATCATTCTTTCACCTTAAAACAGAGTACATTTATATATAAATAAACTACATATTTATGTACATTTAGGTTAACATGAAATTCTTTCGAGACTGGGGAGGGAATGGACAAGTCAGTATTTTGGATATATGAGTAAATTCAAATTATGTCTATTCATTGCTCTAGCTGTCTCTTTGAGCAGTAATGTATGTTAATTAATACATTGGGGGATATAATATAATGGAACACAAATGGAAAACTTATTTTCTTTACAGTAAGTTTGATATGATAAAAACATTCACTTTATGTTCTTAGAGATTAAATACCATGTGCGTCTCCATAATGACACATTTGCTTAAATGCATCTCCATTTATGTTATCACTCGGAACTGTGAGGGATTATGTGACTATTTTACTGCAATCTGTGCTGTGTGCTTTGGTTAATGCTCAGTGAAGGTCTGGATCCCGTGGGGCAGTTGTGATGAAAGAGGGTGGTTGTTTTCCAGGTGAGAAACCTAAACATAAATTAGTAATCTTTATCCAAGTCAGTGATTCAACAGCAGTTTTAAGCTCCTGAAATTTGGGTTGAGGAGGTAGAAATAGATTTGCAGTCTGTTTATTCATTAAATTCAACAACAGGGCATTGGGTGTCTTGCTATTCACTGCTGTTAAAAGTATAATCAGTTTCTTCATTTATCCAGCCACTGACCTCTTAACTGTAAAGTGCATTCAAATACTATTAGCACAAAAGGGAGAGGGGGGACATGTATCCTTAACAAGTTCTAGGGTATATTGCCAGCTTCTGAGGAATTCCACATGTTGCTGCCAAGAACTAATATTTTAAAGGGTACATGGATTTGGGGTGTAGAGTAAAGATACAACTTAAACCACCAAATGTAATAATATGAGAGTCATTTTGCATTTGGGAAAATATAATGCCCAAAGGGAACTGTATGAGCTATCTGAGTCTTAGCTTACCTGCTGCTCTCTTCTGAATGGTGCAGAATTCAGCTGTGGTCTCTTACAGTGTGCTGTTGTAACAGGTGTGACAGAGTCAGCCTTGCTGCTAGATTTAGCTCTGCATGTGGGGACTTTACACTTTGAAGCTCCTTGGAGAGGGGAGTATTGGCAAATTACTGTGTATAAAAGTAGAAAGCACTTGGGAATTTTACCACCAAGCTAGATTTAGATCAGAGTAAAGGGCCAATCTAAATTCATAACAGACTAAAGAGCACTGCATGTCTGGTGGGAGTGGCATTAACCTGACACCTATTTCATTTCTCTCTTACCACCACTGCAGATCTTGAGGGAGAACCCCGTAAAATTTGATGACCATCTTTTAGGTGCAGGCGGAATTTAACACAGATGTATTTGTTCTTTGGTGACAAGATATGACCAGCCTTCTAATTTATAATTTGTAAACAGTACTTATCTCCTTTTGTTCCCCATTAGAACACTATTTTTTTAAAAATTAAATTCTTTCTCTACTACTGACATATGAGGGTTACTTATAAGAATGGAATTTTTAAAACTATATTTCTCTTATAGGTAATAAATAAAACACTTCATCTTTTGGCAGGAATCAGGAAGGTAGGAACATTTTCTGGAAAAAATAAATGTGAGTTTGAGGACATTGATCTCAGTAAGGATTTGTTGGAGAGTATTGTTAGTCCTTTCCTCCTTTGTCTCTTTGTTTTTCTTACACTCAGATCTAAAAGGAGTTCAGTGATGACTAAATAGCTCTCTGATCATTTTTCAGAAAGAAAAACTGGCACTGAGAGGCTTAAATGTTTTGTCCAAAGCCACACTCATTCAACAACAGAATACCAATATGATTTCATTTCTACTTTGATGTATAGTTGAGTCTTCTTTGCTAAAGCCACCTTTAAATAAAGCTCATATTTGTGTGCAACTCAATCCTGAAGCATGATAGGGAGGGAGAAAAAGGCATAGGGTTTGCACGTATAACATGAGGCTGATTGTCATGAGCACATTTTGATTTAATTTTCCCATGGTTTTGCAGGAGCTCATCATTCCAAATTTTCACAATACATCTGNTTGTATGTGTTTTTTATAAATTTTGGAAATTAACTCCTTATCAGATGTATCATTGGCAAATGTCTTCTCCCATTTAGTAGGCTGCCTTTTTTGTTTTATTCATGGTATCTTTTGCTGTGAAAAAACTTTCTAGTTTGATGTAGTCCCATATGTTTTTCTTCTCTTGTTTCCCTTGCCCAAGGGGACATACCAGTAAAAATATTACTAAGGGTAACGTCTGTTAGTTTGCTTCCTGTATTTTCTTCTAGGAGTTTTACAGTTTTGGGTCTTACATTTAAGTCTTTAATCCATTTTGAGTCTATTCTTGTATATGGTGTAAGAAGGTGGTGCAGTTTCATTTTTTTTGCATGTATCTGTCCAGCTTTCCCAGCACCATTTATTAAATAGAATATCTTTATCCTAATGTAAATTCTTGCTTCCTTTGTCATAGATTAAATGACCATATAGGCATGGATTTATTTCTGAGCTCTCTATTCTGTTCCATTGATCTATGTGTCTGTTTTTATGCAAGTACCATGCTGTTTTTATTACTATAGCCTTGTAGTATGATTTGATGTTGGGTAGTGTGATACCTCCCACTTTGTTCTTCTTTCTCAGGATTGCCATGGCTATTTCGGGGTCTTTTATGGTTCTGCATAAATTTTAGGATTATTTGTTCTACTTCTGTGAAAAATGTCATTGATATTTGATAGAGATTGCATTGAATCTGTATATTGTTTTAGTTTGTATGAACATTTTAACTCTATTAATTATTTCCATTCATGAGCATGGTATATGTTTCCATTTATTTGTATCTTCTTTAATTTCTTTCTTCAATATCTTATAGTTTTCTGAGCA
>NW_017731664.1:2045039-2047639 GCF_001890085.2 Hipposideros armiger | reverse complement strand
CTTGTTATTGTAAACATTAATTTTGAATATGGCTGACTAAAATAAACAATATAAACCACCATCACCTGTCAAACTTCTATGTGCAGTAGTAGTAGAGAGCTGACAATGTAGCCTAGTTCTATTGCTTGTTAACATATCCGAGGAGAGTTAATAGAAATAGCTCCAACAATCAAATTACTCTTCTTATGATCTTGAATTTTGCCCCCAATCTAGAAGCACTTTAGCTTAAAGTTTGTATTCACTAGCCCACTTTCTGTCATCTGCATGATTCTTGGTCTTCCTATCTATAGTCCCTACCACCAGTGCAGAGGCACCTGGTTCACAAGAAACAAGAGCAAAAAGACTGGGTATCTTTCTACTGTCTTAGGAGCAGTGGTCTAGGAGACATTTTTTGCAATATTTAAAGGTACATTTACTTTGATATCTGATTCAATAACAAATGGAAAAGACAGTCACAGTAGGTATCCTTTAGTTCCCTAGAAATACTATGCCCCAAAGGCAATGGTTCACCTGAATAGCTTGTTACAAATTCAGGTTTTCAGGGTCTGCTCTTGGAAGCTCCTCCTTCCTATACCACTCGGTTTTTTACCTTGCTTGTTCTCCCCATTCCAGTTTTTTCTCAAGAATGTGATGCCTAGACCCCTAAAAAAATTTAAAATGTAGATGCCTAGATCCTTCCACAGGCCTACTGAATTCTAATATCTTGGATCAGGGCCCAGGAATATGCATGCTAAGCACAAGCTTTTCAGGCGATTCTTTGCACACCGAGCTTTGAGAGTAAACTATTAGTCTTTCTGTCTAGACATGTCAGCTAAAAACATAGATAATCTGCTTTATTGGTTGGTTGGGTACCCTACTTAAAACAATATTTAAAAGTGTTATGGGTTGAATCGTCCTCCCAAAAGATATGTTGAAGTCCTAACACCCAGTACCTGTGAATGTAACCTCATTGGAAATAGAGTCTTTGCAGCTATAATTAAGATAAAATGGAATCATTAACTTGGTCCTAATCAATTATGATTGGCATCCTTATAAGAGAAGACAGAGACATACAGAGAGAAGACAGAGGCAGAGATTGAGTGCTGCATCTGTAAGCTAAGGCATGCCAAGGATTGCCAGCAAATGCCAGAAGCTAGAAGAACGAAAGAAGGATTTTACCTTACAGATTGAAGAGAGAGCTTTGTCTTGCTGAGATGGCTTGATTTCAGACTTCTAGCCTCTGGACCTAAGAGATTAAATTTCTGTTGTTTTTAGCCACCTAGTTTGTGGCACTTTGTTTATGGCAGCCCTAGGAAATGAACACACAGAGTAATCACCCTCTGAGGTCCTAGTATTTTGGAACCTTTGGGGCAATGTTTCTCAATGTGGTCTGAGGAGGTCTCTTTATCAGAATCACCTAGAAAATACCTATTACAAATGCAGATTTCTAGACCCTTTCCCTTGCTTCCTACATCAGAATCTCTAGGGATAGGACCCTGAAATTTACATTTGTGACAAGCTACCCAGTTACAGTTTCTAAGCATACTCTGCAAGGAATGGTTTCCAGTCCCTGCTGCCCTCTGGATCACTTATTAAAGCTTTTTGAGCATATATATGTATATGCATATATATATGTATATTTTCGAGCATATACATGTATATGCATATATATATATTGCTGATATATATATATNAACAGCTGCATATACATTTCTGTGGTCTGAGGTTTGCTCAAGTCCCAGGCTCTTTTTGGTTACTATAGAAACATGCCCTTCCCCAACCAGCTGCCATTTCCTATATTTCTGGCAAAGAATGAGTCTTAAGCCTGTTAGATATTCCATAAGCAGTAAAGATAATAACACAAAGAAAACATGAACGAGTTTTTGTTAAAGGAAAAACTTGACTCCCTACATGCAGTGCAACAAAGTAAGCTTTCCTGGACATCAACATACAAGGGTTTACTGAGCTCCCCTACAGCTGTCTTCACCTTGGCTTTAAGGCGTGGGGATTCTACTCTGCAGCTCTACATCTGTGAATTGAGGAACACTGTCTGTGCTCTCAGAGGTGATGGGTGAGATGACATGTTTGAGCCGAAGGAGCATTGTGAACAGGAGGATGAGGAGAATGGCTAGGAGGCTCAGGAATAAGCCCACATACATGTACAGGCTGGAATACTTATCTGAAGTGGTGTCAACCTCTGTTGCTAGGGTGGGGAAATGGGCCCGCCCAGTGAGATTTCCACGGTACTTGAAATGCACCTCCATCATCACTCAAGACTTGAGTTGGTACCTGTTTCTACTTGATTCCTATTGCCCTTGAGGTATTCCACAGTCACTAAGACTGTTTCTGAATATATTGGAGATTTTCTAACAATCTCATACAAAGCAAGCACGACCAGAGCCAAGTCAGTAGTGCACAAGCAAGAAAATGGTGATGTTCTAATTTGGCAATTGCCACACCTCCTCTGTCCTCCAGAACAGCAACCCCTCCCAAATAGGTTTTATCAGAACTTCTTAATCATTTTCTTTTAATATATAAATCATTTATTTCCCATGGTCCTACTCCTGTGATGATTAAAATAAAAATGGTGAAGTTGCTTTATAATACTGGTATAGGGACAA
>NW_017731664.1:2025837-2039692 GCF_001890085.2 Hipposideros armiger | reverse complement strand
GTGGTCAATTTCTTTAAACATTGCATTTGAAGTTTTGGAAAACTAATCATATCTTTCCTGAAGCCTCTATAGTCTGCAGGACACCAAACATCCTGGTCAATTCAGACAGGTCTATCAATTTAATTCCTTAAATCTATTAAGGACTGTCAATTGAGTAAATGAAAACCTAGGTATTGGAGAATCCTCTTTGTTACTCTGGTCCTGTATCTGTGACAAATTCTCATAAAAGCTTTCTGAACAAGATTGCCATAGCGCTCTTTGCTAACTAATCAATGAGTTGTACAGATAATGTTGTTGCTCCAATAAAAACTCTGCACCATTTGGAAAGAAAAATAAACATGAAATTTCAAAAAGAAATAGAAATTCTATTAATTATGAAGGATCTTATTTTTGTGGGAAGGCCCTTATAGAATTTTAGTACCCTGCATTCCTTTCTGGAATACTCATAAAAATTGGTCTCTAGTCTTTGTAGAACTGATTGAAAACTGTTGAAGGACAAGGTGGAATCTCAGTGAGAGGAAAAGGGGTAAGAAAGTAGGAAAAGAAAAGAAGAAAAATTGAAGGGACTGAGGTAGTAGAGAAGGAATGAAATGTGAGGAGAAAAATCTTTAGGGATTTGGTAAGTGGATAAGAGGTGGGAGAAAATGGGTGATTATGGAATAGAGATGAAGATAGGGAAGCAGAAAAACATTGGGAAAGAAGGGAGGAAGAAAGGTAAAAGGAAGGAAAGTTTGGGGGAATGGCCAAGTGAAAGTGATTAATTTAATAATTAGCTAATGTCCAACATTAGCCTGAACATCTGGTTTACTTCACTTCTAATATGAATCAAAATACCCACAAGTAATGTGAATATACACTTTTAGCTTTCTGATTGCATGTTTTGCTATTAACTTGGTAAATAAAACCCTTGGTAATAATTAATAATAATAATAATAATAATAATAATAATAATAATAATAATTTCTAGTGTTTTGGTGTGGACATTGAAATGCCAAGTCTTTGGGAATGTTAGACATCAGTATAGTATGTATAATCTTACAGAAGCAAAATAACATAAACACCCAGATCATGAATTTTGCTCCTTAAAATGAGAAGGGGACGTGGAGTTTCTCCATTATCAACCCTGAGAGGTATTCCTTGGGTAAAGCCTGTTTCTAGTAAGAGCAATAAATTTCTGCTTGGATCTTGAAAACTAGATAATCATTTATTCAGCAAACCTTTGAGTGCCAACCAAAGTCCCAGACACTCTGCTAAGTCCTGGGGATGTAGCAATAAATGTAACCTGATCTCTGTTTTGGTCCTCAAATAGCGCCTAGTAGTTACTTTTGCTTTTTCTTTAACACGATAAAGTTCTGAAAACACTGGCAATTTTACATTTTTCTGTATGGCACCTGCCTATGTAATCCCAGAGCTGAAATCCCACCAAATATTACAGCTAAGGAAAATGATCAGTGGAACAATTCAGATGAGAAAGTCAAAACTATCAATTGTAACAGCTTCCAGGAGTTAATGCACCCTGCTCGTATTTATCAGCCCCGTGTGAGGGACAGAAAACTAAGGGGAGGAAGGAGCTGTTAAGAGTGCCTATCAATAGTTCCACATCAGCCTAGGAAAAAACAATTCCAACACCAAGCGTTTCTTCAGTGACTGGAGCCGTTCCGTAATAAGCTTTCTCAGGTGGGAGTTGCTATATTCTCTACAGCAGACGGTGTCTGTTTGTCACATCTGCAGATAAATAAAATAATGCCGCTCATTTCTCCGTGAATAATATCATAAGATTTTAAAATCTCTTACCTTTCCTGGCTCACAAGATGAGTTGGTCAGCCGTTTAAATCTCCCTTTTGAAGCTTGCATCCACAGGCAACTTGTTCAGGAGCATCTCTGGAATATCTGGAAAACAGAATGAAAGCCTTGCTTTGCTAGAAGAAGCAGGACTATGTTTATGCAAAGTATGCTTTCTGTTTCATCTTCATAAAGAGTCAGACCTTTCTAGTGCAAAACGGAAAAGCGCCTTCTATTATAATTACTTAATTACAGTTTCCTCTTACAGCGTCAGAGTGCAGTTTCTGATGCTTTGCTCCGTATAAACGCAAAAGAGCCAAGAGAAATGTCTGTTTGGATGTGTATATACCCTTGTGTATTCCATACACCTGAATGGAAGCAGTGTGAATAAAAGTCCCTAGTTCCTCTTTTCACAAGCAAGAGTTTAGAGTATGCGGGAAAGGCAGTGATTCAGCTCTGCTCTGCCTTAGCTGTGTGGAGCCGGAGAGGGAGGAGATAAGAGAGACAATGAGAAGCAAAGTTTGAATAAGCCTTCCACTTTAACCCCTTCCAGGCTTCTTCATGAATCTGGAGGATTAGCAAAAGCTCCCTGTCTTTGTGAAAAGCTTCTTCATATGTCATTTAAAAGGAGCAGATCTCTTGCTCAATTGAAGAGGTTTTTCATTCTAGGTCTTATAGTAGTATATGCTTAGAATTGAAACCAAACATGCCAGGATGTAGTGGTATTTAAATAATTCCATCTTTCCAAACAGAATGTGTGCATACATATGTTCCTAGGTTTGGGAAACTTTTTTTTTTAGGCACCAATTGAATACTTTTATTTTGAATTTTTCGTGGAAATTTAATATCAGTCTTGGAATCTATTCCTGAGTTTCTGGTTGTGAGTCTAAGCTTTAGGTAAAATATCTTTGAAGAAGGCATATCTATTCAGGGCACATGTTCCATTATAAATGTTTCATTCTTCTGTAATTTAAATGTCCTTACTGTGTTTTATACATTACGGCAGGGGGACGGAGATGAATATTTCTTGAACGTCCACTCTGTGTCAAGCATCTCATGTAGAGAATTTTATTTAATTCTCACAACAACTCTGTGACTTTGGTATCATTATCCTCATTTTACAAATAAGGAAACTGAGGCTCAGAGAGGAAGCATATCATGCAGTTTAGTAAGCTTGGAGCCAGTATTTGAAAACAGGGCAGTGTGATCCCAAACTCTCTGCTCTTTTCTTTGCAGCAGTGGTTCTTAACATTTTGTGGGTCTTGGATTCCTTTGAGAACCTAACAAAAGCTATGTACTTTCTCCTCCCTCAGCAATACTCATATAATTTCCATACTCTGTGACCTCCGGATTAAGAACAGCTGAATGTCTTCATGTCACTTTTACAATATTATAAAATCATTAGTGCATTCTTCACCCAACAACTCATAGTCATCAACAATTTTTTTTTAAGATTTTTATTGGGGAATTGAGGAAGGGGACAGTGTTGGGGAATTGGGGAAGGGGAACATTGTGTTTTTCCAGGACCCACCAGCTCCAAGTCTAGTTGTTGTCCTTCAGTCTTAGTTGTGGCGGGCACAAGCTCAGCTCCAAGTCCAGTCGCCGCTTTCAATCTAGTTGTGGGTGGGCACAGCCCACCATCACATGTGGAAGTCGAACTAGCAACATTGTTGTTAAGAACACGCTCTCTAACCAACTGAGCCATCCGGCCGTCCATTGGCAGCTAAGCAGCAGCTCAGCTCGGGTGCAGCTCACTGGCCCATGTGGGAATAAAACCAGCAACCTTGTTGCTCAGAGCTCTTGTTCTTAGTCAACTGAGCCACCCAGCTGGCCCAACAATTTTATTAGAGAATTAATAATAGTTTATAACAATAATAATGTATAATAATAACAGTGTTATGCCAATCTTCAAGGAATTACAGCAGTGCTTTTCTCTTTATCCCCAAATTCTCCTTAACAAGTCTTGTATCTTCTTTTTTTTTCATTTCCCTCATCCCAGTAGTTAAAATGGTTTGAGGCTCTCCTTGATACCTTAATACCTTACCTGTATAGTCTAATACCTTGTAGAATACACTGGGGTTTCTCAAACTGGAGTAGTATGCTCAAGATTCATGAATCTACAAGGTAAACATAATGCTTTTTTTCTAAAGGATCAATGTTACTTGAAATTTCAGATAGGGAGAACATAGGTAATTTGACAATTTTCAACATAGTTTATATGACAAGCACACACATTATACAATAAAATGCAAATTTTCTATGTGTTTTTACAATTAAGCATGAAACCAGAAAAATTTTGCACTTATGGTGGGCCCTCTTTGGGCTGCCTAGACTTCTCAGAAATACACATTCACTCTATTCTGCCATTTTGGGTATTTTGGTGGAAAAGCTTGAAGACCATGGATGGATTTTAAAATCAGAGAGACCTATGGGCCTGCCGTATGGCTCGTTGGTTAAGAGTTGGCTTGGGAGCGTGAGCTCTGAGCAGCAGGGCTGCCGGTTCCGATCCCACATGAGGGCCAGTGACGACACACCCTCTACAGCTAAGATGTTGAACAACAGCTCAACCTGGAGCTGGGCTGTTGTGAGTCGCCGGTGATGGAGTAGGCTGCAGTGGGCTGCTGTAAGCTACCATGAGTAGCTGGCAGCCAGTATGAGCAGCCGGCAGCCGGCATGAGCTGCTGTGAGCCACCATGAGCAGCTGTCCAATGGCTGGTGACAAACTGCCTCAGCTGGGAAGAGCGCAATGATCACAATACCAACATGGGCCAGTGAAGCGACATCCTCCACAACTAGACTGAAGAACAAAAGTACAGCAACTTGTCTGTTCCTTTTCCCTGATCCCCCAATGCTGTTCCCTCCCCCAATTCCCCAATAAAATCTTTAAAAAAAATCAGAGAGACCTAGGTTTTAGCCTCAGTTCTGATCTATATTTTGTGACTTAACTTGAGGAAGTCAATTAATTTCTTTGAGACTGAGTTTTTTCATCTTTAAGAGAGGGGAAAATTACCTTCATGAGGGTTATATGAGAAAACATCTCTAAAGCATGTACTACCTGGTATATGCTAAATACATGTTACTGATATTGTCTCAAATTTTTAGATGTCAAAAGAGAATGAGGGTACTTGAATATAACTGGAGGTTTTGCCATAGATAGTCTAACTTTTATTGCCTAATTAGAAAAAAAGCCTTAGATAATGTGAAATTAAACTTCAATTTACAGGAAGACATAATAGATGCCCTACAATAGATCGGAAATTCCAAAGCCAGGTCATACAGAATTTACAAAGGAAATGCTACAGAACAAGTTTCAAGAAATAAAAAGTCAGCTAGTGGAAGAGAGTAGGAAGGAAAATTTGTGAAAACCTTTTTTTTTATAGTAATCTGTTGCTAGGCTAAGACCCCATTCCATCTTTCACAGGAGTGCTGGGGGGTTGGGGGAGTAGGGAGAGAAATGACCTCCTTTACCTCAATCCTAGTGAGAAGGTATTTCATTAGACCACTCAGAGATCTTAAAATTTGTTCCCTGCACCAGAGGCTGAGGATTAGAGCTGTGCTCCATTCTGAGAAAGCTAATGTGACCCTTGGCAGGAGGACAGGGTTGACTGGCTTAGGATTTGCCGGCATTCCCAGAATTTCTCAGGACAAGGTATGTTTGCATATTTCATGGGAACCAAATGGGGTCCATGCAAGAGAGTCAAGGTGGGGTCACCCTGGGCTCTGTCCGATACAGCCACTTAGAAGGGTGGAAAGACTGCAGGAAAAAATGCTGGAGATACCTGTTGGATTCCTAGGAGTTGAGGAAGGAGTTGTAAACTAATTCCTGATTAGAAATGTATCAACACAGGTCTCTCAAATTACAGGAGAGAGGTCCTCAGTGATGGTGACCTTTAAAGAACCCAAAGAGGAGCCAGGGACTCAAAGAGTGGAAAGCCATTCATTCTACCAAGAAGGAAATGACTTATCAGTTTACCTCTCCTTCCTGTTCCTGCTACCATTCTGGTGAGGGTCTAAATAGAATCTGGCAAGTGGGGAGAGAAAGAAAAAAAAACTATCACCGCTTCTTCTCCAAAGGCAGGTGGTTATCACCTATAAGCCTTAGCATGGGGTGGCAGGAGGGATGTTATCTCTGAGTACGAATACGTCCTGATTACTGAATCATGATTGAGTGTTGTGACTGATTGATCTTAGGATTGTTTGTTCTTGAAGAAATGAACCGAAAAGTCATGTGATCTGTCCAAGTTTTCATCCAGGGTCAAGGACAATTGACTCCAATGGAGTATATTTTATTTGCATATTGTGAGGCAAAATAAAGTTGTGTTTTGATTCTGTCATAAATTATACTTAAAAATACTGGTTATACTCATTAATTCATTCCTTCATCCAACAAACATAACTGCCTATTATGTGCCAGTCAGTGTGCTAGGAGTAGGACATACGGTGGAATGAAAAATAGTCCTTGCTCTCAAATTGTTTATGGTCTATGGCAGGGGTCAGTAAATGTCTTCTGTGAAGAGCCAGATAGTAAATATTTTAGGATCTATGAGACACTTAAGGTCTCTGGTGCATATTCTTGTTTTTTTAACCAACTCTATAAAAAATGCCAAAACTGTTCTTAAGGCCTATACAAAAAGATGTAATGGGTCAGATTTAGCCCATGGGCCTTAGTTTGCTGGCTCCTAATATGTGGAAGAAACAATTTTTTTTAAAACCAACAATTACTGTACATTTATTATGTTTGAAAATGTGTTTAGGGCACTTAAGGAAGAGACACAGAAGAGCACTACCTAACTCTGACTGGGGAATTGAAATTTCCAGGAAGCAGCAGTGTTGATTTGAGACTGAAGGATGAGTAGGAGCTAGTCACGTTTAAAGGAGGTGAGTGATATTCAAGGCAGAGGGAGTTGCTTGTACAGTGGCACCGAAGCTTGATAGAGCTTGGTTCACTTTAGAAACTATAGAAGAGGGAACTAAACCTTACAGAGGTTTAGTAGTTTACTCACGGTCACAAAACTAACTATTAGTAAGTGATGGAATCTAAAGTCTTAACACAGGTGTATCTGACCAAAGCCAGGTTCTTAGCCACTGTATCGTACTCCTGCCCTGGTACTGAGGCTATGTTTAAGATCAGCTTCTTAGTATTTGAAGGTCAGCAACTCTGTCTGGTTTACCTCTTCTTTCCCCAGGGAAAGCAGATCTTAAAAATAAGAGTGAATCAATAATGTTGGATGTCTTGATTAGAACTATAGTTCTCCTTTTTAAAAAGAACCCTTCCTTGGGCCGGCCGAGTGGCTCAGTTGGTTAAGAGCTCGCTCAAGAGTTTGAGCTCTGAGCAACAGCGGTTCGAGTCCAGCCCGAGCTGAGCAGCCACTGAGCTGCCAACAGGTAGCAGGATGGCTCAGCTTAAAAAAAAAAAAAAAAAGAACCCTTCCACCCAATAAAACCTAGTACACATTGCTCAAATTCAGAGTTTGCTTGCTTCATCCTTACAGGAAGGGTTAGCTCTAGCACTGCAATAATGTAATTTCTCAACTTCTTGTTATAGATGTAGACACTTAGGAGAGATAGTATCCTCTGCCTTGGACTACATATTATGTTGGTCCAAGTACTACTTCTATTTTTACCACTCACATTGATGACCATGGAGAGGTGAATTTACTTACCACAGGTTAAATCTGTCCATTTTTATTGAGTATTCAGTGGATTTTTGTTGAGGTAGCATGACTTTAAAAACTAGGTTAGTCATGCAGCGACTACTACCTGAAAACACTCACCTTAAAGCCTGCCGTGTAATATTAGAGTCAGCAAAAATCGGATACAAAATGAGGAGAAGTGGGGCATGAGAATGTTTCAGCTTTCCTGTTGCTGGCCTTCCAGTGGTCAAAGGTTCTTAACCAGGGCTGTGTTTTATCAACTTGGGAGCTCTTTTAAAATACAGCATCTTGGCCCTATCCCAGGCCTTCTGCAGGGCTGAAACCTGAGAATATGTATTTTTAACAAGTACCCCAGGTTAAGAACCACTGCCTTGGGGGAAAAACTAGGTAGGTGCCTGATGAACTGATTGTACTAAAAAGTGTGTCAGACACCTTTCATCTATGCATAAAACTTATTTTTATTTTTTCCCCTTCTATAGTTTATTTTTTAACAGAAATAGAAAAAAATCCTAAAATTCATATCAAACCACAAAATACACCAAATAGCCAAAGCAATCTTGAGAAAGGAGAACAAAGCTGAGGCAAAACACTTTCTGATTTCAAACGATGTTACAAAGCTATATTAATCAAAACAATATAATACTGGCATAAAAACAGACACATAGACCAATGGAGCAGTATAAAGAGCCCAGAAGTAAACCAAACCCTATATGGTCAACTAATTTTTGACAAGGGAGCTATTAATACTCAATGGAGAAAAAATAGTCTCTTCAATAAATGGTGTTGGGGAAAACTGGATATTTACATGCAAAAGAATGAAATTGGACCTCTATCTTCTACCACTCACAAAAAGTAACTCAAAATGGATTGAACTTTTAAATGTAAGCCTAGAAATCATAAAACTCCTAGAAGAAAACAAGAAAAGTCTCCTTGATATTGCTCTGGGCAAAAAGTTATTGGCTATGACACCAATAGTGTTAGCAACAAGAACACAGATAAACAACTGGGACTGTGTCAAACTAAAAAGCTTCTACACAACAAAAGAAATAATCAAGAAAATGAAAAGGAAACCTGTGGAATGGGAGAAAACATTTGCAAAGCATATATCTGATAAGAGGTTAATATCCAAAACGTATAAGGAACTCATACAACTCAATAGCAACAAAAACAATGGTCTGATTTTTAAAAAAATGGGCAAAGGACCTGAATAGATATTTTTCCAAAAAAAGATATAGCAATGCTCAACAGGGACATGAAAAGTTGCTCAACATCATTTATGATTAGTGAAATAAAAATTAAAACCACAATGAGATATCACCTCACACCAGTTAGAAAAGTTATTATCAAAAAGATAAGAGATGAGTGCTAGCAGAGATGTAGAGAAATGGGAACATTTGTGCACTGTTCATAGGATAATAAATTGTGCATCCACAATGGAAAGCAATATGGCATTTCTTCATAAAATTAAAAATGGAACTACCATGTGACCTAGCAATCCCACTTCTGGGTATATATCCAAAGGAAAAGAAATCACTATCTTGATTTGCACCCCAATGTTCATTGCAGTATTGTTTTTGGAAAGGGGGGCCTTCTCAGCACAAAGTCCAGGTCCTTGGCAACTCGAGCAAAGAATTGAACGAGATGCCAGAGTAAAGTACTGAAAAAGTAGTTTATTCGAAGAGATAGTACATCTCGAAGTAGTAGAAGTAGGCCCGAGCAGTAGAGAATGGCTCAAGGGACCATTATTAGAAGAGAAATTACATTCCGAAGAGTTTGAAGCAGTACTCGTGCAAAGGCGAGGCTCAAAAGGCTCAAAATGGAAGAAGTGGTCAAAAGAGCAGGGCGTCCAAAAAGAGGAAAAAATGGCGGACTTCCCAGGACTTGGGGTTTTTATTCCTTCTCTAGAATGGGCTGTTGCCCTAAGGGCGTGGGACCACTTGATTGGCACCTGTGATTGACAAGAGGTACTGCACAGGTGCGAGTGACTGTTCTGATCTACTTGGGTGTTTTGCACCCATTTGTTTCAGGTGTAGATTGTTACAATGAAAAGAAGTTTTGGGTTGAGGGGAGGTCACCGGGCGGTCACATCCTGTGGGGCGTGCAGGAATGCAGAGACCCAATGCCTGCCTTTAACTGCCTACCTAGTTTTCCCATTGAGAGAGTTGATCCCCATAAAATCTCTATGGGAAATTGAGGGACAGGAGGTCTCTTCTTCTGTATCTGCTTCCTGCTGGGCAGGGGCGTAGAGCTGTCCCTGCCTATTGGGGGATTCACGGAACTCTCACCCTAGCTGATCTTAGATGAGAGGAAAGGGTCTCAAGATCTGCCTGGAAGACCGTGTTGGCTTCTCTGGTTGTGACTGGCATTCTTGTTGGGGTATCCTCTGTATCCCCAAGGTCCCTGAATGAAGAACAATTTATTTTAATTCATAAATCTGTTAGCTCTCATGAAGCCTATTGCCATTCAGCCTGTTACTCAGGGGGTGTCAGTTGTCTGAGCCCAGAATGGGTTTGGAATTCAGCTGACTGGCTTTGGGGATATTAGGAAGTCACAGCCTTTCAAGTAGTTATCTGAATCATGGGTAGGAAACTTCTATTGTTTAGGATTCAGAAAATGATTTACAAAGCAATCAAAAAGCAGAGGGACAGAATTCTAAGATTCAAGCTAGGAGCAATCTTTAGTTTAGGATTCACAAACTGATGAGAAGAGTAATCAAAGCCAGGGGCTAAGAAACTAAGAAACTAGGGAGGAGACTTAACATTTCTATACTTAACATTTCTATAGGAAAGAAAACTTAAAAGTCTTTGGGGGTGGGTGGGCATGCTCTTGGCCAGTAAGAGTATTACTAACAATAACAAAGGCATGAAAATGGTTTTCGTCTTATATGAGGTACGATCAAACAATACGGTGAATGTTTACAGTTAAAAAAATTATTACAGTAAAAGACACATTGCCATTAATTCCCCTCAAAATAGTCCCCTCACTTTGAACACACATATCCAATTGTTCTTGCCACTTTCTGAAGCAGTTCTGGAGTCCTCTTTTGTGTCTTTAGTTGCACTGTCATAGCTGCCTCGATGTCTTGAGTAAATCCCAAACATTTACCTTTCATGGTCGTTTTGACTTTGGGGAAGATCTGGAAGTCACATGGTGGCAGATCCGGTGAATAAGGAGGATGAGGACACACTGTAGTGTTTTTATTTGACAGGAATTGCCATACCAGAAGTGATGTGTGACATGGAGCACTGTTATGATGAAGGATGATTTAGGGCACACTTTAAAACATACATTCTCACAATCATAGCTCACACCCAGTTGACTGAACTGAACAAGTGGAAACTTGTCACACATGGTTACTAAGGTTTAATGTGCCACTTCCTCTATTGAAGATCCCTGTCTTTACTTTGGAATATATATGTATATAATGAAATATACATATATATTTCATTATATATAATGAAATATTATTCAGCCATAAAAAGAAAGAACTGCTGCCATTTGTGACAATATGGATGAAACTTGAGTGCATTATGCTAAATGAAATAAGTCAGACAGAGAAAGACAAATATTGTATGACATCACTTATATGTAGAATCTAAGAAAAACAAACTCATAGAAACAGAGAGTAGATTAGTGGTTGCCATTGGAGTAGGGAGGGTGAGGGAAGTGAGTGACAGTGGTCAAAGGGTACAAACTTTCAGTTATAAGACGAATACGTCCTGGGGATGTAATAATATACAGCATGGTGAATATAGTTAAAAATACTGTGTCTGTATACTTGAAAGTTGCTAAGAGAGTAGAACTTAAAAGTTCTCACCACAAAAGATAACTATGTGTGTTAGTAACTATGTAAAGTGGCAGATGTGATAACTAACTGTATAGTGGTAATTAATCATTTTCATATATATATATATATTCATCACATTGTACACCTTAAACTTACACATATTATATGTTAATTATATGTTAATACAGCTGGAAAATAAAAGGAAATTCTGCTTAAGAAGGGAGTGCATGGAAGTTCAGTTTGTTTTAATGTTCTAATGTTTCAGTATCCTGAAAAATGATCTTTTATTACTAAATCAGTTGATGCTCTCACAGCAATGAGTCTGATGCTATTTGGTGCTATATTTCCAGAAGAAATGGTACAAATAGCAAAGTGAGAGCTATTACAAACAGTAATCAAAACAAGTTTATATATTTCAATAACTTAAAACCTGCAGACATGACAAGTATGTATTTCTTCTACATCCCAAGATTGCAAAAGAATACAAAAGATATACTTGTAAATGCATGATGTTGAAGAGAATGAGAAAGGTGGCATTAGTGTATGAAAGTTGGATGAAAGCTAGAAAGCAGATGGAGGATTAGTAACTGATGAAGCAGTGTGAAAGAAGCCACAATTTAGAATACTTACAGAGAGGTAATACAATGAATGAAAAAGTCACCCTTCCCTGTATAAATGTTAGATTTGAAAAAGAGAATGACTGAGATGTAAGGCAGAAGCAGGAGGGGTGAATTACATTACTTTTTATAGAGTAGATTCTCCCATTACTCTTCCCAATCTGGTGGACAAAATGCCCTGTAGTCAGACATATCCTCCATGAGCTCCAGAAATTGGAGTGCTATTCTTTAAAGAGATGGAGAGGGCCAAGAAAAAGTCTTCTTCGTTGTTGCATTTAAAAACACCCCCAACAAAATGGCTAACTCCCTACTCACATATATGAAGGTCCCTGTGACTTAAAAAAATTTCATTCTTCTGTGTGAACAAAAACATCAATGATTCCAAGATATTTGAGGAAAACTTTCAAAATGAAAGGGGATGATAAACAAATAGAAAAAATATCAAAGGACCCTTGAGAGAGAAAAAGAGAAAAGAAGCAAAAACACTCTAATTAATATACACAGAGATTCAAGAAAATATTGCATTCATATAATAGAAATAAGATATTTCAAAATAAATAATAAGAAAACAAGACAAATCTCTTAAATAAAAAAAATGATGGCTGAGATAAAATTCAAGGGAATAATTGGAGACAGAGTTGAGGAAATATCAAAGAAAGTAGCACAAAAAGACTGAAAAATGGAAAATTAAATAGAAGTATAATACATAGGGGAGTAAACCCAGGAGACTCAACATTTGGCTAATTGGAATTCAAGAGAGAACAAAATAGAGAGAATTATCAATGAAACAATGCAAGACAATTTTTCAGAGTATATTCTTGTGAAATTTTAGAATATGAAATATACAGTTATCATCAAAGCTTCCAGAGAGGGGATAAAAAACAGGTAACCTACAAAGAAATGAGAGTGATACTGATGTCATGACTTCTTGTCAGCAATCTCATAGGTGAGACAACATTGGAATAATGTGTTCAAAATTCTGAAGGAAAACAACTTTCTTCAACACAGCTTAACTATCAGCAAAGTGTGAGCATAGAATAAAAGCATTTTCAGAGGTGAGATGTCCTCCAAAATTTGTCTGCATCAAATTCTTTTAAAAGAAGTTGAGGATTTAGTCCAGAAAAAAATAGGAAGTAAACAAAGAAAAAGACATGAATTCTTGAAAAGGTGCGTGTGTTCAACCTATGGAAGCGGTGATGTTCCAGGATGGTAGCTTTGGAGGAACTCTAGAGAGAAACTGGAACACAGTGGAACCCAAGGTTGGAGGCCTCTGGGAGGTAAGTTTCCAGAAAAAAGTTTCTATTCATCAGTTATGATGGAGACTTTGAAACGAAACCAACAAACAAACTGAGAATATGATACAGGCAAATAGTACACGGTGGGAAAAAAAGCTACAGGAAAGAAATGAAAAAGCTGGACAAGAAACAAAAAAATAATCTAATTCTTGGCACTAAAGTGAACACTATGTACAGAGTAACAACAAAGTAAACACTGGTAACTGATTTTAACTTTCAGGTTAACCTACAGACAAAGTACAGGAGATTTTATTGTGTTTACAGAAAGAATGCAAATGAAATGGACAGATGAAGAAAATTGGGGAGGTACAAGAAAGAGTGTTGAAGGAACATGTAATAAAAGAACTACATCCATAATATGTAAAACTCAAGGCAATTGACAGAGGAATCAAAATAAGTATATAATTATTTTGGATGAAAAAGAGGTAAGAGACAAAATAACTGAGACCAAGTGATATAAGCACTTTTTGTAGAGATAAGAGGAAGTAACTACAAGAAGAAACAGCTAAACAAGTAATGGGTTATCCTGGAGAGCATAAATATAGGATGTGGCATGGTGGAGCAGAAGTCTGTCACTTTGCATCATATTATGCTATATTAAGTTTTATCCTGTGTGTGTATTGCTTTGATAAATAATTTTTTTAAAGATTTTTATTGGGGAATTGGGGGGATGGGAACAGTGCTGGGGAATTGGGGGAAGGGGAACAGACAAGTTGCTGT
>NW_017731664.1:1933137-2025717 GCF_001890085.2 Hipposideros armiger | reverse complement strand
TGGCTGCTGGCTACACACGGTAGCCCATGACAACCCACTGCAGTAGGAGCTGCAGCCTACGCTGTGGCCGACGACTCTCAGCAGCCCAGCTCCAGGTTGAGCTGTTGTTCAGCATCTTAGCTGTGGAGGGCAGTGTTCACTGGCCCTCATATGTGGGATCCGAACCGGGGCCCTCTGGCATCCCAAGCCAGTTCTTAAGCATCGCGCCACTCGGCCGGCCCTGATAAATAATTTTTATTTAAGAAATTAAGCTATTTGAATTTTTTTTCAGGTTTTTGTCCAGTGAAGATTGCCACCATGGATAATGGGATTTAGATCAGGAAAAAATCAATTAACAAGCATTTGTTAGACACTTATGTAGTTAGCACCCTGCCCAGTGTTAAAGAAAGTTCCAGGAGTGTTTAAGACATTGTCTCTGTCCACAAGGAACTTGAAATCTAGTTGACCAAAGAAAACCAGTACATGAAACATTTAGAGGTAGAAAATATATAGTAAAATGCTGAATTCTTAGAATTCTAAATTTTGTCCACTAGCAAATACAGCAGCAGGAAGAAAAATCAGTTTGGGTTGAAATTAGGGGAACCTTCAGGTAGAGCTGGAGTTATTTCTGGCCTTAAATGATTAAAAAAATAGGAATAGGTCTTGAAGGGGAAAGCAACTTGTACAATAGCTTGGAGATAGTTTTTCTATTTATGTATTTATTATTAGGTAGAAATTCTAATCCTCTCTAATATGACTAAAAAACTCTTTCTCTTTAAATCTTCCTAATAAAAGAACTTTTTCCGAGTGGATTATTTTTTCTTGCTGACAGTGCAGTAAATTTTCTGTCACTTTGCAGGATGGGAACTTCCATTTACTAAATGAGCTCTTCTCTATTATGTGCTCCTTCGGTGCCAAGTCTTAATAAAGACAGATGGGTTTCCTCCACTGTGCTGCGGCTTCCCATCTCAGGCTGATTAGTATGAAACTGAGAGCCTGACCCTGTCATTGTCAAATAATATAAAAGGTTTCATCCTTATTTATTGCCATACTTTAATTACTAGGGGAAAAGTATCAAGTAAGAAACAAAGGATTTAGAATAATTCTAACAAAACCAGGCTGTCTGAGCAAATCAAAACCTCCCTTCCACATTTTTTCTTCTTTGGTGGGGGACAGTGAAGATGGTGAGATGATTAGTGATGTTTAGGTTAAATTTAATTAATAGAAACTCAGCAGCATGGTGTTCCCATGAAGAATGTACATGTTAAAACCATGTTGTGTGCTCGCTTCAGCAGCACCTATACTACAATTGGAAAGATAGAGAAGATTAGCATGGCCCCTGCACGAGGATGACACACAAATTCATGAAACGTTCCGAATATTTTCCACATAAAGATGATGGTCCTTCATGGATTTAAACTGGTGCCCTCAACAGAAACCGTGCTGGAAGAAGGTCTTGGTCCCTTAGATCAGACAGGTAGAGATTTTTGGTTGCAGGCTAAATAGGGTTGACACCCCATCACAGCCTGTAGCAGCTACAGAAGTCTGACCTCCCATCCTCAACAACACACATGATTATGGGGTCTGAAAATCTCTCAGGGGGTGTTTATGTGGCAAGATAGTAGTCAAGGGAAATTGACAACCTCGTCCAGGATAGGTCCCTCAAGGGTTACACAAGTAACTAGTGACTGTATCCAGCTCCTGCAGCTGGAGAAAAACAAGAACCAGTCTCATCCAACTGGGCTAATCCCTATGACCAGGGACCTGACCTGATTTTGCATCTCTAGAGACACCGAGCTAAATTGATTTGCCCCTCAGGTCAGGTTTTATGGCTCCATTCAGCTTCTAACACTTTAATGTGAATGAATTTATCTGACTGTGTGTGTGTATGTGTGTGTGTGTGAGTGTGTGTAATGATGTTTTTTTAAGTATAGCATCAATGTTTTCTTTTGTTTAAACTTTTAATTATGAAATCTATACTGTAATTTATATGTATAAAATATAATATATATATATGAGTATATATAATACATGCATATTGTTTAAGTAACAATAATAAAATGAGCATCTATCTACCCACTATCCAACCTAAGAAATAGAATGAAACTGAAGTCTTTGAAGTACCTTCGGTGTTCTTTTCTCCTCTTGAGAATTAACCATGATTCTGAATTTTCTATTTTTCTTCCACCTGGTTCTTTATTTATCTCTAAACAATCTGTTTAGGTTTTATGCATATTTTAGATCTTTACATACAGAAATTCAGTCTGTGTATATTTTTCTGAAACTTTTTTTTGCTCAATAGTATGTTTTTGTGATTCATCCATGTTGATGTGTAGGACTACAGTTTGTTAAATTTTATTGCCTAAATATATTATTGTATAGATACATCAAAATTTGTCCATGCTGTCGAATTGCTTACTTTGGGTTAAAAAACCTTTGTTTTAAAACAATACAATGTGGGCCGGCCAAGTGGCGCATTGGTTAAGAGTTGGTTTGGGTTGCTAGCTCTGAGCAGCAGGGCCCCGGTTCACTTCCCATATGAGGGCCAGTGACACTGTGCCTCTAAGTTAAGATGGTGAACAACAGTTTGACCTGAAACTGGGCTGCCATGAGTCCCCGGCAAAGGCGTAGGCTGCAGTGGAGCTGCAGTGGGCTCCTGTAAGCTACCGTGAGAAGCCGGCAGCGAGCATGAGCTGACAAGAACCGCCATGAGTGGCTGTCCAGTGACCGGCAACCAATCTGTCTCACTCGGGAAGGGCGCAATGATAATACCAACATGGGCCAGTGAAGCGACGTCCTCCACAACTAGACTGAAGAACAAAAGGACAGCAACTTGTCTGTTCCTCTTCCCCAATCCCCCAACGTTGTTCCTCTCTCCCAATTCCCCAATTAAAAAAAATCTTTAAACAAAACAAAAAAAACAATATAATGCATGCTTATGACTTAAAAAGCAAACCTTATGCAATATGTAAATATAAAGTGAAAGTCCTCTCCACTCTTCCCCCTCACCTTTATAGATGTTATGAATGTTAGCAGTTTAGTTTTCACAGCTCTAGACTTTTTCTATGCACAGGCAAATATGTGGTGTGTGTGTGTGTGTGTTGTGTGTGTGTGTGTTGCGTGTGTGTGTGTGTTGCATGTGTGTGTGTGTATGTGTGCACATACGAGAAATAGCATTGCATACACATCGTTCTGCAATTTGCCTTCATTCAACCACATTCTATGGATAGTCCTCTGTGTCATTACTTACATATTTACCCCGTACTTTTAAATGTAGTCCCTTTATTCCTTGGTATGTACTTAGCTTAAATTACGTAACAAATATACTACTGATGAATACTGAGTTGTTCAAAGTTTTGCTATTATAACAACACTGCAATGATTGTACTTACATATACGTATCTCTGCACAGAAAAGTGGAATTGTTGGGTTGAAGATATTCAAGCTTAAAAGTTTTATTGATACAGCTAATTGTCTTCACCAATTTATACTCCCACCAACAATGTATTGGCACAATCCTTTTCCACATGCTCCCTCCAGTAATGGATAGAAACTGATACTTATTTTTTTTTGCTTCTGATTATAAAAGGAGTACATTGAATTTGTAGATAAAGTTGGAAAAAAATGGAAGAATATTAATAAAAAGTTAAAATATTCTGTATTATTATTTATCAGTGAGAACCATCATTACCCGTTTGGTGTAGCTACCTTTCATTCTTCTTTCTTTTTGTATATTGATGATATTTGACATTCAAGTGAAATATATCCTAAGAGACTGACAACTCCCCAAAGTCTTCAATACATCTATAACATATTTTACTCACAAAACAAAAATTTTACATTGACTGTAGATCATTCACTGAAAAAAATTTTTTTCAATGTTTAAGCAGTATAATTTTATTGTAAATCGCAAGAGAAAAAGCTCTCCAGAGAGAGGGGGGATCTGAAAGTGGGATGCCATGCCGGCTGGGATGTGTTGGGAACTATAATATCTCTGAGTCAGAGATTATTGGTTTCCTGTACCTGGGCAGTTAAAATGGTGGGCTTGGAAGTTTGAATTTTGTTTGTTACAAGCTATTCTTTTTTTCCCCTTTTTTATTATTTTTTATTGTGAAATACACATTTTTTAGAATTAGTTTCAGCTGTGCAACATAGTGCAATAGTTATACATTTTACCCCTCGAGGTGACAACCCCCCTCCCCCAATCTGCCGCCCCACTCCCCCCCCCCCAATATCATACATATCTATTACAATTCCCTTGACTCCACTCCCATGCTATACTCCACATCCCATGACTATATATATATTCACTTATAGTTGACATACAATATTATACAACATCAGCTTCAGGTGTACAGTGCAGTGATCAAGCCTCCACCCCATCCATGATGCAGTCTCCCTAGCAAGACATGTGACCATCTGACACCCTACAAAATATTTACAACATTATTAATTATATCCCTTGAACTGTCTTTCATGTCCCTGTGGCAATATTGTAGTTACGTATTTATGCTATCTAATCCCTTCCCCTTCTCCCTCATCCCCACCCCCTCTCAACTAGCAGCCATCAGTTGTTCCTCTATATCTCTGAGACCGCTTCTGTTTACCTTGCTCGTTCATTCAGTTTTTTTAGATTTCACATATAAGTGAAATAATATGGTATTTGTCTTTCCCCGAATGACTTATTTTCACTTAACATAATAGTCTCTAGTCCACCCATATCATCCCAAATGGTACGATTTCATTCTTCTTTATAGCAGGGTAATACTCCATTTATAAATGTACCGCAGTTTCTTAATCCAGTCATCTACCGATGGGCATTTCAGTTGTTACCAAGTCTTGGCTATTGTGAATAGCGCTGCAATAAACATAGGGGTACATATATTTTTTCGAATTAGCATCTTGGGTTTCTCTGGATAGATACCCAAGAGTGGAATTGCTGAGTCATATGGTAGTTCCATCACTGAAATTTTTTTAAGTTACTTTTATTTTCATATATAATATATGGTGAACTTTGTGTTCCTATCAAAGGTCCATGCCACCATCAAAATCAAACAGCTCTACACTTCCATTTATTTAACATTTCTACTTACTGGCTAAGTATTATCTTACATGTTTTTACTCTTTCTCTCCATTTCCGTCACCAGAAATTGCATTTGGCTTTTCTCTTTAGGCCATTTTAAAAGAAATTTAAAGTAATACCCATTTACTTTTGTTATATTATTCTTTTTTTCTATTCATTTCTCTTTGAACATATATGTTTTATGGTATAATATGACACTAATTCTAAATTATTCTAGATCGTTCTTTTCTTTCACATATTTAAGGTAAATTTTTCAGAATTCCTAGGCCTGAGGTAATAATGACTATTAACAATTGCCTTACTGACCTTTCCAAGTTTATGGACCATTACTTTTACTTAGTAAAAAATGGATTTTTAAAATACCAAGTTATTTTCTTTTCATTTTTAGAATTAGGTCCAATATGCAAATATGGTCATACCAATTTTGTACTTTAGTTTTCTTTTTATTATTAGTTTTCACAAAAAAATGGTATCATACTAAACATACTGTATACTTAAATTTTTCATTTAATTTCTTGTAGTAGTCTTTTCTAATCAATACATAGAGATTTGCCTCATTTTTTTCAAATAGCTGGGTAATATTCTACAAAATGACGTCCCATAATTTACTGAACCATTACCCTATTGAAGACATTTCAGTGTTATTGTTTTTTTCACTTGTTTGCTTACTATAAACAGTACTCTTTGGGTCACCAACTTGTTTTGGTTTACCTGGGACTTTCCTGCTATTAGCACTAAAAGCCCCACATCCCTCAAAACCCTTCAATCCTGAGCAAACTAAGACAGTTGGTTACCCCACTCTTACAGCTCCCTGCATCTATTTTTATGTATCTGTACTTTTGTTTCTGTCATATACTTTCCTAGAACTAGAATTATCAGGTCATGTGATTGCTTTTATACATGACATTTCATAGGAAATCCTACTGGAATTTCTTGTGTGGGGAATGTGGAGAGCAAGTCATAGAGTATGTCTCTGGTCGATATTAGAAGTCGTAATAAAAGTATTTTAGCATTAGACCATTTGAGCAAGAGAAGGGCGAATAACTGAAAAGGCATGAAATTTGCTGAATGGGTAAAGAAAATTTTCTTAGAACCAAAAAAACCGAATTTCATCCTCATATTTTTGCCTAGAATGAGTCCTGCTTTCTGGAGCCTCTAAGGACATAGCAGTGAATGAAGAATCTGGAGACCTAGCTTGTTTATTATCTTTGTGTCTCATTTTTTGTTGTTGTTCAAATAGTAAGGACTAAACATTTGCCCCTTTCTTATATTGTGGAGGTATAAGAAGGCTAAGTTCCAGTGTTTATAGAGCACCTTAAGCCATTTAATCTATTAAAAAGTTTATAAAATATGAAATACTTGTCCCAGTAATCTACAGATGTCTTCTTGGCTCATTCACAGATGCTGGGCTATATTAGCATCTTTTAATTAATATTTAGCAAACAAGGTTTCAATAGGTCTATTTAAAGCTGTACTTGTATAGCTTCTTCTGCTATCTGAGGTGGTGCACTTCAGAGATAAAGATTCTTAATATTGTTTTTCTCATGCTTTTAGACAGCAATTAAGAAAGCAAGAACATGTGCCTTCCAGAACATTCCTTGCCCTCATCTGTCACTTTAAAATGGTTTCAAGGAGATTTGTTAGGTAGCCTTGACCAAATGGTTGGTTTTCCTGTGATAATTGCCAGTGTATTTCCTGTAAGGCCTGAAGAGGGAAAGGGAGAGGGTTAAGAAGGGACATCCTAGGGCTATTTATTCTTTATAATCTTCTTAGATCAACTCTTTAGGAATTCTCAGCTTTGGAACACCAGAAAAGAACAGCAACTAATCCGCCAAACTGACACAGAATAACCAAAGCCCAAGAAGCTGCCTTTGTGCTACTTATTTGATAGAAGTAGAACTGTGAAAGGCCTTGAAAACTAAAGTCTCAAACTATAGGATAGTCTCTATGGGAAGGTGTCAGGTGGCCTAGTAGAAGCAAAGATTTAGGACCTGTTTCTGCTAAGTGGCTATGAGACCTCAGCCACTGGACACCAGTTTATCATCTGGTAAATGGGGTTAATAATGCGTATTCTACCTGGAGAGGGAATATAACATAGTTGTTATGAGTGTAGGCCACAGAACCAAAGAGCTAGATTAGAACCTTGGCTTATTTGTCACTTATTTGCTATGTGATCTTGGGCAAGTCACTTAATTCTCTGAACCACAGTTTCTTAATCTGTCAAATGGGGTTAACAGTGGCACTGGCTCCCAAGGGTTGTTGGAAGATTAATATGAAATAATTCATGTGAAGTACTTAGAACTATGACTCACACATTTTGCCATCAACATTTACCAAATGTCAGCTGCTATCATATATTATGCTTAAAATCACAGGTTCAAGATCTAGCCTGCCTGCATCCAAATCTTGGCTCTGCCAATAAATAACTTTGTAAAATTACTTAACCTCTCTCTGACTTGGTATTTTCATCTGCAAAGTGGGGATAGTAATTGTGATAACCTCAAAGGTTTATTGCAAATATTGCATGAAATATTTTATGTAAAGGGCTTAGAACAATGCCTGGCAGAGTTAGTATTTAATGATCAAGTATTATTAATTGTATCCAATAGTCTTGATTTAGGCCAAGCTTATATTCAGGGCTTTTCTTTTTCTGGCTTTACTCACTTTCTTTTTTGGTGTTAACCGTCTTCTAAGGCTCCATATCTTCATCATTGTTTCTTTATTTTTTTTTTCATTTTCTTTACCAAAATCTGCTTTCATACCTTCTTTTAATGCATAAAAATTTGATTGTCCTTGAGGCTTTGCAATTTAGCTGAACTGCAAGCTGTAACTAAAGGGGATTTAAGAATTCAGATTAAGAATGAGTGAAGACTGTGGGGCTTTTGGGAGCAAATAGCACCACTGGAAAATTAATCTGACAGGTCTTATTTAGTATTCCATAGTTATTGTGAGAACAATTTGAGCTATGAATACATGCAAAAATCGAAAAATTAATATTGTGCACCTATCAAATGCTCAAAGGAAGAGACTGTCTATTACCCTCCAACTTTTGTTGACAACTCATAATCATGGATTATAGACACTATTTAATGAGTGCTTCTTGTGTGCTGAGTCCTACATCATTTCAGTTGTGCATTACACAAATCCTATGTAGTAGGCATTAACTCCATTACATTAAAGATAGGGATACACTTCAAGAAGTTTAAGTAATTTATCCCAAGTTCACATAGCTCATAAATGATGGAGCCAGATAGTTAAGCCTATATTTATCTAATTTCAAATCCCCCAATCTTTCTACTCTACTGCATTTAAAAAAGGTTTTGTTTTCAGTACACAGTGTTACTGATTATGAATCACTTTGGTGATTCAGACAGACTTGTCTGGTAACCTGGCTGAAGAAGCAGAGAGACTGCTGAGCATTTTTCTTAGGACTGCACTTCACTGGACAATCTGTTGTTATATTTATCCAAAAGGACTGCGGTGCGAATACCCTGATAATCATTTGGAAATGTGTATTCCCAGAGTTCTAAATGGGCCGAGATTGTAGACTAAACTGTTTTTTCAAAGTGCTGACTTTAGAGGTTTGGTATTTGCATGGATGTGTCTTCAATAATGAAAGAAGGAAACTCAATTGATGACTGGGTAAATTGTTCCTCCCTTGAGTCCTACTAGACTAGAATAAGAGACAGGTCAGCATAGTGCTCCTCCCAACATCTCTGTGTTGGAAATATGTAACCACTCACCTAACTTCACCTATGGAACTGAGGCTGGACACCAATTGGTTGTGAACCAGGCTGATAAAATGGGAAAAGTTATACTTTGGCGGTTTAAAAAACATTCTTTTTCATAGAGACAGTAAGAAGAGATGTCTAGGAATAGGTAATAGACACAGAGATTTTAGTGGTGGTTAGCTCATGTTTTCTAAAGAGTACCCTAGAGACTTTCTAAAATACTCTCTGCAGGTTGGATTTTAGGGGTGCATCTAAAAGGGAGCTTGCTGTACTTGCAGTAGAAATGCTCCTCTGGATGGAACACGGGATTAAATATAATACTGGATCATAGTGGATTATGCCTTGGGAGGACTTTGTGATGCCATTTCAATCCATGCTTCATCAGTAGTGAGTAAATAAAGAATGACTGTATACCTTTTCCCCAAGTAATATCATGGACTGAGGACCACTTTGAGTCAAGAGCTATGGGAACTGAGAGATTTCATGTCGTGAACAAAGATGAACTAACATCTCTTCCCAGACTACACGTTGTTCACAGTCTAGTGGAAGAGAAAAACATGTCAATGTGCTCAACACAAAGCAGAATGAAGCGCATGTTGGGCAGAGTTATCAGTGCAAAGCAAAGTGACTTGAAAGTATGGAGGAAGGTTAAGTTATTAATAGCTCTTCTGAGGAGATTAGGGATTGCTTCACAGAAGAGTTAGCCCTTGATGTGGGCCTTGATAATTGAGTTGAAATTTGATAAAGAAGATTCAGGGAAGGATATGCCAGGCTGATGGAATCCCAAGATCAAAGGCACAAATATGTGGAAGCAAATGCCATTTTTTGTTTTCCTTTTGACAATAATGAGTTATATAGATGTGTAGCCTGAACACATAGTGTGTGCAGCTACCTGCGGAAGCTGGTGAGTGTGAATCTGGAAATGGAAACCAAGTACTGAACTGCAGTGACACTCACTACTCTATTGCTGGAATGCTTGTGGAGGCTAATGGGAGAGAATGTGATGGAGTTGTTGGCAGCCCATCTGTTATAGACTGATTGTTTGTGCCCTCTGTCCCCCAATTCATATGTTGAAATCCTAAAACTCCAATTAGGAGGTGGTGCCTTTGGGATATAATTAGGCCCTGAGGATGGAGCTTTCATGAATGGGATTAGTGAGTGCCCTTATAAAAAGAAACATGAGAGTTTCCTTCCTGTCTCTGCTTTCCACTATGTGATGATACAACGATAAGTAGTATTTTGTTATAGCAGCCTAAGTAAGACGCTTTCTATTCCCAGAACTGGCTCTCACACTTGGAAAAGTTGAAGATTAGGGAACCAGCAGTTTCTATTCCCAGAACTGGCTCTCAACACTTGGAAAAGTTGAAGATTAGGGAACCAGTACATATGTACTGTATGTAAAATAGTACAGTTTAGTTCAGTACTGTACTAAACTGAACCAGCATAGTACAGTTTTGCCATAAAATAAATCCTTGATTATGCAGGAAATCATTAGTAAATTGAATACCTAAATATCTCTAAAATTAAATTTTATCTCATTATCTCAAACTCTTTCCTTAACTGACTTTTTATATAACTTCTTAAAAGAAAAATGTATTTGTTTGTCTTTTGTTTACACTGCATCTTCCTATGTTTTTCAGGTGAAAGTAAAAAAGATCTAATGGTGGCCCAGAGAAGAAACAAGAATTTTGGAAACCAAGAAACTGGATATGATGGTTTACTTATGCAGTAAAAGGGATAGGTGTAGCACCCAACACACACCTATGTCAGACCAGAAATATGGTTCAATAGTGTATCTCTGACCACCTTCCAAAAAGATTAGGAAATGTGATGATTCTCTCTGTACATGTGTTATTTGCAAGATCCTTTAAATATGGATTCTTGGTATATAAATTGATGTTAGATTTGTTAATAAAGCTAAAGTGTTCCTTCAGGAGGACAAAAATTCATTAGTGCCAACCAATAATACTTAAGTATTACAAAGTAATTTGCCTGTGAAGTAAGTATTTAAGTTAAGGGGCAACTTATTTATATACATTAATAGTTTTGATTCAAATGTATGTCAAATTTCTAGACAGGCTTATACATTATTTTTCAAACATGTTAATGTATTTGGACTTTCTTTATGCTCAAAAAAGCAATGAATATGTGTTTAGACAATTTCCGCTGAAAATAGTCATAGTTGAATCATATTTACTCAAGGGTTGTGTTGTTAATTCAGAAGATGAGGCAAAAATCACTGTCCAGAGACTAGTAATTGCCTATCCAGTATCCACATTCCCTTTTCTCCTTAATGACAAAGATTTTTCCTGAATAGTAATGTCCTCATCAAAAACTACATTTCTCAGCTTCCATTTCAGCTAAGGGTGGTTAATGAAATCTAACTGGACCTCATTAGGAAAGCTATTTAAGATTAAACAGACTGCTGGTGAATGCCCATATTGCTTTTTACCTCTCATATTTCCCACCTGGAATGTACACTTGAGGGCTGGAGCTCTAGTAGACTTTTTGGACTGTGAAGTGACCTTAAGGATAGAAGTCAGCACTAAGGATGGTGGATGAGAAAGATACGAGACTGAGTGTCTGATGACACTTAAGGCCATTATGGTATGTCATCCCTGCACTACTTATCTCAAGACTACCTTAATATGAGGGGGTAATTTCTTGTTTTTAAAATGCTGTAGTTGAGTCTCTGTTATTAGAGGATGAATGCACTCACTGACACAATTGTGTATAATCGAAATCACCTCCAAAAACAACCTTTGAATGTGCCATGTTAGAGACCAACATATCTTCCAACAAGTCAGTTTTGCCTTTAGCACTGGAACACATTATTATGCCTACAGTTGAGCACTGGGTTTGCACTTAACACTGTGAAAATTTCAGACTATATAAGTGACATGATATTTTAAAGAACTTGAAGAGAAAAGAGTCACATTTTCCATACCTTATTCACTCTAGGTGAAGTCTCATTGACTCATATTGGAAAGATTGCAAAATTTGGCAAATAAAACAAAATAGAAAGCTTAAATTTGAATGTTAAAATATTTTTAATATAAGTATGTTGCATGCAATAACTGTACTACAAATTTGAGATTTTTATCTGAAATACAAATTTAACTTTGTGTCTTGTATTTTATTTGACAGCACTGGACATGGAACAGGATTGCTAACACTGTTTAAATGATTATTCTTCACTCACTATTTCTGCCATTTTTTTTTGTGTGTGTACATTGAAAATGTATCAATTATGTCACAGAAAAGGTGACATGAGGTGAGCCTCTTGAAATCTCCCCTGGAATTTACAAAAATTGAACAGCTATAATCCCACAAAGGAAACCCTGCACAGCAGATAAGAAAGACTAAGAGACATGCAATTGTACTCATCTAAAGGTGGGCAAGTTTGGAGAGCAGGGGAGGAAGGATAGGGGAACAGCAGAGATAAGGGCCATGAATTGTCCATAGTACACAGATAGGAGCTCAGAGCTGTGAGCTTCCTGCATTCATGAGCTACTGCAGTTACAGGAAGAGAATAATTTGGACTGCTATCACTCCCCTTATGGCCCACAGTCCCACCTGAGGGATCAGCATATAACAAGGCTGAACCCAACACTCATGACAGAGACCACAGAGCAAAAACTGAGGGAAGAAGGGTGAGAATGGTGGCTTAAGCCCTCACTGCGAAGCAAAGGACAGAAGACATAGGCATGGAGCCTAATAGACCCCTCAACACCCTTCCAGAGCTCACCTGACCCCTATCTTACCAGTGCTAGAAGTGGAAGAGTAGCAGTGTCAGATCAAAAGACCAGAATATTTGCAGTTTTGAGAACTGTGGACAGACTTATGGCCTAACTAGTTTCAGTGAAGGGGAGGGAACCTCTGATGCAGGACTGGCTATTCTAGTGGTCACGGCAATTGCTCAGAGCCACCTCACACAACTCACCCCACTCCTGCTCCCATCAATCTGGAAAGATCCCTGTAGGGGTAAATAGAGCCACTGAAACACACAGGCTCTGAATCTGGCACAGGAAGAGCTTTGGAACTTCAGAAACTCTCCACATCACCCCATGGTGGTGGTGCCCTGAGACCTAGGTGATCTGTTCATAGAGGAGAAGTCCACCTTCCAGGGAAACACCCCACCCTCATTTTGTGAAAAGCCAGAACAGTGCAAGAGAAAATAAAACACTACATAATGAAAGAATAAAAGCTGCAGAAGAAGAGAAAATAAAACATTCTACTAACACCTACTGGAAAGCAAAATAAAGACTTTTTTCCTACCAACCTGTTGCAGAACCCACTCCTGTAGATGCTTAGGAAGAAAAATAATAATTCATTAGTTGCCATGGAAAACCAAAGTAACAACGCAGCTGAGAAAGAAAATGAAAAGTCTCCAGAAAGTGAACTTAAAGACAAGAAAATATGTGACTGAAATGACAGAGAATTCAAGATTGCAGTTCTTGATAAACTTAACGAGATGCAAGAAAACACAGACAGGCAGTTTAATGAACTCAGAAACACAATTAAAGAACCAAATGAACATTTTACCAAAGAGATTGAAATTTCAAAAAAGAACCAAATAGAATTTCTGGAGATTAAGAACTCAATAAAAGACATAAAGAATGAAATAGCCAGCTTAGATAATAGAGCTGACCAGATGGAGGAAAGAATCAGTGACATCAAAGATAGAAATCTGGAAATGACACAGATCGAAGAATAGAGAAACTTGAGAGTTAAAAGAAATGAAAGAGCTCTACAAGAACTTTCTGACCCAATCAGAAAGAACAATAAAAGTATAATGTGCATACCAAAAGGAGAAGAAAGGGAGAAGGGAACAGAGTATATTCAAACAAATAGTTGATGAGAACTTCCTAAACTTGTGGAAAAAACTGGATTCTCAAAACGAAGAAGCAAATAGAACACCTAATTACTTCAATAAAACAGGCCTTCTCCAAGGCACATTGTATTACAGCTGTCAAAAATTAACGGGAAAGAAATAATCCTCAAGGTAGCCAGAAAAAGAATACAATAACCTACAAAGGAAAGCCCATTAGATTATCATCAGATTTTTCAGCAGAAACTCTACAAGCCAGGAGGGAGTGGAACCCATTATTCAAACTATGGAAAGAGAGGAATTATGAGCCAAGAATAATATATCCATCAAAGATATCCTTTAGATATGAAAAAGGAATAAAGACCTTTCTAGACATACGGAAGTGAGGGAAATTTCTAACACATGACCTGCACTACAAGGAGTAATGAAGGAGGCTATTCGACCTGAAACAACAAAGCAAAAGAATACAAAACCATTAGTAATATTACGAACAGACAGACAGAAGCAGGAAATGTCAACCATTACACCAAATAAGACACTATACATTTAAACATAACACACAGGGTAAAGAAGAAATAAAAACTACCTAAAAAAAGAGAAAAAATAGAGCTTGTTACTGCAGTGCAGAAATCAACTCACAGCATGACTAGGGATAATTTGTGACAACAAAAACATAAAAGGGCAGAGAGTAAAGGTCTGAACTGGCAAGGGGATGGAGAAAGGAAGCATCCTTAAGTAAATTAAATTCTCTAAATATGAAACTTTCTTTTACACAAACTTCATGGTAACCAGACACACACAAAAATCCAGAACTGAAATACATAATATAAAAAAGAAAAAACAGAGGGAAAAATGATAGAATACTACCACACTGAAATAATAGACAGCAACAAAAAGAGAAAGAAAAAATACACTGCCCTGCCAGAAAACCAAAGCTAGAATGATAGGAAATCCTCATATATCAATAATCACCCTAAATGTAAATGGACTGAACTCACCAATAAGAAGTCACAGAGTAGCAGATTGGATTAAAAAACTAAACCCAACCATATGCTGCCTCAAAAACACACATCTCAGCTACAAGGACAAATACAGACTCAAAGTGAAAAGGTTGGAATTGACACTCTAAGAAAATGGTAAACAGAGAAAAGCAGGTGTAGATATATTGATATCAGATGAAATAGGCTTCAGGATAAAAAAGGTAAAAGAGACAGAGATTGACATTTCATAATGATAAAGGGGACTATACAACAAGAAGACATAACAATCAGTAACATTTATGCCTCCAATCAGGGAGCACCAAAATATACAAAGCAACTACTAACAGAACTAAAGGGAGAAATTGACCAAAACACAATTATAGTAGTGGACCTGAATACATCATTGACAGCTATGAATAGATCATTTTCAAACAAAAAATGAATAAGGAAATATCAGCCCTAAATGACACATTAGATGAAATGGACATAATTGACATTTATAGAGGACTTTGTCCTAAAACATCAGACTATACATTCTTTGCTGGTGTGCATGGAACATTCTCAAGGACAGATCATATATTGGGACATAAAACTAGCCTCAGCAAATTTAAGAAGATTGAAATCATACCAAACATATTCTCTGATCACAAAGCTTTGAAATTTGCTATCAACTGCAAAAAGAAAGCAGGAAAAACCACAAATATGTGGACATTAAGCAACATAATTTTATTTTATTTTTTTAAAGTTCACTGTGACAGTAGTAAAGTGACTTCTTTTTTTTTAAAGATTGTATTGGGGAATTGGGGGAGGGGAGCAGCGCTGGGGAGTTAGGGGAAGGGGAACAGATAAGTTGCTGTCTTTTTGTTCTTCAGTCTAGTTGTGGAGGATGTTGCTTCACTGGCTGAAGTTGGCACCATCATTACGCTCTTCTTGGGTGAGGCAGATCAGTCGCAGGCTTCTGGACAGCTGCTCACAGCAGCTGCTGGCCACTCTCGATGGCTGCTTGCTACACATGGTAGCCCATGGCAACCCACTGCAGCAGGAGCTGCAGCCTATGCTGTCACCGGCAACTCACGGCAACCCAGCTCCAGGTTGAGCTGTTGTTCAGCATCTTAGCTGTAGAGAGCAGCGTCACTGGCCGTCATATGTGGGATCTGAACCAGGGCCCTCTGGCGTCCCAAGCCTGCTCTTAACCAACGTGCCACTCGGCCGGCCCTAAACGACATACTTTTAAAGAATGACTGGGTCAAAGAACAAATAAGAGGAAGGATCAAAATATACATAGAAACAAATGAGAATGAAAATACATCCTACCAAAATTTTTGGGATTCAGTGAAAGCAGTTTTAAGAGAGAAATTTATATCATTGCAGGCCTATCTCAAGAAAGAAGAAAACTTCCAGATAAATTACTTCTCATTACACCTGAAAAAACTAGAAAAAGAGGATCAAATGAAACCCAAAGTCAGAAAAAGGAAGGAAATAATAAAAATCAAAACAGAACTAAATGAAATACAGAACCAAAAGACAAGCGAAAAAATTAATGCAACAAAGAAACTGGTTCTTTGAAAAGATTAATAAAGTTGACAACTGTTGGCTAGACTCACTAAGATAAAAACAGAAAAGACACAAATAAACAAATCAGAAATGAAAGAGGGGAAGTTACTACGGAAGCCACGGAAATAAAAAGCATTATCCAAGAATACTATAAAGGACTATATGACACAAAATTTAATAACCTAGAAGAAATGAACATGTTCTTCAAACATATTGCCTTCTTAGGCTGAATCCCGAAGAATTGGAAAATGTAAATAGACCGATAAACAGTAAGGAAATTGAATGAGTCATCTGAAACTGCCCAAAAACAAAAGTCCAGGACCAGGGCCGGCCGAGTGGAGCGTTGGTTAAGAGCTGGCTTGGGATGCCAGAGAACCCCGGTTTGGATCCCACATATGACGGCCAGTGACGCTGCCCTCTACAGCTAAGATGCTGAACAACAGCTCAACCTGGAGCTGGTTGCTGTGAGTCGCAGGCAATGGCTAGGCTGCAGCCCCTGCTGCAGTGGGTTGCCATTGGCTACCGTGTGTAGCAAGCAGCCAGTGTGAGCAGCCCTCAAGTCGCTGTGAGCGGCCATCCAGAAGCCGGCGAATGATCTGCCTCACCTGGGAAGAGCACAATGATGGTGCCAACTTCGGCCAGTGAAGCAACGTCTTCCACAACTAGACTGAAGAACAAAAAGACAGCAACTTGTCTGTTCCCCTTCCCTCAATCCCTCAGCGCTGTTCCCCTCCCCCCAATTCCCCAATAAAAATCTTAAAAAAAAAAAGTCCAGGACCAGATGGCTTCAGTAGTGAATTCTACCAAACATTTAAAGAGGACCTAATACCTGTCTTACTCAAACTTTTCCAAAAATTTGAAGAAGAACCAATACTCCCTAACTCATTTTTTGAGGCCAACATTTCCCTGATACCAAATCCTGGTAAGGATAACACAAAGAAACAGAATTACAGACCAATATCTCTAATGAACACAGAAGCAAAAATCCTAAGCAATATTCTAGCAAATCGAATGCAACAATGCATTAAAAAAATTATACATCACGATCAAGTGGGGTTCATCCCAGGAGCACAAGAATGGTTCAACATATGCAACTCGATCAATGTGATACACCACATAAACAAAATAAATGACAAAAATCATATGATTATATGAATAGATGGAGAAAAGTATTTGAAAAGATACAACATTCATTTATGATTAAAATAATTAATAAAATGGGTATAGAAGGAAAATACCTTAACATAATAAAGACCATATATGACAAACCCTCAGCTAATATCATAATTAATGGTGAAAAACTGAAGCTTTTTGCTCTATGTTCAGGAACATGACAGGGCTGTCCCCTATCACCTCTGCTTTTCAACATAGTATTGGAAGTCCTAGCCAGAGCAATCAGTCAAGAGACAGGAATAAAAGGCATCCAAATAGGGAATGCAGAAGTTAAATTGTCACTTTTTGCAGATGACATGATGTTATATGTAGAAAACTGTGAAGATTCCACCAAAAAATATATTAGAAACCATAAATGGAAACAGTAAAGTTGTTGGCTACAAAATCAACATAAAAAATCCATTGCATTCCTATATACTAACAATTAAATCTTACAAAAAGAAATAATAAAAACAATTCCTTTTGCAATTGCAACAAAAAGAATAAAATGCCTAGGAGTAAACTTAACTAAGGATGTGAAAGACCTATACACTGAAATCTATGAAATTTTTAAAAGAAACTGTAGAAGACACAAAGAAATGGAAAGACATTCCATGTTCATGGATTGCAAAAATCAACATAGTTAAAGTGGTCATATCACCCAAAGTAATATATAGATTTAATGTAATCCCCATCAAAATCTCAATGGCATTTTTAAAAGAAATAGAACAAAAAATCATCAGATTTGTATGGAACTACAAAAGACCCCAAATAGCCAAAGCACTCCTAAGAAAAAAGAACAAAGCTGGAGTTATCACACTCCCTGACTTCAGCATGTACTACAGAACAACAATAATCAAAACAGTATGGTATTGGCAAAAAGACATACACACAACAAATGGAATAGAATTGAGAAACCAGAAATAAACCCACATAAATATGGACAGATAATTTTCAACAAAGAAGCCAAAGATATACAATGGAGAAAAGACAGCCTCTTCAATAAATGGTGCTGGGAGAATTGGAAAGCCACATGCAAAAGAACGAAAGTAGAGTGCTATCTGTGACCATGTACCAAAATTAATTCAAAATGGGTCAAAGACCTAAAAATAAGACCTGAAACAATAAAATGCATAGAAGAAAACTTAGGTACTAAACTTATTGACCTTGGCTTCAAAAAGCATTTAATGAATTTGACTTCAATAGCAAGGGAAGTAAAAGCCAAAATAAATGAATGGGACTATATCAAGCTAAAAAACTTCAGTACAACAAAAGAAACCATTGACAAAATAAAGAAGCAACCAACCGAATGGGAAAATATTTTTTCAAACACCACCGCTGATAAGGTGTAATGTCCAAAATATATAAAGAACTCATACGACCCAATAAAAAATAACCAAACAATCCAATTAAAAAGTGGGCAGAGGACCTGAACAGACATTTCTCTAAAGAGGACATATAGATGGCCAATAGACATGAAAAAATGCTCAACATCGCTAACCATCAGAGAAATGCAAATAAAAACCACTGTGAGATATCACCTCACACCAGTCAGAATGGCAGTTTTTCTCCTTTCTTTCTCTACCTGGTTCTACTGATCTTTGTTTTATATATTGGAATTTTGAACACAAGTTTGCTTGAACAAAAAGTCCTGATGTTAGAAAAAAATTGAAACTATTGGAACAAATAAGATCTCTAAAATTACTTCTGTAAAAAAGTGTTTTATGATTTATAAAATTAAAGTTTATGTATACATGTATGCATATATACATAATGCTGCCTGACCTTCCAGGGAAGTATATCCCACAGAAGATTACACCTAAGCTAAATCTTGAAAGATGAATGGAAGTTTTCTGGATAAAAGAATGAAGGGAGGCAGGTCTCTGGCTACATGAGAATATTCTGAGAGCCTTGCTTCCTTGGGCTGCCATAAAAATAAAAAAATGTACCATACATTGGTGGCTTAAACAACAGACTTTTTTAAAAAGATTTTTATTGGGGAATTGGGGAGATAGGAACAGCGCTGGGGAATTGGGGGAAGGGGAACAGACAAGTTGCTGTCCTTTTGCTCTTCAGTCTAGCTGTGTAGGACGTTGCTTCACTGGCCCAAGTTGGCACCATCATTGCGCTATTCCTGGGTGAGGCAGATCAGTCACTGGCTTCTGGATGGCTACCCACAGCGGCTGCTGGCTGCTCACACTGGCTGCTGGATACACACGGTAGCCCATGGCAACCCACTGCCACAGGGGCTGCAGCCTACGCCATCGCCGGCAACTCAAGGCAGCCCAGCTCCAGGTCAAGCTGTTGTTCAGCATCTTAGCTGTGGAAGGCAGTGTCACTGATCCTCATATGTGGGATCCGAACCAGGGCCCTCTTGCGTCCCAAGCCAACTCTTAATCAACACGCCACTCAGCTGGCCCAACAGACTTTTTTTTTTAATTGGGGAGTTAGGGGAGGGGAACAGTGTTGGGGAACTGGGGAGGGTGACCAGCCAAGTTGTTGTTTTTCAATCTTATTTGCGGAGGGAGCCAGTCGTTATCTGGCTGCCCGTTGGTAGCTGGTGGCCTCTAAGCTCAAGGTGCTGTGTTATACAATCTTAGTTGTGGGTGGGCATAGACACCATCCCATGCGGGAGTCAAACCAGCAGCCTTGTTGCTAAGAGTGCACATTCTATCCACTGAGCCATCTGGGTGTCAGCTCAGCTCAAGGTGCCGAGTTCAGTCTTAGTTGCAGGCGGGTGTAGCCCACCACCGAACAGGCAGTCTTGTTGTGAGGAGCACGTGCTCTCACCAACTGAGCCACCCTGCTCAGCTCAGGCGCAGCATCACTGGCCCATGTGGGAATCGAACTGGTGGCCCTGTTGCTCAGAGCTTGTGCTCTTAAGCTAACTGTTAACCAACTGAGCCACTCAGCTGGCCCACGACAGACTTTTGTTTTTCTCACAATTCTTGAGGCTGGTAGTTCAAGATCAACATGATATGTTTCTGGGGAGAACTCCCTTTCTGGCTTGTAGATGGATGCCTTCTTGCTATGTGCTCACATGGCCTTCCTTTAGTGAATGTGTGCAGAAAGAGAGAGATATCCTCCTCTTATAAGGCCACCAATCCTACTGCATTGAGACCCCATCATTATGCTTTTCTGACCTCTATTAACCTTAATTTCTTCCTAAAAGCCCTATCTCCAATATAGTCAAATTGGAAGTTAGCACTTTAACAAAGGAATTTGGAGGGTGCATAATTCAGTCAGTAGCACTTGCTAAAATGAATACTATTACACCTCAATAATGTAATAGTACAATGTTAATAACTATAAGGAGACTACAGATTGGCTGAATTTCCATCTTTTCTGTCCAGGAAAATAATGGTTAGATTTAAAAGAGTAGACAAACACTAATGTGATGGAATTAAAAACCAAGAGAGGGATGGAAACTGCTAGAGCATCTAGATACTCTAAAGCAGGCCAAGACATCTGGTTTAAAAGAGGCCTATATCAGAGTACTGGGAAAAATTATGCATAGCTCATTAGTGTAATGGAGTAGGAAAAGCATGTTTTTGGAGCCATGGGCCTGGCTTTGACTCTTAGTTATGTGCCTTGGCCAATCATTGAACTTGTATGAGCCTCAGTTTCCTCATCTGTAAAACGGGGGGTAATAAAAAAAGCATACCTCACAGAGTTGTTGTAAAGATAAAATTCATCCAGATGAGGTTAAGGCTCATCTGGTCTCCAACCTTGGCTATGCTTCAAAAATCACCTGGAAAACTTTTTTTTTCAGTGTGAATTCTTGTGCCCCATTTCCAGGGACTCTTCTTCAGTAGCTCTGGGAGTGGGACTGGGTCATTCAGATTTTTAAAAAACCCCACAAAACATCTCTTTAGTAATTCCGATTCACAATCATGATTGAGAATCACTTGGGTAGGTATTCTGGGCAAGTTAAAAAGCAGGGTAGGTTTCAATGGAGGGGTGAAAATAGCAATTATTAATAGACACCACTGTTTCTGTTAAAGATATTAAGCAGCTAAATCCATCAGTATTAAAGTCCTTGTCAATGTTTTCAGGCAGACTGCTTTGGAAGTTTTGCAATCTTTCATGTCATTAATTTTCCCTTTATTTTGGGTCCTGTTTGGTTGTTCTGTCATTCAGAGAGGTGGTGATACTTAAGTGTAGGTATAGTTATCACCCCTGCAAAATACATGATGTGTCTTTGTGTGGGGAGAGGAAGGTGGTGCTGGCGATGTGATGGAAAGATGGAAACTCCAAGAGAAAAACCTTAGAATATCGTATTTCTAGTTCATCTGCAAGTCAGTTACAGGGCAGTCAAGTAGAACTTTACTGTAGAAACTGTCACTTGTTGTCTGCAGTGAGTTTGCTTGTGGAACAATGCATGTCCATTTCACAATTGTGTGTATTATGCCAAAGCTGAATTTCACCAACTGTCAAATTGAGAGGCAAGAGAAACACTATCTACTCAGTTGCTTAAGGCTGACATATACCAAGGGACTTTCTCTTTTGACATTAGTTTAGAGCATCTCAAATTTTAAACTCCATCCTGATGCTTATCTTCTCATTCATCTCTTACCTACTGCCTTCTCAGCAAGGAAACTTCAAGACAGGGTAGGCAATCATTTGTCTTGGTCATACTACTCTGTAGGTGTAACACAGAGAGAGGAGCCTTTCTCCAGGAATCACCAGTTGGAAAGCTTTACAAAGACTCAATAAAAAACTTCCAAAGCTCTGATTGTCACTTTCATTTAAAATCTAATACTTCAATGCCTATGCCTGTGGGTAGGTGGGCTTTTTGAGGTTGTGACCATGTTCCCTGTCACTAATGACATAACAATTAGAATGCATTAAAAGCATTGTAGGCTGCAAGGTAGTATAGTATGTGATTTGAAGGGCAACAAAAGGCACCCCTCCATCCCAAAATCTTCCCTCCAAAGAAACTCATCAAATCACTTAGTTTCAAATTTTTTCCAGGATCACAAATTTATTGGGATGAACCTGATCTTTTAAAATGCAGCATTGCGATCATTCAAGAGCTCTCTATAATCCTTACCTAAGCTTAAATTAGTTCAATCAGATTATATTTAGTTAAGACTAAATAATAATAAAGAACACACATTTTAATGATGAGCAGGGAGAACGGAAATCTAATTTTTAAAAATTGGGGATGGAAGAACTTTTTGGTGGGGAGGAATGAAACATGAGCCAACTAGAGAACAGAATTTGGGAAAAGAGAACAAGGAGGTTTAGAGCACAATCCTAGGTTTTAAAATAAACTAATGCAATTATTGTCAGAGTTCACATTAAGCTCTCACCAGTACGTATCAGCCTTTGGCTTCATAAATTACTTTTAATTATTGTCAGCAGCAAAGAAAATCATTTTATCAGAATGTCTCAAATATTCATAAGAGCATCAGAGCATTCTTCTAAGATTGTACTACAAGGCTTCACCTAGTTTTCCTTGTGTTTGACTTACTCATTCTACTGCTTCCATGTGGCTATGCCAACATTCAATACCCAGGTTGCTCTGCTAAGCAACACTTAGCTGGCACAAGGGATCTGTTGCTATTTGGCTTTTTTGTTTCTTAGGTTTTCCATGCTGGGGAATGAGGGATTTCAGGAGGGAAGATTTCCTATCTACGGCTTTATCCTCTGAACTCCATTTAAATGTTCAAATGTCCTAAAGTCCACCTCGCCTGTGTTAAGAAATGAACTAAATACCAGAAAGTTAAGGTGTGGGGGATACACTTCGTTTGTCCTAAGTGATTTCACTATAGGCCTTCCTAGAGGCTAAGGAATGAACTAGGATATAGATGGCTTGTCAAGGGCCCTAATAAGCCTCTTGATCCTCTGGTTCTAAGAGAAATTGCTGTTTCATTTTCAGGCTGTCATTATGGGGTTGGTTGCCCTGATTCCCTATCTGCTCCTGACAGCAGAAGTGTCAGTAATTATTTCCCTGAGCTCAAGGCTTGAGAAGACTGGTAGCAGGCAGAGTGCTTTACAAGCAATCAACCCAATGCAACCTCCCTACAACCAGATGCCATTAGGGATCAGACTGTGTCTGAGGGGACTGGAGACAGGCACAGCATGGGTGTGTATATACAGCTCTATTTCCCCTAACTGTTTCTAATAAGCTAAACCTAGGAGCAGAGAGAAACAGACTCCTAAGGAAAAAACACGATGAACTGTCATTGCACTGGTTTCCCACAAAACTGTTATCACAAGCAATCTATATGTTTTCTGTTCAACTATGTAACTACAAAGCGCTTCACTTGTACATTGTCAAATGCATTGTAAAAGCAATTATTCATTCATATATCCACCTAAGAAAATTGCAGACTCCAGTTTATCAAGTGAGAATTGCCATTGGAGTCTAGTTTATAGAAGGTTACTCACTTCAGTTCCAAGCAAATGCTTGACTTATGCAAATCATGCAAAGCAAGGGTCAATGTGATAAGTATCTGATTAGAAATGCCACTGAATGTAAGGCCCTAAAGTGCTTCTATATGATGCTATAATGATGGTTGACATTTATTGAATGCTATGTGTCAAGCATATTTTCAAGCACTTTTTTTTAAAGATTTTTATTGAGGAATTGGGGGAGGGGAACAGCATTGGGGAATTGGGAAAGGGAACAGAGAAGTTGCTGTCCTTTTGTTCTTTAGTCTAGTTGTGGAGAACGTCGCTTCACTGGCCCATGTTGGTATTGTCATTGCGCTCTTCCCGGCTGAGGCAGTCGTTCGCTGGCCATTGGACAGCCACTCATGATGGCTCATGGCAGCTCACGAAAGCTTACACTCACTGCCGGCCAGCCCCACTGCAGCCTATGCCTTTGCCGGCGAATCATGGCAGTCCAGCTCCAGGTCGAGCTGTTGTTCACCATATTAGCTGTAGAGGGCGCAGCATCACTGACCCTTATGTGGGATCCGAACTGGGGCCCTGCTGCTCAGAGCTGGCATCCCAAGCCAACTCTTAACCAACGCACCACTCGGCTGGCCCTTCAAGCACTTTTTATAAATTAATTCATTCAATCTTTATAAGAAATCTGTAAAGTAGGTACTATTATTATCCCCATTTTACAAACTAGAAGACTGTCAGAGAGGCAAGTAACTTGCATGAAGTCAAAGGTGGTGGCAGTTTTTTGGGGAAATGGGAAGTGACTGCTAATGGATATGAGATTTCTTTTCAGAGTAAGATATTCTGGAATCAGATAGTGGTGATGCTTGCAAGACACTTTGAACATATTTTAAAACATTGAATTTTACCTTTTAAAGAGGTGATTTTTGTGTTATGTAAATTATGCCTTGATAAAGCTGTTATTACGAAAGTGACTTGCCCAAAGTCATAAAGCTAATGCATAATAGAGATGAACTTGCATCCAGCACAGCTTTCCTCTAACCTGTATTTTGAATCTTCATTAGTTATTCCAAAATACAGCATTTGTGATGGCTTTCTTTTGATCAAATCCTCTGGGAGTTTTCTCATCAAATAGAAACTCCTCACCATGACATTCAACCTTGCTTTACCTTGCATTCTTAATATCCACTAATGATTTATTCCTTAAACAACGGAATCCCTACCATGAACACCTCCACTTTCTAGGACTGAAGGACTTGAAGTAGTAGTTGAGGTGATAAGCCCCATTCAAATAACTATAATACATGGTACAAAGTGTTGTGGTAATTCAGAAAAGAGGGAGAACATTTGGTTAGTGTTTGAGTATTTGTAGGTGAAAGGAGGTGGTAGAAGGGAAGGGTCTGTTGAGGAAGTAGCATTTGAGTTGGGCCTTGACAAAGAAAAGTTTCATCATCCAGCAAAAAAACATAGACAAAGGCAGTAGAATCCAGGGCAGATTTGGGAAGCAGCAAGTAATCTGGTTAGGTGGGTAGTTGAGATCAGACAACTAAGTTCGTAAACTCATCATAGAAAAAGTACTACATACTTCATTGCTGAATATCACTATGGCCACCTTCGAAATACTCCCCTTGGGAAGCTATGCACTGATGCCAGTGCCTTTTCCACCCTTCAAAGAAATTTTGAAACTCTTTTTCTGGAATGGCTATCAGATCTGTCATCATATTACTGTTGGTGTCCTGAATGTCATCAAAATTTCTTCTTCCAATATTCCCTTTATCTTTGGGTAAAGAAAGAAGTCATTGTGGGCCAGATCAGGTGAGTAGGGAGGGTGTCCCAATACAGTTATTTGTTTACTGGCTAAAAACTCCTTCTCAGACAGTGCCATGTGAGCTGGTGCATTGTCGTGATGAAAGAGCCATGAATTGTTGGTGAAAAGGTCAAGTCGTTTAACTTTTTCACGCAGCCTTTTCAGCATTTCCAAATAGTAAACCTGTGTAACTGTCCAGATGGTATAAATTCATAATGAATAATCTCTCTGATATCAAAAAAGGTTAGCAACATTGTTGCAACAAGTTCATGACTTAATTATCAAACCTTGTAGAGTGGATAGAAAAAGAAGTGGTATGAGAGGACGGGAAAGTAAAATGGGGCCAGATCATAGAAGACCTTGATCGCTAACCTAAGGTATATGGCCTATATCAGGATGTGGTGTAGATTGAAAAAACAATCGTGTTTGGACACAAACATGATTTCAAATCTTGACTACATTACTGAGAAGGCAGTTGACCTTCAGTAAATTATTTTTCCTAATTTTTAAGATGAGAATATGGATATCTTCCTCATTTTTCTTGTGTAAACTAAATGGAGTAAGAGTAACTATTATGTGTTAGGAGAACCACTGGTAAATTTGGGGGGAAGGATAGAGGAAGTGATTAAACTATGCTTTAAAAAGTTTCATCTAGGGCCGGCCGAGTGGCGCGATGGTTAAGAACTCGCTTGGGATGCCAGAGGGCCCCGGTTCGGATCCCACATATGAGGACCAGTGACACTGCCCTCTACAGCTAAGATGCTGAACAACAGCTCAACCTGGAGCTGGGCTGCCCTGAGTCGCCGCCGACGGCGTGGGCTGCAGTCCCTGTGGCAGTGGATTGCCATGGGCTACCATGTGTGGCCAGCAGCCAGCGTGAGCGGCCAGCAGCCGCAGTGAGCGGCCGTCCAGAAGCCTGCGACTGATCTGCCTCGCCCGGGAAGAGCGCAATGATGGTGCCAACTTGGGCCAGTGAAACAACATCCTCCACAACTAGATTGAAGAACAAAACGACAGCAACTTGTCTGTTCCCCTTCCCCCAATTCCCCAATAAAAAAAAATCTTTTAAAAAAAAAAGTTTCATCTATCAGCAAAGGGAAGAACTAGGTTATGATATCAGTCAGGATGCTGCTGCTATAATTCAAGTGGGAGATATACTGATTCCAAAACTGCAGCTGTCAAAAGATCTCTTACACTGATGAGATGGTGATATCCAAAGACCTTCTTCTAGAAGTAATATCAACAAGATGTTTGATGCATGAGCTGCATGGAGCAAGTTAAAAAGGCATCTAAGAGGACGCTGGGCTGTATGAATGTAACTGAATAGAAGTTTTATTGCTATTGACAGAGCCTGGAAAGTCAGGAAGCAGAATTGGTTTGGCATAGGGGTGAATGAGCTAGGTTTTTTTACTCCTGTGATGAAATAGTAATTTTATAGTGAGTGATGGAGAACAGGAGATTTGAAAGCCATGGGAGGACTGAAGATGCTAAGATAGTTAGGGAGCTGTCAAGTTGGGAGCTTAGAGTAGCCAAAAATGCACTATAACCCTGCCTGAGAAAGGTTTAGAAAGGAAGGTGGCTGTTTTTCAGGGACAATTAGGCATGTTTGAAACTTTGCCTCAAGCAGGCCATGGCTGTTCCTGAGAGAAGAGCGGGGATTGTAGAATTCTCTTCCTCATTCTTCTCCTTCTCCTCTTTACTTCGATATTGCATGGCCCCCAGCAACTAATATAGAATAAGAATATAGAATTCCAACTACTACCATAATATTGTAATTCAGCTACACTGGAGGATTAATATGTTTTTATGGGATAGATGGGAACCTGAAAATTAATGCATAACATTAATTTTACAGGAAAAATATGGTTTGAGCTCCAAACCACTAAACCTTTGAAACACACTTTACTTGTAATATGGGAGCTACCTATACTAAAATAATAGTTATAATAATTTTCCTCTGGACTCAACCGTTCTAGAAAGCTATATGGTATTTAAAGCATGTAGAGCAATAAATCTGTTCTCCATGTGGATGCTCCAGTATTAGTTTAATCAGCTGGTCGACTGCTGGTCCATCTGCTTGATGAAGAGCCTGGCCATCCACAGCTCTTGAAGGGATCATAGCAATTCACTTTATAACAGATGCTAGCTGCTTCAGTCATAGTCCCTAGGCTCCAATCTAGAAGGAAGCATGGAGGTCAATAATTACCTCAGTTACCCTGGGCCTCTAGCTACTGTCTTCTCCCAGGAAAAGTGAGTTTGTTGAGGGCTGCTTTGGTTTAGTGTCCATTCTTCAAGCTTGGGAACATGCTGGGCATTTATTATCCTTTCAGGGTACCACTATATCCTATGTATGAAATGCCTTTGTTATGTCATCTTATTGGCAACCCACAGTTTCCTATAATTTTGTCTTGTGAATTACCCAACTGGCAAGTGCTTTTGGTCACTCCATGCACTTCTTCTTGAACATCGGCTTTTTGTGCCACTTGAGGAGCTCATGGACAATTAACTGGCAATGGAGATCACAATAATCCTGAAAGAGGAAGCAACATAGGTTCCTATGCAACTGAACCAGGGCATTACCTCTTGTAGAATAGTCATTCTCTGTCTGATGGGGTGAGTCAGAAGAGAAATACAGAATGTAGAGTATTTCTCAAAAAGATTAAAGTGACTCCTTCTGTCTGAAGATACTTGTGTCTACTTTCCCATTTTCTTCTGCTAGTTCCACATACCAAAACATATTTCTAGGGAGGCAAAATAGTGCCAGACTTGGTTGACTGTAGGTATGAAAATTTCAAGGACAAAAAAATTGAAGGACAACAGTAGAAATCACACTAAAATTAAAAATTATATTGTATTTAAGAAGACAGATACAAACTGATCAAGGATCATTTGGGCTCTTTGAGATCCCAATGCTTTAGAGGCAGTAAACCAGAAACATGTGGACCAGACCCCAATGCCACCTCGAAGCAGAATTCATTGTTCCTTCCTCCATCAACCCAGGTAACTTAGAGCATTGAATTATAGTTATTCTGAAACTACATATTCTATAACAAATTTCCTCTACAAGATTATGATTTCAATACTTCATTCAACAATTCTTCCTGAATTACCAGCATCAAGCACAGGTATGGGGACCAAGAAAAAAAAAAAGGCACTGCGTTCTGTTCAATATTGTACCTACCAAATGATAGATACTCTATTATGCATTGGGGGATGAATTAGACATGGACCCTTATCCTCAGGATGCTTATGGTTTAGTGGAATAATTAGAAACAAAGACAAATTTCAATATAATATGTTAGAAACACACATGAGGTGCCACATTAAAGGTGCACTTAGCCCAACCTTGGAATTAAAGGAAGATTTTCTGAAGGAGATGGCATATGAACTAAAACTTGAAGAATTTTTTAGAATTGGGGTGGAAGGCTGGGAGATGGGAGAAGATTCTTAAGCAGAAGGAACAATGTAATAAAAAATATTAAGCACCATGAATTGTGCAAGTAACCAGGAGTAGTCTGAATTACTAAAGCATACAGTTCCAGGCATGAGTGGCAAAACACGGAGCTTAAAATGTCTGTTAGGGCCGGCCGAGTGGCGCAATGGTTAAGAACTGGCTTGGGACGCCAGAGGGCCCCAGTTCGGATCCCACATACGAGGGCCAGTGACACTGCCCTCTATAGCTAAGATGCTCAACCTGGAGCTGGGCTGCCATGAGTCGCTGGCGACGGCGTAGGCTGCAGCCCCTGCTGCAGTGGGTTGCCATGGGCTACCGTATGTAGCCAGCAGCCAGCGTGAGTGGCCAGCAGCCGCAGTGAGCGGCCGTCCAGAAGCCGGTGACTGATCTGCCTCGCCCGGGAAGAGCGCAATGATGGTGCCAACTTGGGCCAGTGAAGCAACGTCCTCCACAACTAGACTGAAGAACAAAAGGATAGCAACTTGTCTGTTCCCCTTCCCCCAATTCCCCAGCGCTGTTCCCATCCCTCCCAATTCCCCAATAAAAATCTTTTTTAAAAAAGAGGTCTGTTAAAGAATTAGAGCTTTGGTTAGCGATCCAAGATGGTGGAGTAGATAAATGCTGTGCTTGTCCCTTCCTGAGGCCATATTAAAATTACAACTAAATTATAGAACAATTAACCTGGAGAACCACCTGAAGTCTGGCTGAACAGAAGTGTTATAACTAAGGATATAAAGAAGAAGTCACATTGAGACTTGTAGGAGGGGTAGAGATACAGAATGGGTGGCCCCACAATTGAGTGTAACAGTTGAGAATTGGGAGGGATATCTCAACTGTGGAAGTACCCCCTGGAAGAGCTAGGGACCCTAAACCCGCAGTGGACTCCCCAGCTCTGAGAACCAGTGCCAGGAAGAAGACTCCCCACAACATCTGGATGTGAAAAACAGTGGAGATTCTGACCATCTGGGAAGGAGAGAAAGCTGTGTGAAACCAAGACATCCTCCTAAAGGGCCCACACACAAACTCACTTGCTTGTAGGTACTCACCTTGGGATCTGGCATAGAGGCAGTGACTCTGGAGGTGCCACAGACATACAGGGAGAGACTGAGTTGTATAGCTCTAAGTTGAGGACTAGAGAGACAGCCATTATTTTCCCTGTGTAGAATCCTTTTCCCATGCAGCCAGCAGGCAGGTGCCACCTTTCCTGTACTGAGCCACCCCCTACATGGTCAAATCTGAATCTGCATTGGCCTGGTGAACTCTGCTTGCTACACTCATTCAATCCACCCTGGTGATTCCCTGGGACCCTGGCCACCCAACTTGCTCAACATCTGGGGAACTTTCATTGCAAAGAGGCAACCCCACCTGCATTGCACTCTTTCTTGGTGAACTCTCCGTGGTCCTTGGTCATCAGTCAGGGAGCAGCTGGCTTTGGGGGGGCTCTGAGACTTTTGTTGAGTAGCTCCAGGCTTAGCACTGGCACCAAACCAGAATCTACATTAATATAATGAACACTCATCCCACCTTGAGGACTCCCTGAGACCCCGCCTCACCCAACTGACATACAGCACTAGTCTCTACCAATGCCTGAGCCTATGAAAGAACAGATAGCAGCAGGCTTCAGGGTGTCTTGAGCTTTTTGTGGAGCTACCCCAAGCCCAGTACTTTTGGCAGCCATTCTTGGTCTGCAGCTTGGCCTCTTCAATGTGTCTCCAGGCCCAGCACAGGCAGTGACTAATCATAGATTGCTTTGTAGTTCTTACCAGGTAACCCCTGGCTGGTCACAGGGAGTGACTGACCTGGACCTGCACTGGACCCCTCCCAACAGGCTCCAGAACCAACATGGATGGAGGTTGGCTTCAAACCACAGTAGAGCACAACCCAATTAACCCCACAAATAACATACTCAAAGAGTGGTCCCAGTAGGCACCAGAGCCCCCTGAGATGAATCCTGCTCCATAGGGTAAGCCCCCCCCCAGGATCTCATAAGCTGTGGGCTTGGCCAAACCCCACAGCCAGCCAGCCTGATTGCCTTTCCTGCCCACTGATGTGCCAACAGGAAAAGAAGCTCAAATATAACAGGAGGGTACACACAACTGACACAAGGGGCACTCCTGGAGCACCTGACACAGGTGACCTGGGAGACTGTGCCACTGGGTCCACACGGCACCTACTATATAAGGCCACCCAGCCAAGACTGGGAGACATAGCAGATCTACCTAATACATACAAACAAACACAGCAAGGCATCCAAAATGAGGAAACAAAGAAATTACACCAAAATTAAAGAACAGGAGAACATTCCAGAAAAAGAGCTAAACAAAATGGAGGCAAGCAACCTACTTGATATAAAGATCAAAACAATGGTTATAGGGATGCTCAAGGAACTTAGTGAGAACAACAAAGAAATAGTAAACATAAAAAAATTATGGAAACCATAAAAAAGTACCAGTGAGAAGTGAAGAATAAGTAACAGAAATAAAGAATGCACTGGAAACAATCACCAGAAGACTAAATGAAGCAGAGGACTGAATCAGTGATTTGGAACACACGGTAGTAGAAAACACCCAATCAGAACAACAAATAGAAAAAAAGATTTTCAAAAATGAAGATAGTTGAAGAGGCCTCTAGGACACCATCAAGCCTAACAACATTTGCACCATAGAAGTACCAGAAGGAAAGGATTGATAATGTATTTGAAGAAATAATGACTGCAAACTGTCCTAACCTGGTGAAGGAAATAGACATACAAGCCCAGGAACCACAGATAGTCCCAACAAGATGAACCCAAACAGACCCACACCAAGACACATTATAATTAAAATGCCAAAGCTTAAAGACAAACAGAGAATCTGAAAAGCAACAAGAGTAAGGAAACAAGTTACTTACAAGGGAGCTCCCATAAAACTGTCACCTAATTTCTCAACAGAAACTTTTCAGGCAAGAAGAAATTGGCACTAAATATTCAAACTGATGAGAAGCAAGGACCTATAACCAAGTTTACACTACCCAGAAATGCTATCATTTAAAATTGAGAGAGAGATAAAGAGCTTCCCAGGTAAGAAAAAGCTAAAGAAGTTTATCACCACAAACCAGTATTACAAGAAATGTCACAGGGACTTTTTTAAGAAGAAGGGGAAAAAATCATAAAGATAAATAATAAATTGGAAATAACTATGTGCCTATCAATAATCACTTTAAATGTAAATGAATTAAATGATCCAATCAAAAGACAGGGTAACTGAATGGATAAGAAAACAAAATCCATACATATGCTTTGTAAAAGTGACCCATGCCAGATTGAAAGACAAACAGAGACTGAAAGTAAAGGGATGGAAAAATATATTTCATGGGAATAAAATAAAAGAAAAGCTGGGATAGCAATAATTATATTTTTTAAATGAACTTTAAAATGAAGACTATAATAAGAGACAAAAAGGGATATTACATAATGATAAAGAGGTCAATCCAACAGGACAATACAACCCTTGTAAACATTCATGCATCCACCATATGAGCACCTAAATATATAAAGCAAATATTGAATGACAGAAAGGGAGAGATAACAGTAACACAGTCATAGTAGGATACTTTAACACCCCATTGACACCAATGGACAGATCTTTGTGTCAGAAAAAAATCAGCAAGGAAACATTTGCCTTAAATGACACCATACACCAGATGGATTTAATTGATATTTTTAGTGCATTTCACCCCAAAGGAGCAAAATATACAATCTTTTTAAGTGCACATGGAACATTTTCCAAGATAGACCACATGCTAGGTTACAAAACAAGTCTCAATAAATTTAAGAAGGTTGAAATCATATCAAGTGTCTTCTCTGATCACAATTGTATGAAGCTAGAAATGAATTATACAAAAATATAAACTGAAAAACACACCAACACCTAGCAGCTAAACAACATGCTACTATGGTAAATAAAGAATGGGTCAACAGTGAGATCAAGAAAAAATATCATAAGCTGATTTGACACAAATGCAAATGAAAGCACTATGACCCACGATCAATGAGAAACAGTAAAAGCAGTCCTAAAAGAGAAATTCATAGTAATACAGGCCTATCTCATGAAACAAGAAAAATATAAAATTAAAAATCTAAACTTGTACTTAAAGGAACTAGAAAAGAACAGCAAACAAAACCTAAGGTGAGTAAAAAGCAGGAAATAATAAAGGTCGAGCAGAAATAAACAAAATGAAATCTAAACAAAACCAATAAAATAGATCAATGAAGCCAAGAACTGATTGTTTGAAAAGATAAACAAAATTGATACAACTTTAGCCAGAGTCATGAAGAAAAAAGAGAGAGGACCCAAATAAATAAGGTCAGAAATGAGAGAGAAGTAACAATGGACACCACAGAAATAAAAAGGAGTATAAGAAAAAAATTTTTGATTACTATACATTTATTTGGAGAACTTCATTTGGTAACATTTAATTATCATAAAGAAACCCATGACCACCAGAAGCTGCTTTGTTGAAAACCAACATTTGAAATCAGGTGTTTGTTATTGATTGTTGGAATGTCCTATCAGTGTCAACATCCAATTTTTTTCTTAATTCCATTGATCAATATTAAGAAAATTCTAAACTACTCATAGAAATCTTTATAACATTTATAAACAGTTTAAGATTTTATATAATCTAAGCCATTCAGAAGTTTGAAAGAGGTGTAGTTGAAATTTTTGCTTCAAAGATGAAGCACTGGAGACTAAACTTCAGGTGACAAGCACACAACAGAATATACAGATGTTGCACTATAAAGTTTTACACCTGAAATCCATATAATGTTATTAACCAATGTTACCCAGATGAATTCAACAAAAATAAATAAGTAAATGGGGAAAATGAAGCACTAAGAATATCTAACACATCCTCATGCTTGATCACCAATAAAAAATGCTGTTAAGGAGACCAATATCTATAGCAAGTGCTAACATGTCTATAATGGGAACTATGGCCACATAACATGCTATGTGTACAGTTGTCTTTGCACAACTGCATAAGACATAAAAAACTGCATTTCTCTTTTACTCTCACACTACTACCACACTCACAACACTTCTGACACGAGATGTGTGGGTTTTCCATATGTCAAGCAATTCTGTACCACCAGCTGTGTGTCCTACAATTCAACTCAGTTCTGACACTAGCTACCTGGGGTTAGCATTAGATCCCACAGTTTAAGTGGTCAGTCCCACAAGACTGCCCGAAGAAAATGTTATGAAGAAATATATGTAAAAAAATTAGACAATCTGGAAGAAATGGATACATTTCTAGAAACATACAATCTTCCAAGACTGAATTAAGAAGAAACAGAAAATCTGAACTGACCAGTTACTACAAACAAAATCAAACCAGCAATCAACAAAGTTCCAACAAACAAAAGTCCTGGAAAAGGTGGATTCACAGGTGAATTTTTCTGAACATTCAAAGAAGAATTAACACCTATCTTTCTCAAATGATTAAAAAAAAAAGTCAAGAGGAGAAAAGGTCTCCAAAGTCATTTTATGAGGCCTCTGTTACCCTGATTCCAAAACCAGACAAAGATATTACAAAAATGAAAATTATAGGTCAATACCCCTTATGAACACAAATGCAAAAATCATGAACAAAATATTAGCAAACTGAATTCAGCAATACATTAAAAAGATCATACACCACAATCAAATGGGATTGATTCCTGGGATGCAAGCTTGGTTCAGTACCTGCAAATCAATTAATCTGATACACCACATAAACAAAATGAAAGATAAAAATCATATGATCATATCAATAGATGCAGAAAAAGCATTTGACAAAATTCAGCAGCCATTTATGATAGAAACTCTCATCAAAGTGGGAATAGAGGGAATATACCTCAACATAATAAAACCATATATCACAAACCTACGGCTAACCTCATACTCAATGTGGTAAAGCTAAAAGTGTTCTCCTGAAGATCAGGAACAAGACAAAATGCCCACTTTCACCACTTTTACTCAACATTGTTTTGGAAGTCTTTGCCATAGCAAACAGACAAGAAAAAGAAATAAAAGGTATCCAAATTGAAAAGGAAGAAGTAAAACTGTCATTATTTGCAGATGTCATGATACTATACAGAGAGAACCCAAAAGATTCCATCAAAATTATTAGAACTGATAAATGAACTCAGGAAAGTAGCAGGATCCAAAATTTATATTCAGAAATCTATCACATTTTTTATACATAAATAATAAACTTGTTTCTGACAGTAACAAAAATGAAGTAAAAACAATCCCATTTACAATTGCATTAAAAATATACCTAGGAATAAATTTAACAAAGAAGATAAGAGACCTGTACTCAGAAAAATATGAGACCAAATGAAGAAATAGAAGAAGATATAAATAAACAGAAGCATATACTGTGATCATGGATAGGAAGAATCAATATTGTTAAAATGTCCATGCTACCCAAATCACTCTATAGAGTCATTGCAATTCCTACCAAAGTACCAATGGCATTTTTCACAGAACTAGGACAAATAATCTTAAAATTTATATGCAACGACAAAAGACCCCAAATAGCTACAGCAATTTTTAGAAAGAGGAACAAAATTTGAGTTATCACACTACCTGATATGAAACTAATCTACAAGGCTATAGTAATCAACACAGAAAACAGTATGGTACTGGCATAAAAAACAGACGCAGAGATCAATGGAACAGAATAAGGAGCACAGAAATAAACCCAGCCCTATATGGTCATTTAATCTATGGCAAAGGAGATGAGAACTTAATACTTAAGACATTCTATTCAGTAAATGGTGGGGTAAAGACATTTTATTCAGTAAATGGTGTTGGGAAAACTGGACAGATACATGCAAGACAGGAAAATGGACCACCTTCTTACACCACATACAAGAATAAACTCAAAATGGACTAAAGACTTAAATGTAAAACCCTAAACTGTAAAACTTGAAGAAAACATAGGCAGTAAACTTTCTGACATTGCTCTTTAGTGATATTTTTTTCTGATGTATCTCCTCAGGCAAGAGAAACAAAAGAAAAAGGAAACAAATGGGACTACATTAAACTAAAAATTTTTTGCACAACAATGGAAACCCCCAACACAATGAAAAGATGACCTATTGAATGGGAGAAGATGTTTTCCATTAATACATGTGATAAGAGGTTTATATCCAAATTTTCTGAAAATGTCATACAACTCAACAACAAAACAATGAAAAATACAATTAAAAAATGAGCAGAGAACCTGAATAGACATTTCTCAAAGAGGGCATTCAGGTGGCCAATCGACATATGAAAAGATGCTCACCATCACTAATCATCAGAGAAATGAAAATTAAAACCACAGTGATATAACTTCTATCCCCTCACACCTGTCAGAATGGTTATCATCAATAAATGAACAAACAACAAGTTTTGGCGAGGATGCAAAGAAAAGGGAACCCTCGTACACTTTTTGTTGGATTGCAAAATGGTGCAGCCACTTTGGAAAATGGCTTGTAAGTTTCTCAAATATTAAAAATAGAACTATCTATGACTTAGCAGTTCTACTTCTGGGTATTTATTTAAAGAAATCCAAAATACTAGTTCAAAACGTTCTATGCATTCCTATGTTCACTGCAGCACTATTTACAATGGCCAAGATATGGAAGCAACCCAAGTGCCTGTCAATAGATGACTGGGTAAAGAAGAGGTGGTACATATATACATAATGGAATGTTATTTGGCCATAAAAAGAATGAAATCTTACCATTTGAGACAAAATGGGTATATTGGAGGGTATTATGCTATGTGAAGTAAGTCAGAATGAGAAAGACAAATACTACATGATCTTATTTATATGTGGATTGTAAAGAACAAAATAAATGAGCAAACAAAATAGAAACAGACTTATTGTTACAGAGAACAAACTGATGTTTGTCAGAGGGGAGGAAGTTGGAGAGCTGGGCGAAAAAGGTGAAGGGATTAAGAAATACAAATTGGTATTTACAAAATAATCACAGTGATATAAAGTATAGCATGGAGAATACGGTCAGTAATATTGCAATAACTATGTATAGTGTCAAGAGTGTACTAGACTAATCAGCGGATCACTGTATACATTATGTAAGTTCTAAGCACTGTGTTGTACACCTGAAGCTAATATAAAATAATACTGAACGTCAACTGTAACTGAAAAAATAAATGCATAATTTTACTCTATTCTATAGTTGTGGCAGAGTTATTTAAGATTTCAAATCCATAGATTTCTCATTTCTTATTCAGTCTATAAAGGAAAATTATCCTGAGATCTAGTCTAAAAGTCTGAATGGCAAATTATGTGAGTCTTGAAATCAAATATATTTACACACATGTGCACACGCACACACACACAGTGTTTTTTACAAAGATCTGGAATGTGAACAAAGATTTATTTACAAGGATATTGATATAGCATTGTTTAGTGGTAGGGGAATGATTAAGTAAGCCAAGGTACAGCCATAAGGTGGAGAATTGTGCTACCATTAAAAAGTCATGTTTTGGAAGGGTAGATAATGACATGGAAAATGCCAATGAAACACAACCTGAACAAAGCAAGATACAAAACAACAAATATAGTATGATCTTGATTTGAGGAAACACACACATATGTTCAGATTACAGGAGATTTTTCCCCCTGTCTTATTTTTCTATGTTTTTAAAAGTTTTTTACTGTGGGCATGTATGACAAGTATTCTTAAAAACGTCTGTAAAGATATATGTGCTCCGATGTTCACTGCAGCTTTATTTACAGTGGCCAAGACATAAAAACAACCAAAGTGTTCTTCCATAGATGATTGGATAAAGAAGATATGGTATATATACACAATGGAATACTAGTCTGCCATGAGAAAAGATGAAATAGTGCCATTTGGATGAATCTTGAGATTATTATGCTAAGCGACGTAAGTCAGACAGAAAAAGTCAAGAACCATATAACATCACTGATATGTGGGATATAAAACTAAAAGCAACAAAGGAACAAGACAAACAAATAAAAAAACAAAAACTCATAGACATAGACAATAGTTTAGTGGTTACCAGAGGTTAAAAGGGGAGGGGGTGGTAGATGAGGGTAAATGGGATCAAATATATGGTGATGGAAGGAGAACTGACTCTGGGTGGTGAACACGCTATGTGATATATAGATGATGTATTACAGAATTGTACACTTGACACCTATGTAACTTTACTAACCATTGTCACCCTAATAAACTTTAATTTAAAAAATAGCACTAAATATTATTTGAAACATCAGTAATGTAAATAACAGAAGTTGGTAACCTTCTTTTAGACTCACCTTTTTTAATCTTTCTAAATTTTCTTTCTTAGCTTATCATCTTATGTTATCTTATTTTATTTTTTGTTGGTCACACTCAGTCCATTGGAGGCAAGGATGATTTAGAGAGGCTTTTATTAAAATGAACAGAGTCAATTAAAGGGCTACTTAGGGATACTTAGAAGAACAAGAATTGTGTGTGTGTATGGGGAATTCATAGGGAGGGAATATGACCAGTTAAGCACCTGGAAGATATTTAAGGAAAAGACTAAAGACTAAAGAACAGAAAACTGAAGAACAGAAGATTAAATTGCAACTGGGATGGATTTATCTTAGAGATATTGTAAACATTATTGGTAGTACAAATTGTTAAAAGCTAGAGTGAGTCACCAAGAAAATATTAGATACTCAGCTCTGTGGGGGTGATTTGAAGTCTAGATTTATGTCAAGGTAGGGGGATAGATGAAATGACCTCATGCAATCATTTTCAGCCACAAAGTCCTGCTATTTCACGTTTGAGCAGGATACAAAGAATGATGGTATTATTTTTTAAAGGGAGAATGGGGAATTAGAAGTGAATAGGGGCTGTGAACCATTTATATTTTCATCCCTATTTTCTGTCATGTCCATTGATAAGAGATTTGGATATAATCAGGACACAATCAAGTGTTATCTATTATCAGTATGTAATGATGATAAATGGAATTTTTTTAACGTAGTGCAATGAATACACCTGTAAAATTTCTTTTCAGTTTAGTCCTCTACTAGCTCTTAAAATATACCATCCCCAAGAACTTCTAAGTAACAGGATCCTGCAAATGGTGAGTCTTGGAAATGGAGCCCTGGAAGGTTGGCTCAGGCCCAAGGACCCATTTAGCTGATGCTATGTAATGAAATTACCCTGATTATGAAGCAGAGCTTCTAAACACCAAATCTCATGCCAACTCAATGACTTGAATCTGTAAAGTTAACCGGAATCCAGTAAGCCTGTTACAGCATTGTAAGTTATTGTTGTTGTTCAGCTAGGGAGTTGCTACTGTGAGTTATGGTCTCTGTGCCCCAGACAAAAACACTGAGCCTAAAGGGAGTGCTGATCTTTGAGCAGGGGAAAAGAGCAAGTACCTCAAAAGCACTTGAGGATAAGAACCCTCTTAGGTGTAATCCCAGCAGAAGTGAAAAAGTCCCCCTTACTTCTGAGGGCTTTCTGGTAAAGATTAATGGAGACCTGAAATATCTTTAACATGGAAAAGGGCATTATTTAATTGTACAATCAGAGCTAAAGATTGCTGTGCAAACACTTGGGAGAAGGAATAAGGTGATGACATAACTTAGCCATACCGAAGTGAATGTCCAGGTAGGGGGCTTTAATGGGAGCTATCAGAGATTGAGGTTATATTCCCTCTTCAGTGATGGGGGCTCAACACAGAAGCCGGGAGAGGCACTAGAAGGGTATGGTAGACCTCTTCCCCTTCCAACTTTGGCCCAAGGCAGCATATCAGAATTCGAGTGCACATGTTTATGTGCACAGGTGCTCCTGTATGAGTGAACATAGTAAAACAAAAATATTACAATCATTCTTTATATCCTGCTCAAATATGAAGAAATATTAACACTTGCTAAGAACCCAGGTATGCCAGACACTGTATATTATATACTTTCTCCCAGTCCTTGCGAAGTAGTTTTTATTTTCATTATCAGAATGCTGTAGCTCAGAGAGATTGAATTGCTTATTCAAAAGTTTTAGATTGTAATGGAGCCTGGAAATAAAAGCAGACTGTGGGTGTGTGTGGCCTAGGCCTCCAACTTAGATTTACATCACCAAATGAGAAAATAGAAATAACATCCAGTTTATGTGTGCATTAAAAGTGTTCATTTGTTATACACAATCATTTAGAACAGTTCACACTTTTTGTGACTTGTAAGTTTTGTTGTCTTTATTATATCAAGAGCCTTAGTAAAATGGAACTGGATTGAGCCTGTCTGGATCCCTGAGAGGCCCTGTCTCTGCTACTTCAGGTCCTCAAATATATTTCAGTCAATGTCATTTCATCATAACGCTGATGGAGAAAAAAAGAAAATCGATTCCCAGCTGGGGTCACTGTCTGTGTGGAGTTTGCACATTCTCCCCATGTCTGCACGGGTTTCTCAGCTACTATGGTTTTCCACATTCCGAAGATGTCCACATTAGGTGAATTGGTGTGTTTATTTTTTTTAAATTAGTTTCATGTGTACAAAACAACATAGTGATGATGTATTATAAAATTGTACACCTGAAATCTATGTAACTTTACTAACCATTGTCACCCCAATAAACTTTAATTAAAAAAACAACATAGTGATTAGACATTTACACCCCTCACAAAGTGATAACCCCAACAAGCCTACTACCCACTTGACACTGTATATAGCTATTCCAATAACATTGACTGTATTACCTATGCTCTATTTTACATCCTGTGACTATATATACATGGTATGATCAAAAGATACAGTGAATGTTCAAATAAAATATTTATTACGGTAAAAGACACATTGCCATTAATCCCCCTCAAAATACTCCCCCTTGCTTCGAACACAATGATCCCATTGTTTTTGCCACTTTCTGAAGCATTTCTGGAAGTCCTCTTCTGTGAGTGTCTTTATTTTATCTTCCATCATGACAAGCTCCGTGTCACACATCGCTTCTAGTATAGGGCAATTTCTGTCAAATAAAAACATTATGGTGTGTCCTCACCCACCTTATCCACCCTATCTGACACTGTGGAACTTCTGGCTCACAATGAGCATGTAAAGGTAAACATTTTGAATTGATTCAGGACATCAAGGCAGCCATGACAGCACAACTAAAGACACTCATTAAAGGAGACTTCCAGAACTCCTTCCAGAAAGTGTCAAGAATAATGGGATCCATGTGTTTGAAGCAAGGGGGCGTATTTTGAGGGGGATTAATGACAATGTGTATTTTACTGTAATAATTTTTTTAATTCAAGCGTTCACCATTTTTTTCATACTTCATATATCTTCATATACATATTTAATTATAGTTGATATTCAATATTATTTTATATTAGTTTCAGGTAATGAATTGGTGTGTTTAAATTGTCCCAGTCTGAATGAGTGTGGGTGTTGGTGTGAGTGCACCCTGGGATGGAAGGGTGTCCTGTCCAGGGTGGGTTCCTGCCTTCTTGCACCCTGTGACCCTGAACTGGAAAAAATAGGTTGGAAAATAATTATCTTATTTGTTTTTTCTTAATCCTTCTTAAATATATGTACAGCTCACATTTATTTCAATGTTTAATATTAGAAGTGTTGGGTCCTTATCTAGAAGTTTGGTGATGTTTTGTGGCCAGAAATGTGCTGTAGGAACTTAACACTTATTTGCATCAATTAGTCTATGGTAAAATTGATTTCATTATATGTCATTTCACTTAAAGTCTCAGTTTCCAAGAACCAATGCAGAGGATTGAGGATTTACTATAACCACCACCTAGCCAATAAATGCTCTCTCTAGAATGCATATATGATCTTGTTGTTAACTTGTTTAAATATCTTCAATGGCTTCCATTTTTTCCATTCAAAGGCCGAACTCCTCAGCTTTGTCTTCAATAATCTGACCCCAGGCTACCAGGAAGACTCAGTGAGTCCTGTAGTTAGGTGATCATGAGACGGCAGAAGTGTATTTCTGATTCCCTCATGGCATCTAAGTTCTCTGCTTCTCACAGGTTTAGCATTACACAGCAGTGCTCTGAATGTGATTCTAGTGTTTAATGATACATATTTTTCACATACATACAGAGGGTGCCAAAAAATATATACACATTTTTTTAAAAGATTTTATTGGGGAATTGGGGGAGGGGAACAACGTTGAGGAATCCAGGAAGGGGAACAGACAAGTTGCTGTCCTTTTGTTCCCCAGTCTAATTGTGGAGGACGTTCCCCCAACTGGCCCATGCTGTCACCACGATTGTGCTCTTCCCGGGTGAGGCACACTGGTCACCGGCCTCTGGACTGTGCAGCTCATGATGGCTCTTGGCAGCTCACATTGGCTGCCAGCCACACAGGGCAGCCCATGGCAGCCCACTGCAGCAAAGGCTGCAGCCTATGCCATCGCCGGCAACTCACGGCAGCCCAGCTCCAGGTCGAGCTGCTGTTGACCGTCTTAGCTGTAGAGGGCACTGTTACTGGCCCTCATGTGGGATCCAAACCGGGGTCCCGTTGCCCAGAGCTGGCATCTCAAGCCAGCTCTTAACCAACGCGCCACTGGACCGGCCCTACACATTTTAATAAAGGGGAAAAAACTGTATTAAAACTGTAATAATTTATACCGATAACAAAAGATGAATACAAGTCATGTGTATACATTTTTTGGCACCCCCAGTATTTATGTACAAGGTTGTATAAACAAAACCATGTATCATGTACCTTAAGATGGTTTAATACATTTTTAAGGGTAGTTTTGAGTCTATATAGTTAAACCTTATATTGCTGCCTTTAAACTGAATTCCACATCCCCATCCCTACCCCATCCTGGCATTTTAAACAACTATTCTAGAGAAGGAGTAGAAGTTATCCAGGTGGAAACGTAGGAAGAGAGATTCCAGGTTACAGAGACCAAAATTGTCAGATAATGCAGTTACTAAAGAGCATGGCACATTTGGTGAACGAGTAAGCAGTTCAGCAGGGCTCTTAGAGGCTGTATGAGATAAAGCAGCAGGAGATGCAATAAAGCAGGTCAGATGGGGTCACTGAGTCTTCCTGGTAGCCTGAATAATTAAAATGGTTAGTTCTCTCTCTCTCTCTCTCTCTCTCTCTCTCTCTCTCTCTCTCTCTCTCCCCCCCAAATGTTCTGTGAATATTTTTCTGGCTCCCTTAGACAGTATCAGCTTCATAGAATTCTATTATTATCTCTATTATAGCAGCCATCAGGACTTGTCGTAATTACCTAAGTATATTTTTTCTCAAATAGACTGTGAACTCCTCCAGATTATGACACATATCATCTTGTTACCCTAACCATAGTACCTAGGACAGTTCTTAGGAAAGATAGGATCAGTGTTTCTCAAAGCATATTCCATGTATCAATATCAGAATTACCTAGGATACCTTTTAAAATGCAAATTCATGAAAGAAAAATAACAATTTAAATTTAATTTTTATTTAAGGTTATGATTTAGCACTTCTTGGGTTGGATCCAGAAATCCTTATATTCAAGGCACTTCCAAAGGGATATTGATACCAATGTAAATGTGGCCCCCTGTCTGATGCTTTCTCCATCTACTTTCTTGTCCCTCATAGATGTGGCCTTTCCTGTTGATGTAGGGTGAGGTATGGGGAGGCATCAGAACTGAGATGCAGGGGAGTGTTGCTGGCACTGGGAGGGAACACCTGGGAAGAAGTTGGAAGGATGGCTTGAATTTTTCAAAGAAGTTTGGCACCCAAGTCTATACATTTGAGTTGACGTTATTACAGAAATTGTAAAGTGACAGTAGTGATCATTGTGGTTGACTCCTCAGGACTCATTCCATCCCTTTTCCATTGACTTGCAGCAAGGCAAGTTGGGAAATTGATCCCAGCACAAGGGATAAGCCTGATAGGTCTGAGGATAAACACATGCCTTTTGCCAATTAAGGTTCAGACACTCAGGCTTCCTGAATATCAAGCAAAGGTTTATTGGAGTCTTTTGGGAAACCTTGTCCTTGCTTTTAAGAGATAGGCTTGTCCCTTGGTTATGAGCAAGAAAACGTGGGGCTCTCATTCTCTTGACAACTTTCTCATGACCATGAGTAGAATATCGCCTTAGAGAACAGATCATCTCTGGGCAAGGGACTAGAGTAATGGAAAGTTTCTGAGTCTTTGGTGACATTTTCAAAATTGTGTAAAATAAACAGAACATAAAATTTACCATCTTAACCATTTGAAAGGGTACAGTGACACTAAGTACATTTGTATTGTTGTACAACCATCGCCACCATCCATCTCCAGAACATTTTTTATCTTTCTCAACTGAAACTCTGTACTTATTAAATAATAACTCCCCCATTCTCCCTCCCCCCAGCCCCTGGCAACCACCATTCTACTTTGTCTCTATTTATTTTACTACTCTAGGAACCTTATATAAGAGTGATCATAAATAATTGTCCTTTTGTGACTGGCTTATTTCACATAGCATAATGTCTTCAACGTTCATCAATGTTGTAACATGTGTAAAAATTTCCTTTCTTTTTAATGCTGAATAATATTCCACTGTATGCAGGTACCACATTTTATTTATTGATTCACCTGTCTGTGGACACTTGGGCTGTTTCCACCTTTTGGCTATTACAAATAATGTTGCTGTGCACATGGGTATACAAATATCTTTTTGAGTCCCTGCTTTCAATTCTTTTGGGTGTATACCCAGAAGTGGATTTGCTGGATCATGCGGTAATTCTATGTTTAATTTTTTTGAGGAATCACCATACTGTCTTCTATAACAGCTACATTATTTTACATTCCTATCAGCAATATATGAGGGACCCATTTTCTCCACATACTTGCCAACACTGGTTATTTTCTGGGGTTTTTTTGTTTGCTTTTTGTTTTTTCCTTTTTTTGGGGGGGGTGTCTTGACTTGGGTTTTTATTTTTTAATATATATATATATTTTCAATTACAGTTGACATAAAATATTATATTTGTTTTAGGTGTACAACATAGTGATTAGACATTTGTATAACTTATGAAGCGGTTCCCCCCAATAAATCTAGTAATCACTGACTTCATACATAGTTATTACAATATTATTGACTATATTCCTTATGCTATACTTTACATACCCATGCCTATTTTGTAACTACTAATTTGTACTTCTTAATCTCTTCACTTTTTTTTTTTACCAATCCCCCCAATCCCCATCCCATCTGGCAACCATCAAAATGTTCTCTGTAACTATGAGTCTGTTTCTGTTTTATTTGTTCATTTATTTTTCCCTTTAGATTCCACATATAAGTGAAATCATTTGTTTTTTCCTTTTTAATAATAACCATTCGAATGAATATGAAATAGCACCTCACTGTGGTTTTGATTTGCATTTCTCTAATGACTAGTGATATTGAGTATTTCATGTGTTTATTTGGCCACTTGTATATCTTCTTTAGATAAATGTTTATTCAAGTCCTTATCCCCTTTTTAACTAGGTGGCTGATATTTTTATTGTTGAGTTGTACTTGATGTCACTTTGAAACTGCTGAATCAACCAACCCTGAAGCCTGCTCTGACTTAAACAATAAGGTAGTGTATTAGTTTCCTATTACTACTGTAACAACTTACCACAAACTTAGAGGCTTGAAACAACAGAAATTTATTAGTTCCCAATTCTGGAGGTCAGAAGTCTGAAATGTGTCTTGCAAACCTAAAATCAAGGTGTTGGCAGAGTTGCATTCCTTCTGGAAGATCTAGGGGAAAATTTATTCCTGGCCTTTTTCAGCTTCTAGAACCTTCCCCACATTCATTGGCTCATGGCCCCATATCACTCTGACCTTTGCTTCCATTGTTACATCTCCTTCTCAGACTATGACCATGCTGCATCCCTATCATAAGGACCTTTGTGATTACATTGGGCTCATCTGGGTAATCCATGAAAATATCCCCATCTCAAGATCCTTAACATAATTAAATCTGCAAAGTTCCTTTTGCTATGCAAAGGAACATAAAACCAACCACCTGATTCAAGGGGGAGGGCAAAGGTTTTCTGTTATTTACAGGCAACAACATCTTAATTGATATACCAGGTAAACCAACAATGAAACAGCCAATCTCAGACTTTCCATGCATTTTAACTATATAGCAACCACATTTGGGGAGGTTGGAAATAGTTGTTGCACGACAAGGGACTAACTAGAAAAAAATAAATTCTGATGTACATTATGGTTAAAGAACTAGAATTGCACTCAAATATTTGATTAATGAATGAATGAAAAACAATTTGTTTAATTTGATTATTGGTGTTTATAATGCCACCCTGGTTTAATAATTCTGTAGTACTGATCTGAAGGGGCTGTCTATTCTTCACCAGACTTTGGCTTGGCATGTGTGTTTGAGGGTGAATATGTATAGGAGTTGATTGTTGCCCCAGAGGCTTGTCTTATAAACTCAGACTTCTTTGCAAACTATTTTGCCTCCCTTAGGGACCTTTTCCTTCCATGTTATTTGTTGTTAAATCACTAGGCTGAACTAAGGACCTAAACAACAGAGCTTTCTCATCAGGTCCCAGAAGAAAGAAATCTAATCCACTCACCTTGAACCTTAAGTACCCAAATCACCAATGAAGCATACAATATGTAAGTTCCTTAGCCCAGGTCCTGATTCCATCTTTGATAGGCAGAAGTTCTTACCTCAATACAAAATAAAACAAAACATAACAAACCAACCAAACAAAATAACAGACAGGCTTGATTCCCTTCCTCTCCTGATGCCTGGAGTTCATGTTAAAACTGATTTTTCTGTCTTTACTCTTAGATGAGAGTGTGGGGAATTACAGAGCAGTGCTGAAAAGATTGTTAAAGACCCTGCAGATTACTTTGAAGGGAGAAGAACGATTTCTGAAAAACATATAAGCAATCACTGTTTCTAGAAGTAAAGTTGTTTCCTGGAATAAAATTTTCCATTAATCAGGTACCTGACTTCCCATGATAAACTCCAAATAACTGGAGATATAATCATTTTTCTTTCTAGGTCAGCTAATGATCTAAGTTGTGGATTCTTAAGACACTTGTCTTCATCCTAATCTCTCCATGGCTGTTGGATTTTTTTACTTTTCAGAGCTGGTCAATAGCCCACTGAAACTAAAATATTGTCCTTGATACCTATAACTCAAATCTCAAGAATCATAAGAAATTGGGTATTTTTCCAAAAACAGGTTTTTGATGAACAGTTGGACTCCAAGCTTGAGGGCTCAAGAGGTGAACCAGCCTATGCAGGGAGATCTGCCCAATCTCATGTCCTTAATGAATTAACTTCAGATGCAGAACTTAACTTTCAGCTTGTGCTTTGGCAGAAGATAGGCTTAGGTTCAAGTCTTGGCTCTCTTATAGTACCAGCTCGAGGTAATTTTGAGGTTAACCATTTCAAGCCTCAATTTTATTATCTATGAGATGGGGATAATAGTATTTAACTCACAGGGTTGTTGTAAGCATTAAATGATATCACATGTGTACAAATGCTCAATAAAGTTTAAGGGTATTGGAAAATGTTTGTTGTGGCTACTTGGGGGCCAGGTTCTTGCCCTATTATTCTCTAGACTTCTTTGATAAAAATCATAATTCCTGAGGGAAATTTTGTAATAAACTCTTGATAGACAGCTCTGGTACTGTAGTTTAAATTCTACAATGAGAGAGCACAGATCTTGGCTCTGTGGTATTTTACCATCTCACTTTTCTTCACTTCTGTTAATTGTGACTTAAGATGGAATATTTTAATGAGCAAGCAGCTTCACTGTGGCAAAGCAAATATTAAGTCTAACAGTTATCAGGCTATTTGATGGAGAGAATCACTAGTCCTAGTGCCCAATTTGGTCAAACAGACATTCCATTTCAATTATGTTACCTCTCACCCCAGTGATCCGCAGGGCTTCCTCAACCTTGCTCGCTGAAGAGGTGACCCCTTCTTCTCCCACTGCTCCATGTATTATGTTGTATCACCTTTTCTCATGGAAATATTAAGGCTCAACGGGAATGTGAATCTATCCCTGCTTGAACTACAGACTGTAAAATGTAAGGTTAAGGTTTGTTCCATTCCACTTCCAGGGTGGTACATAAATATCGGTTTCTTTTCTTTCTTTTTTCTTTTTTTAGCTGAGCCATCCTGCCACCTGTACGCAGTTCAGCGGCAGCTCAACTCAGGCCGAACTCGAACTGCTGTTGCTCAGAGCTCAAACCTTTGAGCGAGCTCTTTACCAACTGAGCCACTCAGCTGGCCCTAATATCGGTTTCTTAATCGAAATGAGGAACATAGAGTCATCTAAATGATCAGCACAATCCCTACCAGTGCCAATGCCACCTCAGAAATGGCATTGAGGATTAAATCATAGAAACAGCGCCGTGAGGTGAGCCTCTTTGAAACCTCCCCAGGAATTTACAACAAATTGAACAGCTATAATTCTACAAAGGCAAGAGAACAGACAAGACTAAGAGACACACAATTGAAATCATCTAAAGGTGGGCAAATTGGGTGAGTAGGGGAGGAGGAAAGGAAGAAGTGTGGAGACTCAGGCCACGCATGGGCTGCAGGACTCAGAATGGAGCTCAGAGCTCTGAGTTCCCTGCATCCCAGAGCTACAGCAATCACAGGAGAGGGAAGATTTCAGACTGCTAGCACTTCCCTTATGGTCCACAGTCCCACCTGAGGGATCAGCATAAAACATGGCTGAACCCAACGCTCACGGCAGACACCTCAGAGCAAAGGCTGAGGGAAGAAGGGTGAGAACAATGGTTTAAGCCCCCACTGCTAAGCAGAGGACAGAAGACAGGCACAGAGCCTGGCCAACCTCTCAACACCCTCCCAGAGCTCGCCCCACCCCGACCTTCTCAGTGCTAGAAGCAGAACAGCAGCAGTGTCAGATCAAAAGAACAACATATTTGCAGTTCTGAGAACTGTGGTCCTGCAGCCACGGGCTTGCAGCCCAACTAGATCCAGCGAAGGGGAGGGAGCCATGGAAGCAGTACTGGGTGTGCTGGAGGTTGTCAACATTGCTCAGAGCCACCTCTCACAACCCACCCCTGCCTGTCCCCACCTATCTGGGTGGATACCTGCAGGGGTAAACAGAGTCACTGAGACACACAGGCTTTGAATCTGGTGCAGAAAGAGCTTTGGAATTTCAGAAGCTCTCCACATCCATCCACTGAGGTGGTGTCCTGAGGCCTACCTGACCTGCTCACAGAGGAGAAGCCCACCTTCCAGGGAACGTCCCCATTGTGTGAGAAGCCAGAACAGTGTACAGAAAATATAACACTACAGCATGAAAGGGAATAAAAGACTGCAGTGGGAGAGAAAATAAAACATTTTATGAACACCTACTGGAAAGTATAAAGAAGACATCTTCTTATCAATCTGTTGCAGAAGCCACTCCTGTAGATGCCTAGGAAAAGAAATAGTAATTCATTAATAGTCATCAATAACCAAATGGAGCTAAGAACAAAGCAGCTCAGAAAGAAAATGAAAAGTCTCCAGAATGGAAACATGTGACTTAAATGACAGAGAATTCAAGATTACAGTTCCTAAAAAACTCAAGAAGATGCAAGAAAACACAGACAGGCAGTTTAATGAACTCAGAAACACAATCAAAGAACAAAATGAACACATTACAAAAGAGATTGAAATTTTTACAAAGGACCAAATAGAATTTCTGGAGACTAAGAACTCAATAAAAAGAATGAAGAATAAAATAGTCAGTTTAGGTAATAGAGCTGAGCAGATGGAGGAAAGAATCAGTGACACTGAAGATGGAAATCTGAAAATGACACAGATTGAAGAAAAAAGGGACTTGAGAATCAAAAGAATTGAAAAAGCTCTACAATAACTTTGTGACTCCATCAGAAAAAGCAATATAAGGATAATGGGCATACCAGAAGAAGAAGAAAGGGCAAAGGGAACAGAGAGTATATTTAAACAAATAGTTGATAAGAATTTCCCAATTTGTGGAAAGAACTGGATCCTCGAATCCAAGAAGCAAATAGAACACCTAATTACCTCAATCTCAACAGGCCTTCTCTAATATATCCAGCAGAGATATCCTTTACATATGAAGAGGAATAAAGACCTTTCCAGACATACAGAAGTGAGGGAAATTTCTAAAACACGACCTGTATTACAAGAAATAATGAAGGAGGCTACTTGACCTGAAACAAAAAAACAAAAGAATACAAAACCATGAGTAGTATTATGAACAGACAGACAGAAGCAAGAAATGGCAACCACTACACTACATAAGACACTATACACTGAAACATAACATACAGGGTAAAGGAAAAAAAAACACTAAAAAAACAGGAAAAGAGAACTTGCTACTGCAGTGCAGAAATCAACTCACAGCAAAAAGAGGGATAATTTGTTACAACAAAAACATAAGGAGGAGAGAGTAAAGGTCTGAATTGGCACAACGGGATGGAGAAAGGAAGCATGCTGAAGAAAATGGAATACTCTAAATATGAAACTTTCTTTTACATAAGCTTAATGGTAACCACACACACACAAAATCCAGAACTGGAATATATAACATAAAATAGAAAAAAAAACAGGGAAAAATGATAGAATACCACCACACCGAAACAATAGCAACAAAAAAGGAAAGAAACAATGGAGACACTGCCCTACCAGAAAACCAAAGATACAATGATAGGAAATCCTCATATATCAATAATCACCCTAAATGTAAATGGACTGAACTCACCAATAAGAAGGCACAGAGTAGCAGATTGGATAAAAAAACTAAACCCAACCATATAGAAAACAAACAAAGCAACTACTAACAGAACTAAAGGGAGAAATTGACCTAAACACAATTATAGTAGGGGGCCTAAATACATCATTGACAGCTATGGATAGGTCATCCAAACAAAATTAATTAAGAAATATCAGCGTAGTGGAATAAACGAGATAAATACTATACTATACACTTCCACTTATATATCAAAATCATAAAGACAGAAAATAGAATGGAATTTTCAGGGGCTAGGGGAATGAAAGTATGGGGAGCTATTGTTTAATAAGTACAGAGATTTAGTTTTACAACATGAAATATGGAGAAGGATGGTGGTGATGGTTCCATTTTGGTGCAAATGTATTTAATATCATTGGGCTATACACTTTAAAATGGTAAATTTTATATTATATTGTGTATTTTACCACAATAAAATATAATAAAAAGAAAAAAGAGAAAAAAAAGAAAGAAATATCAGCCTAAATGACATATTAGATGGAATGGACATAATTGACATTTATAGAGCACTTCATCCTAGAACACCAGAATCTACATTCGTTTCTAGTGTACACGGAACATTCTCAAGGATACACATATTGGGACATAAAACTAGCCTCAGCAAATTTAAGAAGATTGAAATCAGGGGCTGCCCGAGTGGCTCAGTTGGTTAATAGCTCGCTCAAGAGTGCAAGCTCTGAGCAACAAGATTGCCGGTTTAATGCCCAGCCTGAGCTGAGCTGCTGCTGAGCTGCCAACAGGTAGCAGGATGGTTCAGCTAAAAAAAAAAAAGAAGATTGAAATCATACTAAGCATATTCTCAGATCACAAGGCTTTCAAATTGGATATCTACTGCAAAAAGAAAGCAGTAAAAACCACAAATATGTGGAGATTAGACAACACAATTTTAAAGAACCACTGGGTCAATGAAGAAATAAGAGGAGAGATTAAAAGATACATAGAAATAAATGAGAATGAAAATACATCCTACCAAAGTTTTTGGGATGCAGCGAAAGCAGTTTTAAGAGGTAAATTTATATCACTACAGGCCTATCTCAAGAAACAAGAAAAATCCCAGATAAATAACATCATGTTACACCTTAAAGAACTAGTAAGAGAAGAACAAATGAAACCCAAAGTCAGCAGAAGGAAGGAAATAATAAAAATCAGAACAGAAGCAAATGAAATAGAGAAGAAAAAGACAATAGAAAAAAATTACTGCAACAAAGACCTTGTTCTTTGAAAATATTAATAAAATTGACAAACCCTTGGCTAGACTCACTAAGATAAAAAGAGAAAAGACACTGTTAAACAAAATGAGAAATGAAAGAGGGGAAGTTACCACGGATGCCACAGAAATACAAAGGATCATCCAAGAATATTATGAAGGACTATATGCCACAAAATTCAATAACCTGGAAGAAATGGATATTTTCTTAGAAAAATATAGCCTTCCTATGCTGAATCAAGAAAATGGAAAATCTAAGTAGGTTGAACAAGTAAGGAAATTGATTTAGTCATCCAAAACCTTCCCAAAAACAAAAGTCCAGGACCAGATGGCTTCACTAGCAAATTGTACCAAACATTTAAAGAGGATCTAATACCTGTCCTACTCAAACTCTTCCAAAAATTTGAAGAAAAGACAATACTCTCTAACATTTCACGAGGCAAACATTACCCTGATACCAAAACCTGGAAAGGATAACAGAAAACAAAAATCACAGACCAATATCCCTGATGAATACAGATGCAAAATCCCTAGACAAAATTTTAGCATATCAAATGCAAAAATGCGTTAAAAAGATTATACATCACATCCAAGTAGGGTTCATCCAAGGGGCACAAGGATGATTCAACACATGCAAATCAATCAATGTGATAAACCATATAAACAAAATAAAGGAAAAAATCATATGATTATATCAAGAGATGTAGAAAAGAATTTGATAAGATACAACATCCATTTATGATTAAAACACTTAATAAGATGGGTATGGAAGAAAAATACCTTAATATAATAAAAGCCATATATGAAAAACCCTCAGCTAATATCATAATTAATGGTGAAAAACTGAAGACCTTCACTCTATGTTCAGGAACAAGACAGTGTTGTCCGTTATCACCACTGCTATTCAACATAGTATTAGAAGTCCTAGGGAGAACAATCAGGCAAGAGAAAGAAATAAAAAGGCATCCGAATTGGGAATGAAGAAGTTAAATTGTCTTTTTTGCAGGTGACATGATGCTATACATAGAAAACTCTGAAGACCCCACAAAAAGCTATTAGAACCATAAACTGATACAGTAAATTTGCCGGGTACAAAATCAACATACAGAAGTCCATTACATTTCGATATACAAAAAATGAAATCTCAGAAAGAGAATTTAAAAACAATTCCTTTTGCAATAGCAACAAAAACAATAAAAGGAACTTAACCAAAAATGTGAAAGACCTATATAATGAAAACTAAAGATATTTTTAAAAGAAACTGAAGAAGACACAAAAAAATGTGAAGACATTTGGTGTTGATGGATTGTAAGAATCAACATATTTAAAATGGCCATGTTACCCAAAGTGATATACAGATTTAATGCAGTCCCCATCAAAATCCCAATGGTATTTTTTAAAGAAATAGAACAAAAAATAATCATATTTGTATGATACCACCAGAGATCCCAAATAGCCAAAGCAATCCTATGAAAAAAGAACAATGCTGGAGGTATCACACCCCCTGACTTCAGCTTGTACTATAGGGCAACAATAATCAAAACAGTATGGTATTGGCAGAACAGATGCACAGGCCAATGGAACAGTATTGAGAGCCCAGAAATAAACCCCCATAAATATGGACAGATAATTTTCAACAAAGCCAAAAACATACAATGGAGAAAAGGCAGCCTCTTCAATAAATGGTGCTGGGAGGATTGGAAAGCCATGTGCAAAAGACTGTAACTAGGCTGCTATCTGTTACAGTGTATCAAAGTTAACTCAAAATGGATCAAAGACCTAAACATAAGACCTAAAACAATAAACTGCATAGAACAAAAAAGAAGTACTAAACTTATGGACCTTGGGTTCAAAGAGAATTTTATGAATTTGACTTCAAAGGCAAAGGAAGTAACAGCTAAAATAAATGAATGGGACTACATCAAACTAAAATGCTTCTGCACAGCAAAGGAAACCATGGACAAAATAAAGAGGCAACGAACCGAACAGGAGAAGATTTTTGCAAACAATGTTTCCGATAAGGGACTAATATCCAAAATATATAAGGAACTCATACAACTCAACAACAACAAAAAATCCAATTAAAAAATGGCCAGAGGATCTGAATAGACATTTCTCCAAAGAAGCCATACAAATGGCCAATGGACATATTAAAAAATGCTCAACATCACTAATCATTGGAGAAATGCAAATAAAAATCACAATGAGATATCACCTCACACCAGTTAGAATGGCTATCTTCAACAGGGCAAATAATATCAAAAGTTGGAGGGGCTGTGGAGAAAAATGAATCCTCATACACTGTTGGTGGGAATGCGGACTATGGAAGATCGTGTGGAGGTTTCTCAATAAATTAAGAATAGAATTACCATATGACCCAGCAATCCCTCTCCTGGGTATCTACCAAAAAAATCTGAAAACATTTATCCATAAAGATGTATGTGCTGCGATGTTCATTGCAGTTTTATTTACAGTGGCCAAGACATGGAAACAACCAAAGTGTCCTTCAATAGATGATTGGATAAAGAAGTTGTGATATATATATGCACAATGGAATACTATTCTGCCATAAGAAAAAAATAAAATAGGACCATATGCAACAACATGGATGGATCTTGAGATTATTTTGCTAAGTGAAATAAATCAGATGGAAAAAGTCGAGAACCATATGATTTCACTGATATGTGGTATATAAAACTGAAAACAACAAAGGAACAAGACAAAAACATGAAGAAGTAAAAACTCATAGACACAGGCAATAGTTTCGTGGTTACCAGAGGGTTTGGTGGCAAGGGTTTGGTAGATAAGCGTAAAAGGGATCAAACAAATGGTGATGGAAGGAGAATTGACTCTGGGTTATGAACACACAATGTGATATATAGATGATGTATTACAGATTTGTACACCTGAAACCTATGTAACTTTACCAACAATTGTCATCTGAATAAATTTTAATTAGAAAAAAATGACACTGAGTAGAAAAGGAATTGGCCTTTTTATCGTCAGTCTATAGGAGGGTACAATGAAGTAAAAATGAATGTCAGATCTTAGCACCTGTGCCTTTTAGCATCACTTCTGCTCACTCGATAGTTAGAAAGGAATACATATCCACATATATATAGTTGTCGGAAAAGTCATGATGCATTTTGCAATGAAAACCAAAAAAAATACGTCATGGCTTTTCCGACAACTCAATATATATAAAATGGCTCAGGTGAATCCATGGAGTAGCAACCTCCTAACATTTCTTCTTTGGGGTGTTGTTTAAACTGTTTGTAACAGAAACCAACATTGACAATAGCTTTAACAATCAGAAGTTTATTTCTCATTTACATTACAGCCTGGAAGTAGGCAGTCTAGGCTGCATGGTTGCATGGCAACTCTGCTGCATGAGGTTGTCCAAGGATCCAGACACCTTCTATCTTGTGAATTAACCAACCCTAGGCTGCTTCCCTTGTCCACATGGCTCAAAATTGCTCTCCACAATGTCCAATAATCAAATAGCAGGGTGAAGGAAGTAGGAGAAGGAGATGCTCCCTCCCTTTAAGAGTTTGAATAGGAAGTTCTTCACGTCTCTTCTAGCTGCATCCCATTGGCAGTAACTTAATCACATGACCACAACTAGCTGCAAGTAATCCTGGGTATATATGCCCAACTAATAATCTTTTTACTTTGGAAGAAGGGGGGAATTAATATAATGGAACACCAACAGTGTTTAAAAATACTTCATATCTTTGAGTTTTAGGAGAAAATTATTAACCTGCTTGCCTTCTGATCATAAATGCCCCCAGGCAGCATTTCTGACCATTAACACACCTAGACAGCATTTATATTCCCTAAGGCAGGTCTGCTCCAATGATACTTCCAGTTGTGAAATCCTTGAAAGTCTTTCATACTGTTTGGTAAGTAGGTATTGCTCTAAGACCCCCCACTAACGATCCCTTCTGGCCCATCCCCTCCTGCCCTGCACTATGCTTCCCAATATCCAACAACTAAAGGGCTAAGGGCAGGCTCAGCAAAGAGATTAGGAACCCTGCTCCAGGGCTAAGCCATTGTTCATTCTAATTGGTTACTACAGGCCAATTTAGGTGGTAACCTGTTTTGACTCTTAACCCTACACTAAAGATGAAGGGATACTCCAGCAAGAAGTTAACTCAGGATTTTTCAGTCCCTTGATCATGCCCAACTGAGACCTAGTATTAGCAAACACGCCACAAGCCTGATCATGGCTGACACTGTGTCTTGGTTTTACTATCTCTAAAATGTGAGAGGTTCCTTTTGTAATTAAGTCTGGAAGTTGGTGAGGGAAGGAACTGATGATGTCATTAAACAAATACAAAGATATAACAATAAAGACTGGCATCCTGACTCCAGTCAAAGGGAAATTTAAGAGAGATCATTCCAAAAAGAGAGCCACTGAATGAGGTTTTAAAAGACAGAGTCAGGGCTAGGGATGGGAAAACAGAAGAGACAGCTTCCTGCAAAAAAATAAAATGAAAAAGAGAGCAAGGCTAGATGGAGTCTCTAAGCAGCCATACTGGTATCTTAAAAGACACAATTATAAATGAGTACATTCCCCTCACCCACGCAGAGAGAGGCCTGCTGATTGGCCTCCTTTCTGGAGGAATACTAAACACACAGTGTGTGTGGAGATTCAAAGTAATATCATAAAGCTAATCATGCCCCAGTGCACACTTTGTCCCATCAACATTCAGTCTGCCTTCCCACTCCCAAGGAAGCACAAGAAAACCAGGCTCCGGCAAGTTCCTTAACTTCCCTAAGCCTTAATGATCTTCATCTGTAAAACAAGGATAATTCTACCTACTTTTCATGGTGGTTGTGAGGTTTAAATGAAAAAATGCATATACATATCCTGTAGCACTAGTAAATGATAGGTACTCAGAAATTTTCACTTTCCCTCTTCCTCAATTCTTGGACATGTCTACGTCACTGGTTATTACCATGAATAAGAATATAAGCTCAGCACAGACCTCCTACCTGACTTTTCATTCTCAGTCTTTCTAAAAGGCAGTATTAAAATTAGCAAAGTGTTTGCTCTATAAAACCCCACCCTGGATCATGACACCCCATTTGCCATGTCACCTCTGTTCCTTGCCCAGAACTGCAGAGCTGTGCTGAGATATCCACTCCAACATGCCCATTGGTGCTGCACGATCTGCAGATTCACCTGAATCCTCAACATGGAACAGCCCTTTGGCCTGTCTCATCTTCTCAGCAGTCACTTTCATTCTCCACACCCTTTCAACCTTTATCAGTCTTAGCATCACCACCAGTCTCTCTCCAACACAGACCATCTCTTCTCTGAGTTACTAAGAAGATGAACACTGTTTACAAGTTTATCTGTATTTGCACTCTTCTTCTGTCTCTTCACATCCTGATTTGGCAGAATAGGAGTCCTCGCTCTTGCCCAAACTTAATCACCCCACCTGTACATGGGTTCCATCCTTTTTATACACTGAGGACAATGTCCCATCTCTTATCCTTTCTCCCTTTTGTATTTTTAGCCAGCTTCTCTCTCTATTAGTTCCTTCTCATCAACATTTTAAATATGTTTAAATATCTATTGTCTTCTTTAAATTGAGATATAATTGACATATAACATTATATAAGCTTCAGGTACACAACATAATGATTTGATATTTATATATATTGTGAAGTGATCACCACAATAAGTTCAGTTAACATCAGTTACTATACATAGTTACAATTTTTTCTCATGATGAGAAATTTTAAGATCTACTATCTTAGCAACTTTCAAATATACAATACTCTGTTTTTAGTTATAGTCACAATGCTGCACATTATATCACATGACTTATTTATTTTATACGTGGAAGTTTGTACCTTTTGACCCCCTTCACCCATTTGGCCTACCCTCCACTCCTGCCTCTGACAACCAACCACCAATCTATTTTCTGTATCAATGAGCTCAATTTGGTTGTTTATTTTAGATCTCACATATGAGCAAGATCATATGGCATTTGTTTTTCTCTGTCCGATTTACTTCATTACCATAATGCCCTCAAGGTCCATCCCTGTCATTGCAAAAGGCAGGATCTCCTTCTTTTATTTTTCTTTCTTCTTTTGTCATAAGGTAGTTTTATTTAGTTGCAGCAAGTATAGGAGACAGATGATTCACATCCAAAGCTCTATCTCCCAAAGGGAGGTTTAATCATTGCTTATACACACTATTTGGTTAATGACACATTGATTTCTTTTTTACAGTTGGCTACACACATCTGGTTGAGTTCCTGTCAAGTTCATCTTGTTTACAGCTGCATCTGTAAAATACTGTTACATTTTTTAAAAGATTTTTATTAAAATATATTTAACATACTATTTTATATTAGTTTCAGGTGTACACCATAGTTATTCAACATTTATATACCTAAAGAAGTGATGGCCATGATAAGTCTAGCAACCATCTGACACCATAAAACACTATCATAATATTATTGAAAATATTCCCTATACTGTACATTAAATCCCATAATTTTTTGTTTTATACCTAGAAATTTGAACCTCTTATTCACCTTCACCTTTTTTCCCTTCATTTAAAAAATGTTCAATTACAGTTCATGTTCAATATTTTTTATATTGGTTTCAGGTGTACAGTATAGTGGTTAGACATTTGTATAATTTAAGAAGGGATCCCCTGACTAGTCTAGTACACACCTGGCACAGTACATAGTTATTACTATATAACTGACTATATTCCCTATGCTTTACTTTACATTCCCATGAGTATTTGTAACTACCAATTTGTAAGTCTTAATCCCTTCACCTTTTTCACTCTGTTCCCCAAACCTCCTTCCATCTGACAACCATCAGCTTGTTCCCTGGATCTATTCCCAGTCTGGTTCTGTTTTCCCAGTTTATTTCTTCATTTATTTTTGTTTTTCATTTTGTTTATGTGGCGTATTATGTTAATAAATTTGCGGCTATTGAACCAACCTTGCACTTGATCATGGTTTATGATCTTTTTAATGTATTTCTGAATTCGGTTTGCTAATATTTTGTTGACAATTTTTACATCTATGTTCATCACAAATATTGGCCTACAGTTGTTCTTATTTTTTTGTTGTTGTAATGTCTTTGTCTGGTATTGGAATCAGGGCAATGGTGACCTGATAAAATGAGTTTGGGAGTCTTCCGTCCTCTTGAATTTTTTGGAATAGTTTGAAAAGGATAGGTGTTAATTCTTTTTTGAAAGGTTGGTAAAATTCACCTGTGAAGTCCATGACTTTTGCTTGTTGGGAACTTGTTGATTACTGATTTGATTTTGTTGGTGGTAATCAGTCTGTTCAGACTGTCTGTGTCTTATTGATTCAGCATTGTAAGAGTGTATGCTTTTAGGGTTTTATCCTTTTTTCCCCCAGGTTATCCAATTTGTTGGCATATAGTTTCTTGTAGTATTTTCTTAAAATATTTTGTATTGCTGTGGGGTTCATTGTCACTTCTCTTCTTTCATTTCTGATTTTATTTATATGGGTCCTTTCTCTTATTTTCTTGGAGTCTGGTTAAAAGCTTGTCAATTTTATTTATCTTTTCAAAAAAATAAGCTCTTGGTTTCATTGATCCTTTGTATTTTTTTTCTCTATTTTGTTTTTTTCTACTCTGGTCTTTATCATTTCCTTCCTTGTATTTACTCTGGGCTTCATTTGCTGTTCTTTTTCCAGTTCCCTTAAGTGTAAAATTAAAGCATTTATTTGAGATTTTTCTTGTTTCTTGAAGTAGACATGCATGACTATGAATTTCCCTCTTAGGACTGCTTCTGCTGTGTCCCATAGATTTTGAGTCACCATGTTTTCATTTCCGTTCATCTCAAGGTATCTTTTGATTTCTTCCTCAGTCTCATTGTTGACCCATTCATTATTTAGTAGCATGCTATTTAGCCTCCATGTGTTTGCGTGCTTTTCAGTATTTTTTCCTTATAATTGATTTCTAGTTTAATGCTATTGTTGTCAGAGAACAAGTATGATATGATTTCAGTCTTCTTAAATTTGTTGAGACTTGTGTTGTGGCTTTTCATGTGCACTTGAAAGAATGTATATTCTGCTGCTTATCATATCAATTACATCTATCTGGTCTAGTGTGTCATTTAAGATTGCTGTTTCCGTATTGACTTTCTGTCTGGAAGATCTGTCCATTGGTGTCAGTGTGGTGTTAATGTCCTCTACTATGACTGTGTTACTGTTGATCTCTGCCTTTATGTCAGTAGATATTTGCTTTATATATTTAGGTGCTCCTATGTTGGGTGCATAGATGTTTACTAGGGTTATGTCCTATTGTTAATTGATCCCTTTATTATTATTTTATGTCCTTCCTTGTCTCTTATTATAGTCTTCCATTTAAAGTCTATTTTGTCTAATATAAGTATTGCTACACCAGCTTTTTTCTAATTTTGGTTTGCATGAAATGTCATTTCCTCTCCCTTTACTTTCAGTCTTTGTGTGTCTTTCAACTGAGATGGATCTATTGTAGACATCATAAGTATGGGTCTTGTATTCTTATCCATTCAGCTACCCTATGTCTGTTGGTTAAGTCATTTCATCCATTTACATTTAAAGTAATTGTTGATAGGTACATGGTCATTGCCATTTTATTATTAATATTTTTGATATTCATTTTTTTAAAGATCTTATTGGGGTATTGGGGGAGAGGAACAGTGTTGGAGAATTGGGGAAGGGGAACAGCCAAATTGTTGTCCTTCAATCTTAGTTGTGGAGGGTCCAGCTAGCTCAGCTCCAAGTTCAGTCACCATCTGGCCACCATCAGCAGCTCATGGCTGCTCAGCTCAAGGTGAAGTGTGCAATCTTAGTTGTGGGGGGCGCAGCCCACCATCCTATGCGGGAGTCTAACTGGCAACCTTGTTGTTAGGAGCACGTACCCTCACCAGCTGAGCCCTCTTGCCACATGTTGGCAGCTCATGGGCAGCTCAGCTCAGGTGCAGCTCACTGGCCAATGTAGGAATCAAACCGGTGACCCTTTTGCTCAGCGCTTATGTCTCAACCAAATGAGCCGCTTGGCTGGCCCATTTATATTCATTTGTTTGTTTGTTTGTTTTCTCCTTCTGGTTAAAGCAGTCATTTTATCATTTCTTGTAATATTGGCTTGGTGGTAATGAATTCCTTTAGCTTTTTCTTGTTTGGGAAGCTCTTTATCTCTTTTTCAATTTAAATGAAAGCCTTGCTGTGTAGAGTAGTCTTCATTGTAGGCCCCCTGTTTTTCATCACTTTTATTATTTCCTGCCACTCCCTTCTGGCCAGCAATGTTTCTGTTGAGAAATCAACTGATAGTCTTATGGAAGTTCCCTTGTAAGTATTTAGTTGTCTTTCTCTTGCTGCTTTCAGGATTTCCTCTTTGACTTTAACCTTTTCTATTTTAATTATGATTTGTCTTGGTGTGGGCCTATTTGGTTTCATCTTGTTTGGGACTCTGTGCTTCAGGGGCTTGTATGTCTATTTCACTTGACAGGATAGGGAAGTTTTCAGTCATTATTTTTTCACCTAGTTTCTCGATCCCTTGTTCCCTCTCTTCTTCTGGTACTCCAATGATGTGAATGTTGTTACATTTTATGTTGTCCCACAGGTTCCCCTAAACTCTTAATTTTTTAAAAAATTATTTTTACTTTTTAAAATTCTGATAGGGTGTATTCTGCTACCTTGTCTTCTAAATTGCTGATTCAATCTTCTGCTTTATCTGATCTGTTGCTGAATCTTTATAGTATATTCTTTATTTCAGTTATTGTATTCTTTATTTCTGACTTTTAAAAAAATGATTTCTATGTCTTTCTTTATGCTTACTATCTCTTCATTGAAATTCTCAGTATGCTCCTTAAGCATTCTCTTTTTTAATTTTATTTCTTTTTTAATTAAAATTTATTGAGGTGACAATGGTTAGTGAAATTACATGGGTTTCAAGTGTACAATTCTGTAATATGTCATTTATATATGACATCACTTCTTGGTCTTTTGGCTAAGATCAAGTGCAGTATCTGTTCTTATCAGTTTAATATCTGACACATTCTCTATCCTTAAGCATTCTTATAACCAGTATTTTAAACTGTCTCTGGTAGGTTGTTTGCCTCCCTTTTGTTTAGTTCTACTTCTGGAAGTTTCTCCTTTTCTTTTTTCAGGGGACATGTTTCTTTGTTTCTTCATTATGGCTGTCTCTCTGTGTTTGCTTCTATGTATTAGGCAGATCTTCTATGTTGCTCAGTCTTTGCTGGGTGGCCTTATGTATTATATGTCCTGTGTGCCCCAATGGCACAATCTCCCTGATCTCCTGTGTGTGCGTGTGTTCCAGGAGTGTCCCTTGTGTGTGTTCTCCTATTATAGTTGAGCCTAGATTGCTTTTGGTGCATCAGTGGGTGAGACTGACTCCCAGGCTGACTGTCTGTGAGGATTGCCTATACCCACAGTGTATGAGTTGCTGTGTGTGGGCTAACTCTTCCTAGTTGGGTTTGTCCTAGTGGGCTCTTATGCCTGTTGAGTGCACCCTTTGGGTGTGCCACTTGTGGGACTAACCACATAGTGCTCTGGGGCATTCTGGTGTTGGCCTCTGGAGGTGTTGTCTCTGGTATCTCTTGTGAGGGGCTCCCATGCAAGCCTATTTCAGCCTTGCCTGTGAGTGGCCCAGGCTACCCAGTAGGAGTTAGACAGCTATATGTGTTTGGTTTCTGCCTGTGCTGGACCATCAGGCCTGTAGGAGGGACCTCACTGTGAACTGAGGCCAGCTGTCACCTGTTTTAGGCCTGTGCCAGCTAAGAAAAAGGCCCAACACCCCTTATGCCTGTTGCCACCTGCCAGCTGCCCATAAGGCGCAGCCTTTGAAAGAGCCACCTTAGGTGCATGGGCCAAGCTGGTTGATCTTGTGTTGAGAGTGTCCCTAGTAATGCAGCCTTAGTTGGGCAGTGTTGGGTTCCAGGGAGTTATGGGGTATGAGCAGTGGTTTTTATAAAGTTAATGCAATTTTGGTTCTTGCACAAATACTGGGCCTGTGACCAGTTTGCAAAAATGTCCTGACATCACTGTGGCCAGCCATCACTCGCCTCAGGCACCCAGGTCCCCAGGAACCACTCAAGATGGGCTGCAGTGTAGGTTGTAGCTTGCTGCTCACCACCAAAAGTTGCCCGGGCCAATGTTTTGCTGCTGCAAAAGGCCTCTACAGCTCATGAGGTGGCGCCAGGCTGGCACTCAGCAGCTTAGAGTACCCCCAGTGACACAACACCAGCTGCGTGGGGCAGGACCTGCAGGTGTCACCAAGGTGGTGTGCATGCATAGGCTTTACCAGACCAATACAGTCTCAGATTTTCCCCTTTGGGGGGAGGTTACAACAAAAGATGGCACCCTTCTGTAGGCTATGCATGAAGCAGGCTCCACACAGTGACAATGGCTGGTTCCTCCAGCTCTCACCCTGAGGCCACACAATTTAATCTTTCCCTGTATGTCTCTGGTGCCTCTCAAGATGTCACTCCTTCACTGGAGACCATGTGTGTTTTTGCAAGTGAGTGATTCTGCATATGATCCCCCAAGAGGGCATCTGCTTTTCCAGCCACCTTCCATCTCACCAAGATAGACAGGCAGAATCCTCGCTGATCTTCACTGTCTGATGTTGCGGGAATTCCTCTTTCAGACGCAGGACCTGAGGACTGGGGAGCCCGGTGTGGGGCTGCGACCCCTCCCTCCTTTGGGGCGACCTCTGCCAAGGAAGTATCCCTCCCAGTGCTCAACCACTATCTGTGGGTTTGTGGTCAGCCCATTTCACATCTCCACCACTTCTACCAGCCTTTTTTTTTTAATTAAAATTTATTGGGGTGACAATGGTTAGTAAAGTTACATCTGTTTCAAGTATAAGATTCTGTGATATATCATCTATATATCATATTGTTTGTTCACCACCCAGAGTCAGTTCTGCTTCTGTCACCATATATTTGATTCTTCTATCAGTCTTGATGTTGCCTTTTCCTGAGATCCTGAGTTACATGGGTTCTGTTCAACTAGTCTTCAGATGATTCTTGAGGTTGATTGTTTGAGAACTTATTTGCAATTTTGCTGTGATCCTGGGAGGCAGTAGAAATAGCGTTGACCTAATCCACCACCTTGGACCTTTTCTCCTTGCCATTATTTTTTCAAATACGTTCTCAATTCCTTGGTTTCATTCTTTTCCTTCTCGTACCCTTATGCTGCGAATGCTGTTATGCTTGATGTTTTCCCAGAGGTCCCTTAAATTATCTTAATTTCTAAAATTATTTTTTCTTTTTTCTGTTCTGATTGGGTGTTTTCTGCTACCTTGTCTTCTAAATCACTGATTTGATCCTCTGCTTCCTCTAATCTGCTGTTAATTCCTTCTAGTGTATTCCACATTTCAGTTATTGTATTTTACTTTTCTGACTGGTTCTTGTTTATGGTTTCTATGTTCATTTTTATGCTTACTATCTCTTTGTTAAATTTCTCATTAAGTTTTTCAGACATTCTTAAACTAGTGTTTTGAAATCTGTATCTTGTAGTTTGTTTGCCTCCATTTCATTTCGTTTTTTTTTTTTGGAGTCTTCTCCTGTTCTTTCATTTGGGACATGTATTTTTTTGTTTCCTTATTTTGGTTGTCTCCCTGTGTTTGTTTCTATGGAGGTAGATCTCATCTCCCTGTCTTGGCAGGGTAGCCTTATGTTTAATAGTATGGGCCCTGTGATGCCCAGTGGTGCAGTTTCCTGGCCTCCTGAGTCAGATGTTCCAGGAGTGTCCCTTGTAATGGTTATGTGTGCCCATCTGTTGTAGTTGAGTCTTGATTGCTGTTGTCACATTAGTGAGTGTGATTGACCCTCAGGCTTACTGGCTGTGAAGATTGGCCATGAACACAGACCACAGCTGCTGTTTGGGGGCTGACGCCATGAAGTAAGATTAGCCCCAGGGGGCTCTGGTGTCTACTGAGACTACTCTTTGGGTGTGATGCTTGTGGGGCCAATCAGGTTTGTGTTCTTCTGTGGTTTGAAGCTGGCCACCATGTGTGCTTGTTCTGGGGCCTCTTGGGAGGGGCTTCTGTGCAGACCAAGGTCAGATTCCTCCTATGACTGGTCCAGGGCTACCTGGTAGGTGCTAAAAAGCAATCCGTGGTTGGTCACTGATAGTGGTGGACCTGGAGGTATTTGGGAGATTCCATGGTGGGAACTGAGGCTGGCTATCATCATTACTGGACCTGGAGAAGCTCAACAAAATGCCTAGGGCACCCTGAGGCCTGCTACCAACTGCCAGCTGTCCATAAGGCTCAGCCACTGAAAAAGCCTTGGATGGTACAGGAGTTAGGTGGGGCAGGGTCTTAGGGATTCACCATCATGGGACAGTGGTGTTCAACAAGTTAAAGCAGATTCTGATTTGACACCAGTTCTGTGTAAGGAGGTGAAGTGCATTTCTCTTCCTTTTTGAATCTGGACTGGCCTTGTAACTTGATTTGGCCCACAAAATGTGATGAAATTGGAATGTTACAGTTACTGGTCTAGCCCTTAAGAGACCTAGCAGCTTCTGCTTTCTTTGAAGCCATGTATGAAGCTTGTGTTACATAAGTAAAGAAGAGACCATGGAGAGAGAGGGAGAGAGAGAGAGAGAGAGAGAGAGAGAGAGAGAGAGAGAGAGAGACAGAGAGAGGCCACATGGAGGAGAACTAAGATGCCTCAGACAGCAGTCAGCATCAAGGCTCCAGGCATGCATATTACCAGCTGTAGCCTGAACTCACAGATAATGCAGCCAGATGGATCATGACAAACCCACAGAATCAAGAGGAATAATATTTCATTGTTGCTTCAAGCACTGACTTTTGAGGTTTCTTTTAACATAGCAATAGAAAACTGAAAACAAATGTTATCAACATGATGATGACTCCAAAATTTTTATCTCCAGTTTGAATCTCCCCCCCACTTCATGTATGTAACTGTTCACCAGATGGCTAAGAGTCACTAACAAGTCTAACACAGACTTTTTTTTTGGTAACAACTTTATTAAGATATAATCCACAAATCATCATACAATTCACCCATTTAAAGTATACAGTTCAATGATTTTTATTATATTCATGGAGAGATATCACAGACCTTTGATTTCCACCTCTCACCCAAAAAACCCTACTCTCTTCCTTACTGATCTCAAGTCTAAGAATCATCAGAGGCCTCTCTGTTTACCTCCTACTGCTCATCCAATTCATCGGCAAGTTCTGACACCTTTATCTTTAAAATACATCACAAATTTAACTACTTCCTTTCACTTCTACCACTCCCATCCTAGTCAGACCACCTGTTCTTGCCAGGTATACTGTAATAGCCTTTGAACTGGTCTCTCTAACTCCACACCTAGATGGTTATCCACTCATATTACCCTCAGTCAATTCTTCACAAAGCAGAGCAATGATTTAATAGCATAGACAATGTCACTGTCTGAAACCCATAAATGTCTTCCCATTACAGAATGAATTAGTAAATGCTTCCCATGGCCTACAAAACCCCTGATTATATCTGACTTAATCTCCTACCACTTACCCCTGACTCTCTCTGCTCTAGACATGTTGATTTTCTTTTTGTTATTTCAAGCCATTAAACTCATTCCTGCCTCAGGGCCTTCTCATTAACTACTGCCACCTGGAAAGTTCTTTTATCAAACTTTCACATGGTTTGCTTCCTTAATCAGGTGTTTGCTCAAAAGTTACCTCCTGAGAGAGGCTTTCTGTGATCACGTTATCTAAAATATGAACTCTCCTTCTTCTTCCAAACAAAGGTCACTTTTTTATGGCCTTATCCTGAGTTATATTTTCTTCCTAACACTTATCACTATCTGACATTATATCCTATATTTAGTTCTCTATGTGCTTGTTGTTTGTTTCCCCTATAGTGGCAGCTATGTAAATACTCTCCTCAGATCTTCTTCAAGAAAACCTCTTGCAGGAAACATAATTGACAGCCCCAGCTTATATCCCTTTGGATACACCATCACGTTGTTACCAAAGCCACACTTCCCCCAGGCTGCTCCTAGCCAATGATTGAACATGGAAGGCATACTAGAACTGGCTTATTCCTGAAGGATGCAGGACTCCTTTAATGTGTTACTTTGACTCAGAGATTCCCCATTGACCTAGCCAAAACTTTCGTAGATTAGTGACGCAGTCTGAGAGTCTTTCTACCCAAGCTTCCTTTTGTTCTCTTCTTTCACAAAGGTCAGACCTGCATTGGGGTCTGAAGACTCTCTGTGCTCACAACTGCTCCCTCCTGTTTATCCCTCTAATGCATTTTCCCCAATAAATGTCTTACACATCTAAACTCACCTTGACATCTACTTATTGAAAGAACCAAACTGATCCACCTATTATGTGTCCCAGTGAAGGGTCATGAATATACTGATGGGACCACTGGACCTGGAAGTCTGACAAGGTCACTGAAGGTGGGGGCCTTGATGTGCAGAGGCAATGGCATAATCAGAAGACAGCCACAGTGGATGCTATTGTATGTCAGAAAGGCATATGGAACCACTTGCATGCAATATATGTCAGTATAAGAAGCTGAAGATTAGCCATCCTGCAGCAAACACCAACAGAGGCAGGCAGGATGGGATGGCACTGAAAATTGGCCATCCTTTCACCAATTTCTAAGAGGATCTAAAAAATGTCTCTTATACCACCTATATCCTAGTGGGGTGGGAGATCTTGAATAAGATTAGACCATAACAGTAAATGAAGAAGCCATATTGCTTGTACAGCTATATGTAGTATACAAACCATTCACCATATAGAAAAGAGGACATTAACATCTCTAGCTTTTTTAAAGATTTTATTGGGGAATTGGGGGTGGGGAACAGTGTTGGGGAACTGGGGAAGGGGATCAGCCAAGTTTTTCTTCAATCTTTGTTGTGGAGGGTGCCATTTGCCATCTGGCTTCCTGTTGGCAGCTCGTGGCTTCTACGCTCAAGGTGCCGAGTTCAGTCTTAGTTGCATGTGGATGTAGCCACCATCCCACATGGGACTCAAACCTGGCAGCCTTGTTGTTAAGAGTGCATGCTCTATCCACTGAACCATCCGGGCGGCAGCTCAGCTCAAGGTGCCGAGTTCAGTCTTAGTTGCGGGTGGGCGTAGCCCACCATTGAACAGGCAATCTTGTTGTTACACCAGCTGAGCTATCCTGCCACCTGTTGGCAGCTCAGCGACAGCTCAGCTCAGGCGCAGCCTCACTGGCCCATGTGGGAATCGAACCAGCAGCCCTGTTGCTCAGAACTTCCACTCTTAAGCCAACTGTTAACCAACTGAGTCACTTGACCGGCCCTAACATCTCTAGTTTTAACTGAACCATTCCAAGCCTTTTTATGGTCAACTTTAAAGCTAGTGAATTGAAACAGATGAATTGAAAGATCTGGGTTTAGTCCTATCTTTGCTTTTTACTAACTTTATGGGCCTTGAAAACAATGAGTTTGTTTCCGCATCTATAAAATAAGATAATCTATTTTCTGTGCAGATCACATGATTATGGTGAAGAAAAATAACATACTGAAAAACCCATATGAGTAAGTTATTTTTTAAAATTTATAAAGTATTATGCAAATATAAGGCTGTTTTTAAAGATCCATTACAACCTGAAAATGTTGACCCACTCTTCAGAATGCTTTTAAATTCTGAGTCTACTTTTGTATAATGTTGCCCTCTGCTCTTATCTATCTTTACTTCATTCCATACAAGAGACATAGTTTATATCATTTTATCCAAGACTATTAGAGTGGGAATGATACATAGAGATCAGTTAGTCTCGTTTTAAAGATGAGAGCAAAGCATGAACATAATGCTGAAGTGCCTAAAATCAGTGAAATCAGGACCAGGACCCAGGCTTCTAGACTCCAATATCACTGTCTTTTAGTCAGAAGGCAATATAGAAGTATAAAAACATTATACAATATAGTCAATAATATGTTAATAACTATGTATGGTGTCAGATGACTATGAGACTTACCAGGGTGATCATTTCATAAGTTATATAAATGTTTAATCACTATATTGTGAACCTGAAGCATATAATACTGTATGTCAAATGTAATTGAAAAAAATTTAAAAAACAACAATTAAAAAGTAAAAAAAAAAATGACAAGTCAAAAAAACACTATGGAGTTTGAAATAAATGTCCAAATACACTTGATTACCTTGCCTCAATACTCATTCTTCCTCCTAAACTTATTGTCAACCTTAAAAGAGTTATTGGCGGCATCTACCCAGTCACCCAAGATAGAAACGTCAAAGTAAGTTTTAATTCTGTCACTGCTTTACCCATTAAATTTGTTATGTAGTCTCTCTTAGCAATCTCATCCATCTCAAGACTAAATACTCTACCTCTTAAACCTATTTCTACCTTCTAAATCTATCAACATTATCTTCTTTTTTTGGATCTACTGATCAACTTGTTTTAAATACTTTAATTAAAATGCATTGGGTGACAATGGTTAATAAAATTACATAGGTCACAATCATACAATTCTATGATAATATATTGCATTCTATGTTCATGTCCCAGAGTCACTTCTCCTTCCATCACCACATATTTGATCCCATTTACCCTCATCTACCTCCCCTCCCCGCTTACCCTCTGGTAACCACTAAACTCTTTTCTGTGTCTATTAGTTTTTGTTTCTTCATTTGTTTATCTTGTTCCTTTGTTGTTCTCAGTTTTATATCCCACACACATATGAGTGAAGTCATATGGTTCTCTACATTTTCTGTCTGATTTATTTTGCTTAACATAATAATCTCAAGATCCATCCATGTTGTCGCAAATGGCACTATTTCATCTTTTCTTATGGCAGAATATATTCCATTGTGTATATATACCACATTTTCTTTATCCAATAGATGTATTGAAGGATGTTTTGGTTGTTTCCACGTCCTGCCCACCATAAATAAAGCTGCAATGAACATCGGGGCACATATATCTGTATGGATAAATGTTTTCAGATTTTTGTGGGTAGACGCCTAGGAGAGAGATTGCTGGGTTGTATGGTAACTCTACTCTTAATTTTTTGAGGGATCTCCACACTGTCTTCCATAGTGGCTGCCACAATCTGCATTCCCATCAACAGTGTATGAGGATTCCTTTTTCTCCCCAGGCTCTACAACACTTGTTATTATTTGTGTTATTGATGATAGCCATTCTAGCTGGTGTGAGGTGGTATCTCATTGTAGTTTTAATTTGCATTTCTCTGATGGTTAATGATGTTGAGCATTTTTTTCATGTCTATTGACCATTTGTATGTCCTCTTTGGAGAAATCTCTATTCAGGTCCTCTGCCCATTTTTAAAATTGGATTGTTTGTTTTTTTTTGTTGTAGAGTTGTATGAGTTCCTTATATATTGGGTTGTCGGAACTGTCATGATGTATTTTTTTATGTTTTCCATTGCAAAAATGTGTCATGACTTTTCCGACAACCCAATATTTTGGATATTAGCCCCTAAAAGGAGGTGTTGCAAAAATCTTCTGTTCAGTTGGTTGCCTCTCTATTTTGTCCATGGTTTCTTTTGCTGTGCAGAAGCTTTTAATTTGATATAGTTCTATTCATTTATTTTAGCTTTTACTTCCCTTGCCTTTGAGGTAAAATTCACAAAATCCTCTTTGAACCCAAGGTCCACAAGTTTACTATCTATGTTTTCCTCTATTCAGTTTATTATTTTAGGTCTTATTTTTAGGTCTTTGATCCATTTTGTGTTAATTTTTTACACGGTGGCAGTTAGCAGTCTAGTGTCATTCTTTTGCATGTGGCTTTCCAATTCTCCCAGCACCATTTATTGAAGAGGCTGTCTTTTCTTCATTGTATGTTTTTGGCTTCTCTGTCGAAAATTATTTGTTCATATTTATGTGAGTTTATTTCTGGGTTCTCAATTCTATTCCATTGGTCTGTGTGTCTGTTTTTCTGCTAATATCATACTGTTTTGATTACTGTTGCCCTGTAGTACAAGCTGAAGTGAGGGAGTGTGATACCTCCAGCACTGTTATTTTTTAAGATTGCTTTAGCTATTTGGGGTCTTTTGTAGCTCCATACAAATCTGATGTTTTTTTTGTTTTATTTCTTTAAAAAATGATATTGGGATTTTGATGGAGATTGCATTAAATCTGTATATTGTTTTGGGTAATATGACCATTTAAATTATGTTGATTCTTTCAATCAATGAACTTGGAATGTCTCTCCATTTCTTTGCATCTTCTTTAATTTCTGTTAAAATGTCAGTTTTCAGTGTATAGGTCTTTCACATCCTTGGTTAAGTTTATTCCTAGGTATTTTATTCTTTTTGTTGCAATTGCAAAACCAATTTTTTAAATTTATTTTTCTGCTATTTCATTGTTAGAATATAGGAATGTAATGGACTTCCGTATATTGATTTTGTAGCCACCAACTTTACTGTATTTGCTTATTGTTTCTAATAGCTTTGTGGTGGAGTCTTTAGGGTTTTCTACATATAGCATCATATCATCTGCAAAAAGTGACAATTTAACTTCTTTATTCCCAATTTGGATGCCTTTTATTTCTTTCTCTTGCCTGAGTACTCTGGCTAGGATTTCTGATACTATGTTGAAAAGCAGAGGTGATAGGAGACAGCCCTGTCGTGTTCCTGAACATAAAGAGAAGGGCTTCAGTTTTCCAGTTAATTATGATATTAGCAGAGGACTTGTCATATATGGTCTTTATTATGTTAAGGTACTTTCCTTGTATACCCATTTTATTAACGGTTTTAACCATCAATGAATGTTGTATGTTGTTAAATGCTGTTTCTGCATCTATTGATATACTCATATGATTTTTGTCCTTTATTTTGCTTATATGGTGTATCACATTGATCAATTTGTGTATGTTGAACCACCCTAGTGCCCCTGGGATGAACCCCACTTGGTCATGATGTATAAGCTTTTTAATGCATTGTTGTATTTTATTTGCTCAAATTTTGTTTAGGATTTTTGCAGCTATATTCATCAGAGATATTGGCCTGTGGTTTTATTTTTTTGTGTTATCCTTACCAGGTTTTGGTATCAGGGTAATGTTTGCCTCATTGAATGAGTTAGGAAATATTCTCCCTTCTTCAATTTTTTGGAAGAGTTTGAGTAGGACAGGTGTTAGATCCTCTTTGAATGTTTGGTAGAATTCACTAGTGAAGCCATCTTCTCCTGGGGTTTTCCTTTTCGGGATGTTTCAGATGACAGACTCAATTTCCTTACTGATGATTGGTCTATATAGATTTTCCAGTTCATTGTGATTCAGCCTAGGAAGGCTATATGTTTCTAAGAATATGTCCATTTCTTCCAGGTTATTGAATTTGGTGGCATGTAGTCCTTCATGGTATTCTTGGATGATCCTTTGTATTTCTGTGGCATCCGTGGTAACTTCTCTTTCATTTCTGAAGTTGCTTATTTGTGTCTTTTCTTTTTTTTTATCTTAGTGAGTCTAGCAAAGGGTTTGTCAATTTTATTAATCTTTTCAAGGAACCAGCTCTTTGTTGCTTTAATTTATCCTATTGTCTTTTTGTTCTCTATTTCATTTAGTTCTGCTCTGATATTTATTATTTCCTTCCTTATGCTAACATTGGGTTTCATTTGTTCTTGTTTTTCTAGTTCTTGAAGGTGTAATGTGAGGTTGTTTACCTGGGATTTTTCTTCTTTCTTGCAATGGGCCTGTAATGATATAAATTTCCTTCTTATTACTGTTTTTGCTGCATCTCAATTATTTTGATAGGATTTATTTTCATTCTCATTTGTTTTGATGTATCTTTTGATCTCTCCTCTTATTTGTTCTTTGACCCAGTTATACTTTAAAATCATGTTTAATGTCCATATATTCGTGATTTTTCCTGCTTTCTTTTTGCACTTGATATCCAATTTCAAAGCCTGTGATCTGAGAATATGCTTGGCATGATTTCAATCTTCTTAAATTTGCTGAGGTTAGTTTTTTGTTCCAATATATGGTCTATCCTTGAGAATGTTCCATGTACACTAGAAAAGAATGCATAGTCTGGTGTTCTAGGATGAAGTGCTCTATAAATGTCAATATGCTTTTTGATCTAATGTGACATTTAGGCCTGATATTTCCTTACTTATTTTCTGTTTGGATGATCTATCCATAGCTGTCCATGACGTATTTAGGTCCCCTACTGTAATAGTGTTTTGATCAATGTCTCCCTTTGGTTTTTGTTGTAGTTGCTTTGTATATTTGGGTGCTCACTGAGTGGGGGCATATGTGTTGGTTGCTGTTATGTCTTCTTTTATTGTTCCCTTTATTATTATGAAATGTCCATCTTTGTCTCGTGTTACCTCTTTTATCCTGAAGTTTGCTTCATCTGATATAAGTATAGCCACACTTGCTTTTCTTTGGGTACCATTTGCTTGGAGTGTAAATTTCTACCCTACCACTTTGAGTCTAATTTGTCCTCATAGTTGAGATGCATCTCTAGAGGCAGCATGTGTTTAGGTTTAATTTTTTTATCCAATCTGCTACTCTGTGCTTTTTTATTGGTGAGTTTAGCCAATTTACATTTAGGGTGATTATTGATATATGAGAATTTCCTATAATTCTGTCTTTTGTTTTCTGGTGGCTTGGTGTCTCCATTGTTTCTTTGCCATTTTGTTGCTGTCTGTTATTTCAGCATGGTGGTATTTTATGATTTGTGCTTCTGTTTCTTGTTTTCTTATGTTATATAACTCAGTCCTGGATATTTTTTTTTGAAGTGGTTACTATTAAGTTTATGTAAAATAAAGTTTCATATGTAGTCCTTTTTCTTCAGGATGCTTCTTATTTCCATTCCCATTTGCAGATTCAAACCTTTACTCTCTTCTTTTTTATATATGTTTTTGTTGTCAGAAGTTATCCCTACTTATGCTGTGAGTTGATTTCTGAGTTGCAGTAGCAAGTGGTATTTTTCTTATCTTTTTCTTTTCTTTTAAAATTATTTTTGTTCCTTAACCTTTATGTTATGTGGAAGTGTATAGTGCTCTATTTTGTTTAGGGTGTGCCATTTCCTGCTTCTGTGTGTTTTCTCATAATATTGCTCATGGTTTTGTATTCTGTTGATTTTTTCTTTCAGGTTAAATGACCTCCTTCAGTATTTTCTCTAATGCAGATTGTGTTTCAGAAAATTCCTTTGGCTTCTGTACATCTAGAAAGATCTTTATTTCTCCTTCATATCTAAAGGATATCTTTGCTGGATATATTATTCTTGACTCATTATTTCTCTCTTTCGATAGTTTAAATATTTGATTCCACTCTCTTCTGGTTGTACAGTTTCTGCTGAAAAAAATGATGATAATCTAATGGGCTTTCCTTTGTAGGTTACTGTCTTCTTTTCCTGGCTGCCTTGAGGATTCTTTCTTTCCCGTTAATTTTTGACAGCTTTAATACAATGTGCCTTGGAGAAGGCCTGTTGGGATTGAGATAATTGGGTGTTCTATTTGCTTCTTGGATTTGAAAATCCAGTTCTTTCCACAGGTCTGGGAAATTCTCATTGACTGTTTATTTAAATATACAAGTACCCTCTGTTCCCATCTTCCTTTCTTCTACTGGTATACCCATTATTCTTATGTTGCTCTTTCTGTTAGCATCAGAAATTTACTGTAGAGTTCTTTGATTACTTTTAACTCTCTCTTCTTTGATCTATGTCATTACCAGACTTCTATCTTTGATATCACTAATTTTTTTCCTCCATCTCGTCAGCTCTATTACTTAAGCTGGGTATTTCATTCTTCATTTCTTTTACTGAGTTCTTAAACTCCAGAATTTCTATTTGGTACTATTTTAAAATTTCAATCTCATTGATTAAATGTTCACTTTGATTTCTTATTGTGTTTCTGAGTTCATTAAACTGCCTGTCTGTGTTTTCTTGCATCTTGTTGAATTTTTTCAGAACTGCATTCTTGAATTTCTGTCATTTAAGTTGCATATTTCCATGTCTTTAAGTTCATTTCCTGGACAGTTTTTATTTTCTTTCTGAGTTGTCTTTTCACTTTGTTTATTCATGGCAATTAATGAATTATTATTTCTCTTCCTGCACATCTACAGGAGTGGGTTCTGCAACAGGTTCATAGGAAGAGATATTTCTTTTGCTTTCCAGTAGGTGTTGCTGGAATGTTTTATTTTGTCTCCTGCTGCAGCCTTTTATTTTTTTCTTTTGCTGTAGCATTATATTTTCTATTGCACTGTTCTGACTGCTCAAACAATGGAGTGGGGGGTTCTCTGGAATGTCGGCTTCTATTCTGTGAGCAGGTTACCTGGGTCTCAGGGCACCACTTCCATGGGAGGATGTGGAGGGGAATAGATTTCTGAGCTTCTGAAATCCCAGTGTTGCCCCTACAGATGGATGCAGAAGCTGTGTGTCTTAGTGACTCAGGGTGACCCCACAGTGATCCTCCCAGGAATATGGATAAGGTGTGGGTTGTGAGATGCAGTTGGTGTGTTTGTTGCTCTGAACAATGATGCTTACCTGCTCACAGCTGTCTTGCCCCTACAGTTCCTTCCCTTTCACTGGAATTAGTTGCGCTGTGAGTCTGTGGATGTGGGACCATCACTCCAGTTCTCTGGGCTGCAGATATTCTGTTCTTTAATCTGACACTGCTGTCGTTTCTTCTGGAGCCCATTTCTAACACTGGGAGGGTGACGGTGGGGCAAGCTCTGGCGAGGGTGGAGGGGTAGGCGGCCAGGCTCTGTGTCTTTTTTCTCTGTTTTCTACCTGGCAGTGAGGTTTTAAACCACTATTCTCACCCTTCTCTATTCGGTCTTTGCTCCGAGGTCTCTGCTGTGAACACTGGGTTAAGCTGTATTATATATTGATCCCTCAGGCAAGACTGTGGGGTACAGGTGTGTACCTGCAGCCAGAATTCTTCCCTTTCCTGGGACTGAAGGGAGCTCTGGTCTGCATCCTGCTACCCATGACCCATGGTCTGCATCTTTGCACTTCCCCCTTTCCACCTCCCCTGCTCAACCCATTTGCCCACATTTAGGTGATTCAATGTGTGGATCCCTCAGACATGCTTCTGTGTTCTACAGGAATCCTTTGTTGAATTATAACTGTTCAACTTGTTGTAACTTCCAGGGGAGATTTCAAGAAGCACTCCTTATGCTGCCATTTCGGTAATGTCAATCCATTTTTTTATTATAGTTGACAATCGATATTATTTTATATTACTTTCAAGTGTACCAAGTAGTAGTTACATATTTATATAATTTATAAAGTGATCCCCTCATAAAGGTAGTACTCACCTGACACTACATATAGTTATTACAATATTATTGAGTATATTACCTATGCTGTATTTTATATCCCCATGACTGTATTGTAACTCCCAATTTGTACTTTTGTAAAAAAGATTTTTATTGGGGAATTGGGGGATGGGAACAACACTGGGGAATTGGGGAAGCCAGTTCTTAACCATCGCACCACTTGGCCGGCCCTAGATGTCTTTTATATTTGTACTCTAGTATCCATAGGGGATTACTTCCAGGACCCATCCCCACCACACACAGATACTGAAATTCGAAGATGCTCAAATTCCTAATATAAAATGGCAAAATGGTTAAGAACTTGCATATAACCTATATTTATATATAGGTGACAGCAATGTATGCTTAAACATGATTTTGTTAGTGTGTATTCATCATGATACTAAGGATGTGGCAAATTTGAGTTTTGCTTTTTGAAACTTTCTGGGATTTTTTTTCCAAATATTTTTTTATCTGCATTGTTTGAATTCACAGGTGCAAACCCCATGGATATAGAAGGCCAATTGTACCTCTTTTCTTGTCTAACTGATCTGACTAGAACTTCTAGTATATGAGGTCAGACAATTAAGTTCATGAATTCATTGTAGAAAAAGTGCTACATACTTTATTGTTAAATATCATTACAGTCACCTTTGAAGTACTGCCCTTGGGAAGCTAAGCATTGATGCGAACACCTAGTCCACACTTCAAGGCAATCATGGAGCTCTTTTTCTGGAATGGCCATCAAAGCTCTCATCATTTTACCCTTGGTGTTCTGAATGTCACCAAAATGTCTTCCTTTCAATATTTCCTTTATCTTTGGGTAAAGAATCAAGTCATTGGGGACCAGATCAGGTGAGTAAGGAAGGGGTTCCAATACAGTTATTTGTTTACTAGCCAAAAACTCCTTTCCAGGCAGTGTGGTGTGAGCTGGTACATTGTTGTGACGCAAGAGCCACGAATTTTTGGCAAAAAGTTGAAGTTGTCTAAATTTTTTCACCCAGCCTTTTCAGCACTTCCAAACAGTAAACTTGGTTAACTTTGTCCGGTTGGTACAAATTCATAACGAATAATCCCTCTGATATCAAAAAAAGATTAACAACATCGTTGCAACAAGTTTGCAAACTTAATTGTCATACCTTGTATTCAACATTTTCAATAGCAGTAGTGAAAGCAAGCACCTTTTGTCTTACTCCTGATATTAGAAGAATATCTTTAGTCTTTCATCATTGAGAAATATGTTAGCCATAGGTTTTTCATAAATGTCCATTATGATGTGAAGGAATTTCGTTTCTATTCTTATTGTGTTGAAAGTTTTATCAGGAAAAGGTCGTTGGACTCCATCAATTACTTTTTCTGCTTTAATTAAAATTATCATGTGCATTTGTTCCTCCGTTCTATTAATGTGATGTATTATATTGATTAGTTAGTTTTCTTATGCTAAACCACCCTTGCATTCCTGGGATAAATCCCACTCATTCTGGTCCTTCTAATACATTGATGGATTTGGTTTGCTAGTATTTGGTTGAGAATTTTTGAATCTATATTCACAGGGATATTTGCCTTCAATTTTCTTTTCTTGTGATGCACTTGTGTGACTTTGGTATCAGGAGAAAATTGTCTTCAGACAATGAGGTAGAAAGTGCATCTTCCTCTTCTATTTTTTTTGGAAGAGTTTGAGAAGGATTGGTAGTCAGTCTTTTGTTTTTTTAAAGACTTTTTTATTGGGGAATTGGAGGAAGGGGAACAGATAAGTTGCTGTCGTTTTGTTCTTCAATCTAGTTGTGGAGGATGTTGCTTCACTGGACCAAGTTGGCACCATCATTGCATTCTTCCCGGGTGAGGTAGATCAGTCGCCGACTTCTGGACGGCCGCTCACGCTGGCTGCTGGCTACATACGGTAGCCCATGGCAACCCACTGCCACAGGGGCTGCAGCGTACGCCGTCGCCGGNGGCAGTGTCACTGGCCCTCATATGTGGGATCCGAACCGGGGCCCTCTGGCGTCCCAAGCCAGTTCTTAACCATCGCGCCACTCGGCTGGCCCTCAATTTTTTTAAGTTTTGATGAAGCCCAATTTTTCTACTATTTCTTTTGTCACTTGTGCTTTTATCATCATATCTATGAAAAGTTTGCCTAACTCGAGGTAATGAATACTTAATTCTATGTTTTCTTCTAAGGCTTTTATAGTTTTAGCTCCTATATTTAGCTTTATGATCAATTTTAAGTGAATGTTTATATATGGTATGAGGTAAAGATTATTGTTTTTCTGCATGTGGCTATCCAATTGTTCCTGCACCATTTTTTTAAATTAATAGGATTTAAATACCTAGTAGACTTGTGTCTATCAATCTCCCAAACTTGATTAGACTTTAATATCAGGGTGGGGGTGTTGCAGGGTGTTTTAGTTTGGTGTCAATTTCTGGAGTACAGCTCTCTGAGAAAACCCCTTTTTGCTTGGCAGTTCAGAACAAGGCAATACATACTGACATCTTCTTCAGGCTTCAGCCCTAAGCAAGAGTGCAGAAGGCTGGAATTTGTCTTCATGGTAGGCATTTAGAGTGCCCATACCGTTCTCCATGTGACAACTGGGTTGAGCTGAGGACTTGGCTGCTCATGGCCTCAAGCACAGATCATTTTTCTTCTTTCTAGTCTCATTCTCTCAAGACTGTACCTTATGCTTCCCAAAGTTGCAGCAAGTAACCTGGAAGATCAACTAAGATTCTACTGGTAGTGGTGATAGTGGTGGTATTAATAATAGTAATAGTAGCAGTTGTAGCAGCAGCAATAAGAAGAAGAGAAGGAGAAAATAAAGGAGATGGACCTGGCAGAAGGAGGGAGGAATAGGGAAACTAGAAAGTAGCTGGGGATGAACAAAAATGGTTATGCAAAAACCTAACAACGGGGCTTTAGTTTTTTGTAGAAAAGAGAGACAGAGCAACTTGAGTAGTGCAACAGCTGACTATGACAATATTCAAGCTGGAGAAAAGTAAGAGGACTGGGTCATGGCAGAAAGAGCATTCAGATGCATTAATACAAAGGAAACCAATTTTAAAAAGAAAACCCCCATTTTACTATAGAGGAAATTTAAGAAACATTAACATACATGAGAAACATTGCTCACACTATTTAAGGTCCTAATCTCTTTTTTTTAGGCCTACTAGAAGACCAAAGCCACTATGACACTTTTGATTCATGAGAAAAGTATAATTTGTCCCTGCCCATAGAACACGGTCAGTTTATTAGGAACTGTGACAGGCCTGTGGAGAAGATAATTGAAGAGAATGCATTGTAGTTGCATTATTAAAATTGAACTCTGGGGGGAAGTGTGGTAGAGTTGAAAGATCACAAACTTTGTAGCCAGAAACTTGGGTCTACCACTTTTACTCTTTGTGTGCCTTTGGAAAAATTACTTCACCTCTCTGAGCCTTGATTTTCCTCTCTCTAAAATGCAAATTATGTGGACCTCATAGGGTTTTTGTGGGAATTAAATGAGAGACTGTCAGCAAATTACCCAGCACAATGTCTGAGACATGTATTACTAGGTGCTCGGTATATGCCACTTCCTTTCCCCAGGCACTTATCATTGTATTCTAGGCATAAACTGGAGGTTCTCCTTTTTCTTAAGGCTTTGACCCAAAAATATTATTTCTAATACCCTATCACAAGGAAGCCTCGCTCCCAAAGAACTGAAAACATTTTGTGATCAAGGATGTTCATGGTTACACCAAAATGTTTGTACACCATAATATTAATCATGATTGGAGTGCTTTGAGTATTTTTTTTCTACTTTGCACATAACATTACATTTAACTTTAAATAACATTTAATTTAATTACAGAATAATTTTTTTAAATGTTCTTGAGAAATACTCTACAGCAATGAAAATGATCTACAACTACATGTGACAATATGGATAAATTTCACAAGCATAATGGTAAGCAAAAGGAGCCATTGACAAAGAGCACATAGTGCAAAATTCAATTTATATTAAGTACAAAATCAAGCAAAACTAATTTGTGCTATGAGTAATCAGGATAGTGGTAAACCTTGGAGGGAGAACTTTTATTTCCTTTTACTCAAAATTACATTTGTGAAATTCATTGTGTTTGGGGAGATAGTGACTGGAAAGGGGTACAATGGAGCTTCTGGGATCTGGTAAGGTTTTGTTTCATGATCTGGGTGCTAGGTGTGCCTAGTTTATGAATATTTATTATCTTCATGAACAATGTAATACTTCAATAAAAATTTTTAAAAAGATGGATAGATGGATGAATAAATAATTAGGTAAGTAGATGGATAGCTGGATAGATAGACAGATACATGAATAGATAGATAGGTAGATGATAGATAGATAGATAGATAGAAATTATACTGAGTGAATGCAAATCATCATCCGTGACTTACCTGAAGGAGAAAGTCATCATTCATACAGAGAAAACCTGCGAGGTCCAAGATGGCAGATTAGGTAAATGCTATGCCTACTGCATCCCAGGATCACACAAAAATTACAAATAAATTATAGCAGTCACCTCAAGAATCATCTGAAGACTAGCTGAACAGAACCCTTATAACTACAGATATAAAAAAAAGGCCACGTTAAGAATGGTGGGAGTGGGAGAGACGCGAAGTTGGTTGACCTCAAGCCCACAGATGGTGATTGAATGTTTGAAGGAATACCTCAGTGGCAGAGGTCACCCCTGAAGAGAGAGCAGTCTTATCCCCATGCCAGGTTCCCCAACCCCAGGGTCCTGTGCCAGGAAAAGGAGTTCCCATGGCATCTGGCAGTGAAAATCAGCAGACTTTGTCTGCACTTCCCAGTAGGGCAAAGGTATGCTGGAATCTCAGACACCCTCTTGTAGAGCCAGCACACAGACTTGCTCGCTTGCTCATGGGCACTTGTCTGGTATCTGGTGGAGGGGCGACAGCTCGGGAGGCCTAGGGATATGCAAGGAAGGACTGAGTTGTGTGCTTCCAGGGAGGAAGCTGGAAGGACAGGAGCCATTGCTGTCCCTGTGTGGAACATGACACACATGTGTCCTATAGGAGGGTGCCATCTTTTTTTTTTTTTTTTTAGCTGAGCCATCCCGCCACCTGTTGGCAGCTCACGGCTGCTCAGCTNGGGCTGACTCGAACCGCTGTTGCTCAGAGCTCAAACTCTTGAGCGAGCTCTTAACCAACTGAGCCACTCAGCCGGCCCCTAAGGGGGTGCCATCTTTTCAGTGGTAAGCCCTCCACCAAAGGGCAAATTCTGGAACCACATTGGTTGGGTGGAATCTGCATACGTGATCTGCCTTAGTCATACCCTGTGTCCCTGTCTCCACACAGCTAGGGTTACATCACCTGGGACACTCTTGACTGCCGGGCTGTTGGCCCCGACCCAGAGGCTGCCAAAGCCATTTTGCAGTGGGCAGATGGCCCATGGAAACCTGGTAAATGTTTGCTGGTGGGCGTTAACCCAAGACCTGTGCCACAGCATCTCAAGGGCAGATTTCGGAAACCAGCAGGCCTGAGATGGGCGGTGGCTGGCCATACTGTTCTTGGGGTGTTTTTGTGGGATGGTCATGGGCCCAGCACAAATACAGGAGCTAAGACTGCATTGACTTTGTAGAAACCACTGATCACACACCTTAGATCCCTGGAAACCCACACCTCCCACCTAGAGCTGTATTGCCAGGTGCACTCTGGGTGCCTGGATGGCTGGCCCTGCCCCCAAACCACAGAAGCCTTTTACAGCAGTTGGCTGCCTGCGATGACCTGGAGAGGTTTTGGTGTTTGACAGTGACCCAAAGTCTCGGGAACTTGCAAGTCTTAGGTAAATGGTGGCTGGCTGCAGGGTTCTAAGGGTATTTTTTGAAGTGGTCACAGGCCAGACACTGCCTGGAGATGAGCAGTGGATGGATGCAGTGCTCTCAGGGAGCTGGGCAGAATGATCACAAGCCGGGCACTGGTGTAAGAACTGGGTCTGCATTAACTTTGTAAAAACCACTGGCCACGTTTTGTGATTCCTTGGGACTCCATCTTGCCCAGCTAGTGTTGCATTGTTGAGGACACTCTCAAAACTGGGTCAAACCGCATGGCCCATGCACTTAAAGAGTCTCTATCAATGGCTGGCCTTTAAGGGCAGTCGGCAGGTGGCAATAAGCCTAGGAGGACTTAGGCATTTGCTAAGCTGCCTCACGCACACTACTTGTAACGAGGGGCCTCAGTTCACAGCAAGGACACACTCTACATGCCTCCATGTCCAGCACAGGCAGCAGCCAAACACATATAGCTTTATGGTTCCTACCAGGTAGTCTAAGGTGGTAACAGTTAAGGCTGACTGTCTCTTGCATGATAACCCCTCCCAAGAGGCACCAAACATAATATACCCAGGGACCAGCTTCAGATCACAATAAAGCACTACCTGGTTAGCCCCACAAGTGGCACACCCAAAAGGTGGACTCAACAGGCACAAGAGCCCGCTGGGGTAGATCCTCCTTTCAGATGTCAGCTCCACATAGCAGATCATGCACTGTAGGCATAGCCAATTTTCACAGTCAGTAAGCCTGTGAGTCAATCCCACCCACTGACCCAGCAAAAGCAATCAAGCTTCAACTACAACAGGAGAAAACACAAAACACACTCAAGGGACATCCTGGAGCACATGTACAGGAGATCAGGGAGCCTTCACCACTGGGCCATACAGGACACATACTATATAAGACCACCCACCAAAAGTTTAGAGATATAGGAAATCTGATAATATGTACAAGCAAATAAGGAGAGGCAGCCAGACTGAGGAAACAAGTAAACATGTTTTGCATAAAAGAACAAGAGAAACCTTCAAAAATAAAACTAAATGAAATAGAGCTGACCAACCTACCAAAGACAGAGTTTATAAAACTGATATAAGAATGCTTAAGGAACTTAGTAGAATCTCAACAAAGAGGTAGCAGGCAGATTACATCACAGAAATGGCGGTGTGAGGAGTGCTTCTTGAAATTTCCCCTGGAAGATACAGCAAACTGAACAGCAATAATTCAACAAAATATTTCCTGAGTAGCACACAGGCACGTTTGAGAGACCCACAAATCAAATCACCTAAAGGTGGGCAAATTGGGCAAGCAGGGGAGGAGGGAAGGGGAAAATGCACAGACATGGGCTGTGGGCTGCAGGACAAAGACCGGAAACCACTGCAGTTTGGAGCTTATCGCAGTCAAATCTGGATTGCAAGCAGACTCTCAATGACCCACAGTCCTGCCTGAACGACTAGCATACAATACAGCTGAACCCAGAACTTGTGGCAGAGACCTCGGAGCAAAGACCGAATACAGAAGGGTGAATATGATGAGTTAAACCTTCACTGCCAGGCAGAAAACAGAGAGCAAAGACATGGAGCACGGCCACCTCCCCCGCCCCCAGAGATTGCCTTACCCCCACCCTCCCAGTGTTAGAAGTGGGCTCCAGAAGAAATAATAGCAGTGTCAGAATAAAGAACAGAATATCTACAACCCTGAGAACTGCAGCCCCGCAGCCACAGACTCACAGCGCAACTATTTCCAGCAAAAGGGAAGGAACCATAGGGGCAAGGAAATTGTGGGCTGGAGTCAACATTACTCTAAGCCACCTCTCCCAACCCACCCCAACCAACATTTCTGGGTAGATACCTGCAATGACAACCAGAGCTGCGGAGACACACAGGCTCTGTATCGGGCTGTAGGGGGAACAATGGGACTTCAGAGGCTCAGAACTCTATTGCCCTCCATATCACCCCATGGAGGTGGTACCCTGAGACCCAGGCGACCTGTTCACAGAGGGGAAGCCCACAGTCTAGTAAACCCCCTATCGTGTGAGAAGCCGAAATAGTGCAAGAGAAAATATAAGGCTACAGTGTGAGAGAGAATAAAAGGCTGCAGCAGGAGACAAAATAAAATATTTCAGCAATACATATGGGAAAGCAAAAGAAAGACCTCTTCACATCAACTTGCTGCAGAACCCACTCCTATAGATGTCCAGGAAGAGAAATAATAATTCATTAATTGCCATGAATAACCAAAGTGACAAGGCATCTCAGAAAGAAAATGAAAACTCTCCAGGAAATGAACTTAAAGACACAGAAATATGTGACTTAAATGACAGAGAATTCAAGATTGCAGTTCTGTAAAAACTCAACGAGATGCAAGAAATCACAGGGAGTTTAATGAACTAAGAAATACAATCGACGAACAAAATGAACATTTTACCAAAGATGTTGAAATTTTAAAACAGTCACAAATAGAAATTTTGGAGATTAAGAACTCAATAAAATAAATGAAGAGTGAAATCACCAGCTTAGGTAATAGAGCTGACCAGATGGAGAAAAGAATTAGTGACATTGAATATAGAAATCTGGAAAAGACACAGGTGGAAGAAGAGAGAGATTTGAGAGTTGAAAGAAATGGAAGAACTCTACAAGAACTTTCTGACTCCACCAGAAAGAGCAATATAAGAATAATGAGTATAACAGAAGGAGAAGAAAAGGAGAAGGTAACAGAGAATATATTCAAACAAATAGTCAATGAGACCTTCCCAAACTTGTGGAAAGAATTGGAACCTTGAATTCAAGAAACAAATGGAACACCTATATTACCTCAATCCCAACAGGTCTTCTCCAAGGCACATTGTATTGAAGCTATCAATAATGAAAGAAAAAGAAAGAATCCTCAAGGCAGCCAAGGAAAAGAAGACAGTAACCTACAAAGGAAAGCCCATTAGATTATCATTAGATTTTGTTTTTAGTAAAAACTGTACAAGCCAGGAGGGAATGGAATCAAATATTCAAACTATTTAAAAAAAGAAAGCATGAGCCAAGAATAATACATACAGCAAAGATACACTTTAGATATGAAGGAGGAATAAAGACTTTTCCAGACACACAGAACCTGAGGGAATTTTCTAACACACGACCTACATTATTAGAAATACTGAAGGAGGCTATTGTACCTGAAACAAAAAAAATCAAAAAAATACAAAAATACGAGTAGTATTACGAACAGACCGACAAAAGCAAGAAATAGCAACCCCAACAAAAATAGTGTACTATACACTTAAACATAACATACAAGGTAAAGAAAATAAAACATTAAAAAAAGAGAAAAAAAAGAAGAAAAAAACAACTTGCTACTGCAAAACAGAAATCAACTCACAGCATAAGTAGGAATAACTTGTGACAACAAAAACAAAAACAAGAAGAGAGTGAAGGTCTGAACCTGCAAAGGAAGATGGAGAAAAAGGACGACTGTAAATATGAAACTTTCCTTTACATAAACTTAATAGTAAGCACTGAAAATAATCCAGAACTGAAATATATAACGTTAAAAAAAATACACACACAGAGGGACAAATCAAAGAATATCACCACAGTGAAGTAACAGACTACAACAAAAAAGCAAAGAGACAATGGAGACACTGAGCCACCAGAAAACAAAGGACAGAATAATGGGAAATCCTCATATATCAATAATCAGCAAAAATGTAAGCGGACTAAACTCATGAATAAAAACTCACAGAGTAGCAGATTGGATCAAAAAATAAAACCCAACCGTATGCTGCCTCCAAGAGATGCATCTCAGCTACACGGACAAATATAGACTCAAAGTGAAAGTGTTGAAATAGATACTCCAAGCAAATGGTATTCAAAGAAAAGCAGGTATAGCCATTCAAGGCCTGACACGAACTTGTTGAATGATGTTGCTAACCATTTTATTGACATCAGAAGGATAATTCATTATGAATTTGTACCAACTGGACAAACAGTTAACCAAGTTTACTATTTGAAAATGCTGAAAAACTGCATGAAAAACTTAGATGACCTGAATTTTTCTCCAACAATTCATGGTTCTTGCATCACGGCAATGCACCAACTCACACGGCACTGTCTGAGGGAGTTTTTAGCCAGTAAACATATAACTATTGAAACACCCTCCCTACTCACCTGATATGATCCCCAAAGACTTGTTTCTTCACCAGAAGATAAAGAAAATATTGAAAGACATTTCTGTGACATTCAGGATATCAAGGGTAACACAATGACAGCTCTGATGGCTATTCCAGAAAAAAAGTTCCAAAATTTCTTTGAAGGGTGGACTAGACAGACACTGGCGTAAGTTCATATGTTCCCAAGGGGATTACTTCAAAGGTGACCATAGTGATATCCAGCAATGATGTATGCAGCACTTTTTCTAAGATGAATTTGTAAACTTAATTGTCTGATTTTGTACTTACATCAGTTTTAACAGCCTTCAGGATAAAAATGGTAACTAAAGAGTAATATGGACATTTCATAATGATAAAGGGGACAATATACCAAGAAGACATAACAGTCATCAATATTTATGCTCCCAATCAAGTAGCATCAAAATACGAGGTCCAGCAATTACATTCACAAACTCACCGTAGAAAAAGGGCTATATACCTCATTGCTGAATATCACTATGGTCACCTTCAAAGTACTCCCCTTGGGAATCTATGCACCAACACCAATGCCTAGTCCACCCTTCAAAGCAATTTTGAAACTCTTTTTTTAGAATGGTCATCAGAGCTGTCATCGTATTACCCTTGATGTCCTGAATTTCATAAAAATGTTTTCCTTTCAATAGTTCTTTTATGTCTGGGTCAAAAAACAAATCATTGGAGGCCAGGTCTGGTGAGCAAGGACAGTGTTCCAATGCAGTTATTTGTTTACTAGCTAAAAACTCTCCCAGACAGTGCCATGTGAGTTGGTGCATTAGCATGATGAAGAGCCATGAATTTTTGGTGCAAAGTTCAAGTTATCTAACTTTTTCACACAGCCTTTTCAGCACTTTCAAATAGTAAACTTGGTTAACTGTTTGTCAAGTTGGTACAAATTCATAATGAATAATCCCTCTGATATCAAAAATGGTTAGCAACATCACCAAAACTAGCTCACGAACTTAATTGTCAGACTTCATATACAAAACAACTACTAACAGAATTAAACGAAGAAATTGGCCAAAACACAATTATAGTAGGGGACCTAAATACATCATTGACAGCTATGGATTGATCATCCAAACACAAATTAAATAAGGGAATATCAGTCCTAAGTGACACATTAGATGAAATGGATATAATTGACACTTATAGATATCTTCCTCTTGGAACAAAATACTGTACTTTCTTGTCTAGTGTACATGGAACATTCTCAAGGATAGACCACATATTAGGATATAAAACTAGCCTCTGCAAATTTAAAAAGATTGAAACCATACCAAGCATTCTCTGATCACGAGGCTTTCAAATTGGATATCAACTGCAAAAATAAAGCAGGAAAAACCACAAATATGTCAATATTAAACAACATGGTTTTAAAAAATGACTGGGTCAAAGAAGAAATAAAAGATCAAAAGATACATAGAAACAAATGAGAATGAAAATACACCATACCAAGATTTTTGTGATGCAGCGAAGGCAGTAATAAGAGGCAAGTTTATATCATTACAGGCTTATCTCAAGAAAGAAAAAAAAATCCAGATAAATAACATCCCATTACACCTAAAAGAACTAGAAAAAGAACAAATGAAACCCAAAGTCAGAAGAAGGAGGGAAATAATAAAAATCAGAGCAGAACAAAATAAAATAAAGAGCAAAAAGACAATAGAAAAAAATAATGCAACAAAGAACTGGTTCTTTGAAAAAATTAATAAAATTGACAAACCTTTGGCAACACTCACTAAGACATTATAAAAAGAGAAAAAGAAAAATGAACAAAATCGGAAATGAAAAAGGGGAAGTTACCACAGGTGCCACAGTAGTAGAAAGGATTATCCAAGAATACCTTGAAGGACTATATGCCACTAAATTCAATAACTTATAAGAAATGGACATGTTCTTAGAAACATATAGCCTTCCTAGGCTGAATCACAAAGAAGTGGAAAATCTAAATAGAGTGATCAACAGTAAAGAATTTGAGTCAGTCATCCATAACCTTCCCAAAAGCAAAAGTCCTGGACCAGATGGTTCACTAGTGAATTCTACCAAATGTTCAAAAAAGATCTAATACCTGTCCTACTCAAACCCTTCCAAAAATTTGAAGAAGAGGCAGTACTTCCCAAATCATTTTATGAGGCCAACATTACCCTGATAACAAAACCTAGTAAGGATAACACCAAAAAAAGAAAGTTACAGACCTACATCTCTGACGAATACAGATGCAAAAATCATAAACAAAATTCTAGTAAATTGAATACAACAATGCATTAAAAAAGATTATACATAACGATCAAGTGGGGTTCATCTCAGAAGTACAAGGAGGGCTCAATATACACACAAATCGATTAATGTGATGCACCATCTAAGCAAAATACAGGGCAAAAATCATATGATTATATCAATAGATGCAGAAAAAGCATTTGACAAAATGCCACATCCGTTTGTGATTAAAATACTTAATAAAATGGGTATAGAAGTAAAATAATTTAACATAATAATGGCCATATATGACAAGCCCACAGCTAATATCATAATTCACAGTGAAAAACTGAAGCCCATTCTCCTACATTCAGGAACAAGACAGGGTTCTCCCTTATCACCACTGCTATTCAACATAGTATTGGAAGTCCTGGCCAAAGCAATCAGGCAAGTGAAAAAATAAAAGGCGTTTGAATTGGGAATGACGTTAAATCATCCCTTTTGCAGATGACATGATGCTTTGCATAGAAAACCTTAAAGACTCCACCAAAATGCCATTAGAAGCAAGAAACGAATGCAATAAAGTTGCCAGCTACAAAATCAAGTACAAAAATCCATTGCATTTTTATATAGTAACTATTTCAGAAAAATAAATAATAATAATAATAATAATAATAATAATAATAATAATAATAAACAATTCCTTTTGCAATTGAAACAAAAAGAATAAAATACCTAGAAATAAACTTGACTCAGGATGTGAAAGACCTATACACTGAAAACTATATTTTTAAGAAATTGAAGAAGACACAAAGAAATGGAAAGACATTCTGGGTTCATGAATTGGAAGAATCCACATAGTTAAAATGGTCATATTACCTAAAGCAATATACAGATTTAGTGCAACTGCCATCAAAATCCCAATGGCATTTTTTAAAGAAATAGAATTAAAAAATCAAAGAATTGGTGTGGAATCTCAAAAGACCTTGAGTGGCCAAAGCAATCCTAAGAAAAAAGAACAATGCTGGAGGTATCACACTCCTTCACTTCAGCTTGTACTACAAGGCAACAATAATCAAAACAGTATGGTATTGGCAGAAAAACAGACACACAGAACAATAGAATATAACTGAAAACCCAGAAATAAACCCACATATATATGGATAGACAATTTTTGACAAAGAACCCAAAAACATACAATGGAGAAAAGAGCCTCTTCAATAAATGGTGCTGGGAGAATTGGAAAGCCACATGCAAAAGAATGAAACTGGATTGCTATCTGTCACTGTGTACCCAAATTAACTCAAAATGATAAAAAACTTAAACATAAGACCTGAAACAATAAACTGCATAGAAGAAAACATAGGCACTAAACTAATGGACCTTGGATTGAAAGAGCATTTAATGAATTTTACCTCAATGGAAAGGGAAGTAAAAGCTAAAATAAATGAATGGGACTATATCAAACTAAAAAGCTTCTGCACAGAGAAAGAAACCATCAACAAAACAAAAAGGCAACCAACCAAATAGGAGAAGATACTTGCAAACAACACCTCCGATTAGGGGCTAATACCCAAAATATATAAGGAACTCATACAACTGAACAATAAAAGGACACATAATGCAATTAAAACATGGGCAGAGAACCTGAATAGACATTTCTCCAAGAAGACATACAGATGGCCAGTAGACATATGAAAAGATGCTCAACATCACTAACCATCAGAGAATTGCAAATCAAATCCACAATGAGCTATCACCTCATACCTGTTAGAATGTCTGTCATCAACAAGACAAATAAAGGAAGTGTTGGACACTGTGGAGAAAAAGGAACCCTTATACACTGTTGGTGGGAATGGAAATTGGTGCAGTCACTATGGAAGGCAGTGTGGAGATTCCTCAGAAAATTAAGAATAGAATTACCAAATGACCCCGCAATCATGCTCTCTAAGTATATATCCAAAAATTCTGAAGACATTTATCCTTAAAAATATATGTGCTCCGATGTTCATTGCAGCTTTATTTACTGTGGCCAAGACATGGAAGCCACCAAAGTATCTTTTGATAGATGATTGCATGAAGAAGATGTGGTATACATACACAATGGAATACTACTCTGCCATAAGAAAAGATGGAATAATGCTATTTGTGACAACATAATGGATCTTGAGATTGTTATGCTAAGTGACGTAAGTCAGATAGAAAATGTTGAGAAGTATGTGACTTCACTGATATGTGAAAAATGAAACTGAAAACAATAAAGGAAGAAGACAAAGAAATAAGAACTCACAGACACAGAAAACGGTTTAGTGGTTACAGAGGGTAAGAAGGGAGGGGTGATAGTAGAAGAGGGTAAAGGGGCCAAATGGAAGGAAAACTGACTCTGGGTTGTGAACACACAATGTGATATATAGATCATATATTACAGAATTTTAATCTCGAAGCTTATGTAATTTTACTAACCATTGTCACCCCAATACATTTTAATAAAAGAGCTAGCAAGCATACAGAACGGCATAGAAACCATACAAAAGAACCAGTCAGAAATAAGAAATGCAATACCTGAAATGAAGAATACACTAGAACAGGGGTCGGCAAACTGTGGCTCGTGAGCCACATGTGGCTCTTTGGGTATGTTCCATCTCAAAAGTTTGCCGACCCCTGCACTAGAAGGAATCAACAACAGATTAGATGAAGCAGAGGATTGAATCAGTGCTTGAGAAGACAAGGTAGCAGAAAGCAGCCAATGGGAACAACAAAAAGAAAAAGAATAAAAGCAAATCAAGATAGTTTAAGGGACCTTTGGGACAACATTGAACATAACAATATTTGCATCATAGAAGTACCGGAAGGAGAAGAGAGGGAGTAAGGGATCTTGAAACTATTTGAAGAAATAATGACTGAAAACCTCCCTAAACCTGGTGAAGGAAGTAGACATACAAGCCCAGGAAGCACAGAGAGCCTCAAACAAGATGAACTGAAATAAGCCCACACGAAGACAAATCATAATTAAAATGGCAAAGGTTAATCACAAAGAGAGAATCCTAAAAGCAGCAAGAGAAAGACACTATTTACTTACAAGGAAGTTCCCGTAAGACCATCAGCTGATTTCTCAACAGAAACATTGCAAAAGAGAAGGAGTGGCAGGAAATATTCAAAGTGATGAAAAACAAGGACCTGTAACCAAGACTGCTCAACGCAGCTAGGCTATCATTTAAAATTGAAGGAGAGATAAAAAGCTTCCCAGACAAAAAAAAAAGCTAACACAATTCATTAACACAAAGGCAATATTACAAGTAATGTTAAAAGAACTTCTTTAAGCAGAAGAAAGGAAAAAACAAATGAATGAAGATCAAAAGTATGAATAATATAATGGCAATGACTATGTTCCTATCAATAATCACTTTAAATGTAAATAGATAAAATGCTCCAATAAAAAGAAAACAAGACCAATCCATAATCTGTTTACAACAGACCCACTTCAGTTTGAAAGACCCACACAGACTGAAAGTAAGAGGGATGGAAAAAGATATTTCATGCAAATGGAAATGAGAAAAAGGCTGGTATAGCAATACTTATATCAGTCAAACCAGACTTTAAATGGAAGACTATAATAAGAGACAAAGAAGGACATTACATAATAATAAAGGGATCACTCAAACAAGAGGACATCTATGCACATGACATAGGAGTACATAAATATATAAAGCAAATATTGACTGACATAAAAGCAAAGATCAACAGTGACACAATCATAGTAGGGGATTTAACAACCCACTGACACCAATGGACAGATCCTACAGACAGAAAAATCAACATGGAAACATTGGCCTTATAAGACACACTAGATCAGGTAGATTTAGTTGATAGATATTTTTAGAGCATTTCACCCGAAAGTAGGAGAATATACATTCTTTGCGAGTGCACATGGAACATTTTCCAAGATAGACCACATGTTAAGCCACAAATCAATTCTCAATAAATATAAGAAGATTGAAATCCTATCATGCATCTTCTCTGGCCACAGTGGTATGACTAGAAATCAATTGAAAGAAAAAAATGGAAAAATATACAAACACATGGAATCTAAATAACATACACTAAATAAAGAATGGGTCAACAGGGCCGGCCAAGTGGCATGTTGGTTAAGAGCTGGCTTGGGACGCCAGAGGACCCCGGTTCGGATCCCACATATGAGGGCCAGTGACACTGCCCTCCACAGCTAAGATGCTGA
>NW_017731664.1:1925733-1930302 GCF_001890085.2 Hipposideros armiger | reverse complement strand
GGGAAGAGCGCAATGATGGTGCCAACTTGGGCCAGTGAAGCAACGTCCTCCACAACTAGACTGAAGAACAAAAGGACAGCAACTTTTCTGTTTCCCTCCCCCAATTCCCCAATAAAAATCTTTAAAAGAAAAGTACAAATTGGTAGTGACAAAATAGTCACAGGGATGTGAAATATAGTATGGGAAATATAACCAGTAATGTTGTTAAGACTATGTGAGGTGTCATATGTGTACTGAACTTATCAGAGGCATCTGTTCATAGATTATATAAATGCCTAATCACTGCACTGTACACTTGAAACTAATATAAAATAATATTGAATGTCATATATATATATATATATATATCGTATGTAAAGTACAGCTTTTGAAATATAGTCAATGGTATTATAATAGCTATGTATGATGTCAGATGGGTTCTAGATCTGGTGGGGTTATCACTTTGTGAGGTGTGTAAATGTCTAATAGTTATGTTGTTTTGTACACCTGAAACTAATTTTAAAAAAAGCACCAACTGTCTCAGCATCTACAAACATGGAGTGTCAGAGACCTCAACACATTCCAAAAATTTTGTGAAGGAAAATAAGCATTAGAATGTTAAAAGACAAAAAGAAAAAGAAAACAGGGAAAACCTTGTTTTAGCCACAAGATGGCACCACTAGTTTCTTGGAAATCCAATTCCAAGGAGATCTTCAGCACTTTTTTTTTTTTAAGATTTTATTGGGGAATTGGGGAAGGGAACAGTGTGTTTTTCCAGGACCCATCAGCTCCAAATCGAGTTGTTGTCCTTCAATTTTAGTTGTGGAGGGCACAAGCTCAGCTCCAAGTCCAGTAGCCGCTTTCATTCTAGTGGCGGGGGGGCACAGCCCACCATCCCATGCGGGAGTCGAACCGGCAACCTTGTTGTTAAGAGCTTGCACTCTCACCAGCTGAGCCTTTCGGCTACCCGTTGGCGGCTGAGCGGTAGCTCAGCTGTAGTTCATCTCCCTGGCCCATGTGGGAATTGAACTGGCGACCATGTTGCTCAGAGCTCGTGCTCTAACTAACTGCGCTACCCGGCCAGCTTAGCACATTTTAAGAACGAAATATTTGGTGTATTGTCTTAGAAGAAAACTTAGGCGTTTTACAATCCAACCTTCTTTAATTTTCCAAATGAGAGAAATAAGCCATAGAAGGATGACTTGCCCAAGTTTGTGGGTTTTCAGCTTGCTTTGCCACACCTCAAAACTCCTATTTTCAGCTCTCTTTTCTTCCTAATATGATCTGGAATAAAAAGCTTTTTTATCAATAAGTGCCCCTCCTTTTATAACTCCAGTAAACATAAGTCTCAAGTGGAATAGAAAAGTCGTGACTAGAATTGCCAGTATTAGCAGGCTGCAGTGTGATATTTCCACATAATATGGACAGTTAAAAACATCATATGGCCAATTCTACCTAAATTGGCTTAGGTTTTTACTTCCTTAGATGTAAAGGATAGACCAGACATGCTCTGTTCTCCCACTCCTCTTTCTTTGTTTCTTTTAGCCACCCTCCCTCCCTTCCTTCCTTCTTTCTTTGTCTTTTATCTATTATATTTGAACCACAGGAGCCACCAATGCCCCTCAGGAACAAAAACTCAAAATCAAATGTGACGGCATTCTTGAACAGACTAGACCTTACCTCTGTGTTGTGATTCTTTTGTCATTGTTGCAGAGAGTTTTCAAGAGACAGCTCGTGTGGCAGATGAAAGTGTCAAGCTAAGATGAAATATCTCTGCCCTTGTAACCTGGACCTTTGGACAGGCTCCTTGATGGATGAGGACATCTACAAGCAGAGGAGGAAAACCATCAGCAGGCTCCAGTGTATGCACAACAATCTTTTTTTTTTTAAGATTTTATTGGTGAATTGGGGAAAGGGGAACAGTGTTGGAGAATTGGGGAAAGGGAACAGCCATGTTGTTGTCATTCAATCTTAGTTGTGGAAGGCACAGCTAGCTGAGCTCCAAGTCCAGTCACCATCTGGCCACCCGTCAGCAGCTCGTGGCTGCTCAGCTCAACGTGCTGTGTTCAATCTTAGTTGCATATGGGCATAGCCCACCATCCCATGCAGGAACTGAACCAGAAACCTTGTTGCTAAGAGCGCACACTCTAACCATTGAGCCATCCGGCCGGCCATCGACAGCTCAGGGGCAGCTCAGCTCAAGGTGCCATGTTCAATCTTAGCTGCGGATGGTTGTAGCCCACCATCCCATGCTGGAGTTGAACTGGCAAGCTTGTTAGGAGCACATACTCTCACTGGCTGAGCCATCCTGCCACCTGTTGGCAGCTCATCAGCAGCTCAGCTCAGGCGCAGCTCACTGGCCCATGTGAGAGTCGAACTGGTGACCCTGTTGTTCAGAGCTCACACACTTAATCAACTGAGCCACTTGAACGGCCCCACAACAATCATTTTTGATAACTTCTAATTGAAAAGCAAACTCCTTATATAAGGACCAGATTGATTGGAGCAAGAGGAGGTGATTTGCCCCACAGGAAACATTTGGCCATGTCTGGAGACATATTTGATAGTCATAACTGGGAGGAAGGTGCTACTGAAGCCTGGGTGGAGGCCAGATATGCTGCTAAACATCCTACAATGCACAGGACAGCCTTTTACAACAAAGAATTATCCTGGTCCAAATGTCAATAATGCCAACGTTAAGAAACCCCGTTCTATATAAAATCAGATACAAGTGAAATAATGTGATACCTTAGGAGGTCTTTTAGATTTTTCATGCAAGTCAGATACCAATCAACCAAACAACCAATCAACCAACCAACAAAGGCAATGTCTAGTTCCAAGGTGAGGACCTGTAGAGATATAATGCTGTTGGATTTGGGCTAATATATTTTATTATGTAATTTTACTTTTCAATTTCTTCTTAGGCCAGAAGCACTCAAGTAAATTCTTAAAGCACTGAATATCTGCAAACACACAGAAGGCACAGTTTTGGTGAACCAAGGGGACTCCTGAAGGTCTAAGTTACAAGGTGAGGGAGTCAAACTTAGCCTGACATTTCCCTTTCCTGCTCTCTTTCTAAAATGGTAACAAAAGAATTTGAACCCAAATTTCCTTTGAAAGATCTGCTAAACACTCCCTGGCATGACTCACATTTCACATATGACCCAAGGTCATTTTTCACACCTAACAAGAAAAGATGATGTCAGCCCACCCTGCAGCCCACTGAGTCCAGACTCCAGCTGCTCACAACACTACCCCTAGTCGTACTTCTTGTCATCAGCAAGCATAAGGGACACAAGCAGAAAAGCTTATTAGAGGGAAGCCTCAGGTTACCAGAATTTTTGGTGGCTGAATGAAGTGTTCTGGTTTATTTTTCTGGGTAACTAAGGGATAACCAGAAAAGGCATTGTTTCAATTTTTGTTGCCAAAAAATCTTTCTAATATGTGTGTCACATTTTTATATTAGGAAGTAAGAAAACCTGGAGGACTAGGTTGAAGCAGATGTTTTCATGGCCTTATTCATCATTTTCCTCTTCAATGATCACTATCCAGGCCTGTAGATGGTAACTGGAATATAAAAACTTTAGAAGTACTTCTCATTTTCCAAATGAGGAAACTATGAGTTCTAGAGAGAAAAGTAAACTATCTAAGGTCACAGGGGTCACAGAGCTGGAAAGGCATAGAACCAGCTTAAATGTGAGCTTATATATTTTTTTAAATTGAGAATAAAAATACTCTTCTTAAGCTGAAGGTCTTGGCTAGTATAAATAGATGGCATAAGTTTCCCTGTTCTTCATCCACTTCTGTAAGTATCAGCCAGAACTCTACTGACAAAGTAAAGGATTGAAGCAATTTTCTGAATCATTTTGACTGAAACCCTATTGCACAACTATAGCCTTTAAATATATGTGATGTGGCTGTAAAGCAATGTGACCAGTTTCCACAAACCACACAAGAAAACTGGCATACTATTATATATTCATACTGCATGCTTTGGATTTTCCATGAATACAGGGGACAGGAAATCCAGAAATAATTTCCAAACTTGTTTTTAAACCAGTTTCTACCTCCACCTTCAACAAATCTTTTGCAAAAAGCCACTAAAGAGAAGTAAAATTGACTTAGTCACACAATCATATTTCTTCTTATCTTTTCTCTTGTGCATGTTTATTTTATCACTGTCTGGTGCTAATATCAATGAAAGTGGCAAAAAAGTTCAAAAGTAAAGGAGATTATGAGGAGTGGGCAAATGAAAAATCGTATACTTATGTGGTAAAAGACAAATGACAGAACACTGGCAGTGATCCTTACACTTCAAGAAGGTTTGTTGGTTCTCCCAATTATGCTCAATAGTCTTGCGATTCAAGGTGTGGTTCAAGGACGAGCAGCATTGGCATCATCTGAAAGCTGGTTACAAATGCAGAATCTCAGTCCCACATGCATATCTCAAGTTAAACAAGATCCCCGAGTGATTTGGTGCACATTAAAACTTCTGAGGCAGGGCCGGCCGAGTGGCGCGATGGTTAAGAACTGGCTTGGGACGCCAGAGTACCCCGGTTCGGATCCCACATATGAGGGCCAGTGACACTG
>NW_017731664.1:1921251-1925628 GCF_001890085.2 Hipposideros armiger | reverse complement strand
CCAGAAGCCGGCGACTGATCTGCCTCGCCCAGGAAGAGCGCAATGATGGTGCCAACTTGGGCCAGTGAAGCAACGTCCTCCACAACTAGACTGAATAACAAAACGACAGCAACTTGTCTGTTCCCCTTCCCCCAATTCCCCAACACTGTTCCCATCCCCCAATTCCCCAATAAAAATCTTAAAAAAAAAATTTCTGAGGCATTGATGTAGAGTGTGGCGAGACTAACTCTTGATTAGGACTTGGAAAACCAGGTTTATCTTCCTGCCTCTGACACTTACTGGTTTAATAAATTTATCCAAATCACCTCCCCTTTCTGAGCTTTTATCATGCATAGAGTGAGGTAATTGGACTAAAACACCTCTGAGGGTCTTTATGCCCCCCAATTCTAGGGCTCTAATACTGGACACCTGACATTGGATGCTTCCTTGTAAATACCTCAACTTCCTTCAGATTAGTGAAGTTTATGATTAAAAACCCAGATGGTAAGACATTGGCTTCCTTGGACATTTCCAACTCCTCCTTTCAATATGCGCCAACCTTACTGACCCTTACAAAGATTCTGAGACAGGATGGTCATAGTCATTACCATTATCAGTTGTTCAGAGTGAGTCCATATGAAGGAATTGGAAAAGGCAGCTATGCTGATGGTGGGAAAGAACCATCATCTGTGGCTGTCCCCCTTGAACTGGAGCAGACAGAGCTAAATTCTCAGGATAAGGAGAGCTAGGAACAGTTTCAGAAGCTTATCCTAGTCCACCTGGCAGTTCCTCCTCACGAAATTACCTTAGAAGCACTAATTTTACTCCCAGTGTTTATTTTTCTCGTTTTTGCTCTTCCATCTCTTGGACAAGTTCAAGTTGGCCCTGTCACCACATAGTTAGTGTTTGGTCATAGACTTATTATTCAAAATGATAAAGCTAAAATGAAGCAGAAATAAAAAAAACATCACCACAAAGCCAAGGTCATGTTCCATAGGAAAATAAATATTTGAGTGTGTTATCTTGGGAGTTCCAAACCCCCACTGGCTATGTGCAGACCCTAACTAAGTACTTGTTCCAGTTACAAATGCTGCATAAGAAACCACCCCAAGCTTAGTGGAACAATATGAATTTTATTACGCTCATGGATTCTGTGGTTCAGGAATTTGGCAGAGCTTGGCTGAGTGATTTTTTTTGCTCCTTGTGGTGTCAATTGAGGTCACTTGAGGTACTTAAATGATAGAGGAGATAGTCTGGAGGATCTGAGATGGCTTCACTTCTATGTTGGGTGCCTTGGTGGCAATGGCTGGAAGACTGGATCTGCAGAGATTGTTTCCTGGAGTGTCTACATGTAGCATGGCAGTCTCAGGGTTATTGAACTTCTTGAAGGGCAACTGGCTTCTCTCAGAGGGATTATCTTAAAAGAACCAGGTAGAAGCTACATGGCTTTTTATGACTTAACATCAAAAGTAATGTAGTGTTGCTTTTGTCATATTGCATTAGTTGAAGCAGTTACAAGGCCATGATGATTTAAAGAGATGGAACAGACTTTACATCTTGGTGGGAGGAGTTTTGATGAATTTGTGGCCATTAAAAAAATCTGTACAGTACCCAGGGGATAAATAATGTTGAGAAATCACTGTTTAGTTTATCCTGGATTGGACAATATATGCTGCCAAGGATTATTTTTTTCCCATCCAGTGTGGGGCCCATACAAGAGGGCAAACTCAGCAGGATGGTAAAAATGCTCTTTGGTCCTTCTCTTCATGGCCCACACCATATTGTTCTTCACTAGGTCTCAGAATTTAGCTTAAAAGGAGGAAGTAAGTGAGGATATAGGAAAAAGTGTTTTCCCATTCCCCCCCACCCTCTCTCACCACCCCTTTCTTTTTTTATAAGATGCATAATGGGCTAAGCCACCTACTTTCTGTCTCCTTTCTCCTGGTCTTACTCTGATCCTGCACAAATTTCCAAGAGCTAGGGAATGGTGTCTTACTGCAACAGCTCTCTGGGATCAGAAAGAATAAAAAAGAGAAAACTAGCAGAAAAGAAGGACTCCAAGAGATCCAAAAGAAAGCAAAGATTTGTTTGCCTTAGGTCATTACTATTTATATTTCCTATGCTACACCCTAGCAGGTTGGTCTAATTGTGTGGCTCTGTGGACTCCAGAACTCCATTTTTTCTTGATCTACACCTGAGCGCTTATGCTGAGTGGGAGGAGAGTTTTGTTTCCCCATTCCCCTCCCTCTCAAGAGTTTCATTGTGTGCCACTTAGCTATTGTTGATCACCTACTCTGTGCCAGTGACTGTGCTATTTTACACCCATTATCACATTTAAGCCCCACAATAACTCTGTGAGGGGCATAATATTATCCCTGAGTCACAGGCGAGAAAACCCCAGGCTCAGTGAGCTGAAGTAACTTGTTCTGGCTCACACCATTAGTATAAAGCAGAATTTAGATTGGAACAAGGGCAATCTGACCCCAAAGCCTGAAAGTGGCAATCTGTCTGTGTTTTTCACAGCTGAGCAAGAGGGACAGTAGCAGTTATCATAAAGCTTTAAGAACAATATATTTATAGTCAATAAGACTGTTGCTTAAGGGATATGTGTAACTAACTGTCATTAATAACCAATATCACTAAGAAATGATGTTTAAGAAAGGCTGAGTAATAATAATGGTATCTAACATTTACCAAAAGCTTACAATGTACCAGGAACTAATGAAACATTTTAGCTACATTAACTTCTGAATTATTCACAATGTCCTGGGCAGTGTGTACTATTATTATCACATTTTATAATTGAGTAAAATGAGGCACAGAGAAGATAGTAACTTGCCAAAGTTAAATTAAGTAATTGACACAACAAAGTTAAAAATCAAGAGTCCATGCTCTTAACCATTATGTAACAGTAACTCTTTTGATTGTATTTGCTCATTAAAGTTGGAATCCTGGGTGTTATTAATCTTTCTAGGAATGTGAAGGTGTGTAGCCTACCATAGAGGTACAGAATATTAAACATCTAAGAGCTGTTTTGGTTAAGGTCTTGCATTATTCCTGAAAAAAGATTCTTTTGACTAGCTCAATAGTAGTGCTTTCCATATAGTAAATGCTCAATAACTCATTTCATGATGATCTTATTTTATTCAGTTAATCTTTTTCTAGGAGCTTTAAGATTATATGAACCAGCAAGCTACATAAAAACAAATCATTTCATTTTTGCTCAAATTTGTTGGGCATTATTAGTGCATGAGGTGTGTGCTAAGTATATTGAGAAACACAAGATATGAAATTAGGCATTGACAGTTCTCCAAAATTTCCTGGTCTGGGTGGATCACTACATATAAAATAGACCTCATATTATTATTTCTTGTGTCTTTGCATCTCTACCTTTTTTTCTCTAGAAAGATTATGTTTTTATAACTGATCCCTTAATCCTGGAGAATTTAGATTCTCATCAGTTAGTCTTGTTCCAAACTCCTACCCCCACACTTCTGTATGTATGGCTTTTCACATGAAGACCATTTTCCACCCACCATGCCCAGGGAGTTGCAGCTGCTAACAAGCTTGTTAGAGAAGTGGGGGACCCAAATATATTTTTTGATAAAGAAACTACATAGTAATGCATAAATGAAGCTCATTATTTAAAGAATTCCTCCACAGACTCTTTCTGTAGTAAGTGACATCTTAATGTGTGACTTGACAGTGTAATAGATACTTTGCATTTCAAACATGTCTACCAGACACTCAAATCACAGACCGTGATGGACTTATATCTGAACAGTCAGACTGGGAGATGACCACCTTCTCCTCAGAGTCATTTTTCTAAGCAAGCGCTCTTTCAAACCGTGATCTGCTTTTCCTGGCAGCTTCCTGATTCAGAAGGTACCACTGCACAGCTAGCACACACAGCCCTCAAGTCTGGATGAACCAGTTCGACCACTTCAACAGCCAACACTCACCAGGTAAGGGCTCCCCTAGAATGTGAGTGTCCACATCCCGTCCTCACTAGGAGCTACTGCATCATCCCAGGCTCTGATTCATGCCCCTGCCCTCCCAGCTCCAGCCCTCATCCACTCAGCCTGGACCATTCCAGCAGTTCCCACCCAATCTCAGGGCGCCCAAGCTCTTTCCCCTCAGTCACTTTTTTTATCATTAATTTTTTTAATTATTATTTTTTATTGTGAAATACACATTTTTTAGAATTAATTTCAGCTGTACAGCACAGTGCCATAGTTATACTTTTTACCCCTAGAGGTGACAACCGCCCTCCCCCAATCCATCACCTCACTTCCCCCCAATATCATACATATCTATTACAAATCCCTCGACTCCACTCCCACACTATACTCCACATCCCATGACCATACATATATATATATATATATATATATATAT
>NW_017731664.1:1913578-1920696 GCF_001890085.2 Hipposideros armiger | reverse complement strand
GGAATTGCTGGGTCATACGGTAGTTCCATTTCCAGTTTTTTGAGATACCTCCATACTGATTTCCATAATGGCTGCACCAATCTGCAGTCCCACCTACAGTGCACCAAGGTTCCATTTTTTCCACAGCCTCGCCAGCGCTTGTTGTTTGTTGATTTATTGTTGATAGCCATTCTGACCAGAGTGAAGTGGTATCTTATTGTGGTTTTTATTTGCATTTCCCTAATGATTAGTGAGGTTGACATTTTTTTATATGCCTGTTGGTCTGGGATGTTTGTTTGTATGGTGTTGAGTTGTTTGAGGGTTTGGTTTTTTTTGCTATTTTGTAAATTTTGGATATTAGCCTCTTATCAGATGTGTCATTGGTAAATATCTTCTCCCATTCAGTAGGATGTCTTTTTGTTCTTGTTGATGGTTTCCTTTGCTGTGAAAAAACTTTTTAGTTTTGATGTAGTCCCATTTGTTTATTTTTTCTTTTGCTTCCCTTGCCCAAGGGTAGATCAGCAAGTTTATTTCCTATATTTTCTTCTAGGAGTTTTATTGTTTCAGGTCTTACATTTAAGTGTTTAAACTATTTTGAGTTTATTCATGTATGTGGTTTTAAAAGGTGGTCCGGATTCATTTTTTTCCATGTATCTGTTCAGTTTTCCCAGCACAATTTATTAAATAGACTTCCTTTACCCCAATGTAAATTCTTGCTTCCTTTGTCATAGATTAAATTGCTGTATAGATGTGGGTTTATTTCTGGGCTCTCTATTCTGTTCCATTGATCTATGTGTCCATTTTTTGTCAGTACCATGCTGTTTTAATTAGTATAGCCTTGTAGTAAAATTTGATATCAGGTAGTGTGATACCTCCTGCTTTGTTCTTATTTCTCAAGACCCCATGACTATTTGAGGTCTTTCATGGTTTCATGTAAATTTTAAGATCAGTTGTTCTAGTTCTGTGAAAAACGTCATTGTTATTTTGATAGGGATTGCATTGACTTTATATATTGCTTTGGATAGTATGGATATTTTAACTATATTAATTCTTCTTGTCCATGAGCATGTATATGTTTCTATTTATTTGTATGTTCTTTAATTTCTCTCTTCAATTTTATATAATTTTCTGGTATAGGTATTTCACTTCCTTGGTTAAATTTATTCCTAAATATTTTTTGATGCAATTGTAAATGGGGTTGTTTTCTGAATTTATCTTTCTGATGGTTTGTTATTGGTGTATAAAAATGCAACCAATTTCTGAATACTAATTTTGTATCCTGCTACTTTACTAAATTCATTTATCAGTTCTAATACTTTTTGGTGGAATCTTTGGGGTTCTCTCTATAAATTGGGTTGTCGGAAAAGTTATGACGTATTTTTTCTATGTTTTTCATTGCAAAAATGCGTCATGACTTTTCCAACAATCCAATAGCATCATGTCATCTGCAAATAATGACAATTTTATTTCCTCCTTTCCAATTTGGATGCCTTTTATTTCTTTTTCTTGTCTGATTGCTGTGGATAGAACTTCCAGTTCTATGTTGAAGAAAAGTGGTGAGAGTGGGCATCCTTTTCATGCTCTTGGTCTTAAGGTGAATGCTTTTAGCTTTTCCCCATTGAGTATGATGTTAGCTGGGGGTTTGTCATATATGACCTTTATTATGTTGACATATATTCCCTCTATTCTCACTTTGCTGAGAGTTTTTATCATAAGTGGAGGCTGAATTTTGTCAAATGCTTTTTCTGAATCTATTGATGTGGACTTATGATTTTTATTTTTCATTTCGTTTATGTGGTGTATCATATTAATTAATTTGCAGATATTGAACCAACCTTGCATACCAGGAATGAATCCCACTTGATCGTGATGTATGACCCTTTTGATGTATTGCTGAATTCAGTTTTCTAATATTTTGTTAAGGATTTTTGAATCTATGTTTATTAGGGATATGGGCCTGTAGTTTTTTATTTGTTTGTTTGTTTTTAATGTCTTTGTCTCATTTTGGAATCAGGGTAATAGTGGCCTCATGAAATGAGCTTGGGAGACTTCCCTCCTTCTGGAATTTGTGGAATAATTTGAGGAGAATGGGTTTGAATTTTGTTTTGAATGTTTGGTAAAAATTTACCAGTGAAGCCATCTGGTCCAGTATTGTTTTCTGGGGAGCTTTTTGATTACTAATTCAATTTCTTTAGTAGTAATCGGTCTGTTCAGATGTTCTGTTTCTTATTGATTCACCTTGGACGATTGTATCCTTCTAGGAATTTATCCATTTCTCCCAGGTTGTCTAATTTTTTGGCATATTGTTGCTTGTAGTAGTTTCTTAATTTTTTTTTGTGTGGTGCCTGTGGTCACTTCTCGTTCATTTATGATTATATTTATTTGATCCTCTCTCTGATTTTCTTTATGAGTCTTGTTAAGGTGTGTCAATTTCGTGTATGTTTTAAAAAAAACCCAGCTCTTGGTTTCATTGGTCGTTTGTATTTTTTTGGTCTCTATTTCATTTATTTCTGCTCTGATCTTTATTATCTACTTCCTTGTGCTCACTTTGTGCTTATTTTACTGTTCCTTTTCCAGTTCCCTTAAGTGTAAAGATAGATTGTTAATTTGAAAACTTTTTTTCTGTAGGTAGGCCTGCATTGCTATGAATTTCAGTCTTAGGACAGCTTTCATTGTGTCTCATAGATTTTTGGTCATTGTGTTTTCATTTTCATTTGTCTCAAGGTGTCTTTTGACTTCTTCTTTGATCTCATTGTTGACCCATTCATTATGTAGTAGTGTGTTATTCAATCTCCATGTGTTTGCATGTTTTTATTTCTTTTCTTATAATTAATTTGTAGTTTCATAGCACTGTGGCCAGAACAGATACTTGATATGATTTAAATCTTCTTATATTTATTGAGACTTGTTTTGTGGCCTAATATGTGCTCTATATGGAAAACATTCCATGTGCACTTGAAAAGGATATATGTTGTGCTGCTTTGGGGTGAAATGCTCTAAAAATATCAGTTAAATCTATCTGGTTTAATGTGTCATTTTAGACTGTTATTTCTGTGTTCATTTCCTATCTGGAGGATCTGTCCATTGGTGTCAGTGGGATGTTAAAGTTCCCTACTATGATTGTGTTACTGTTGATTTCTGCCTTTATATCTGTCAATATTTGTTTTATATGTTTAGTTGCTCCTATGTTGGGTGCATAGATGTTTACTAGGGTTATGACCTCTTGTTGGGTTGGTCCCGTTATTGTTATGTAATGTCCTTCTTTTTCTTTTATTATAGTCTTCCATTTAAAGTCTGTTTTGACTAATGTAAGTATTGCTACAACAGCTTTTTTTCTCATTTCCATTTGTGTGAAAGATCTTTTTCCTTCTCTTTACTTTCAGCCTGTGTTTGTCTTTCGATCTTAGGTTGGTGTCTTGTAGACAGCATATGCATGGGTCTTGTTTTCTTATCCACTCTGCTACCTTATGTCTTTCTCTCTCTCTCTTTTTGAAAATAATGTATATATTTATTTCCTTGCTCATCAATTTTTTTCCTAATAACTTATTCACAGTTTTTTCCAAAAATAATTTAAAGGAATGAATGAAACTGCATAATGAGTCATTTGAAAAAAAGCCATCAGAAAAAGAGACTAGTAAATGTGTGTACTAAAGAGATTTAAGGAACACCCACGAAGGTGACTAGAGTAAATTTCCCAGAATGACCAGAATATGATTAACACAAAATGAACCTGTGATCTCATTGACTATGGAGGAACCTATTTAAAGAAGGAAGGCAGGGATTCCAGGTAAAATCAGGGAAGAGCGAGAAACCAGAGTGGCTGACTTCGGTGGCTATCATGTAATTGGGCCAGGAGAAGCCAGGTGGTGACCACTAATCCTTCAGCCACACAGCAGTCATCCTGCTCCAGGTTTCTCCTGGCCCTGTAAGAAAGAACTCTTGACATTGTATAACCCTCTTGCTCTCATTTCCTTTGATTGTGAATTTGGCCTTCAATTCCTTAGAAACAGTGAAGGAGGAGGTACTATATTTTGAAGATGTTCTGATCACTAGAAAAATATGTACAATATCACATACGGCACTTGGCAATTTGATTTATAGCTCAGTCTTCTGTGAATTTGATTTGCTTAAGTTGACCACAAAAGCTTGACCAAATCAAGTTGCTGTTTGTTTGTTTGGTGTTTTGTTTTGTTTTTAAACTTATAACCGAGGGCTATTTTAGCTATCTCAAATGGAGATGATCATACTAAGGAAAGTTCCAATGGGGTTAGAGAGGGTGAGACAGAATATACCATATGTCTTTTAATTGGAGCATTTAATCCATTTACACTTAAAGTGATTATTGATAGGTACATAGTTATTGCCATTTTATTATTCATATTTTTGGTCTTTGTTAGTTAGTTTGTGTTCTCCTTTCTTCTACTTAAAGGAGTCCTTTTAACATTTTCTGTAATACTGCCTTGGTGGTAATGAATTCCTTCAGCTTTTTTTCTTTGTAAAGCTCTTTATCCCTCCTTCAATTTAAATGATAGCCTTGGGCAGCCAGTTAGCTCACTGGGTAACAGCGCGAGCTGTGAACAGCAGGGCTGCCTATTCAATTCCCACATGGGCCAGTAAACCGCACCAGTAAGCTGTGCCCTCTACAGCTAAGATTGTGAACCATGGCTTGACCTGGAGCTGGGCTGCTATGAATGGCTGGCGGATGGCGTGAGCTACTCTTTGATGCCGTGAGCTTCCGTGACTTACTGTGTGCCACAGCCGATAGCAAGCATGAGTGGCTGGCAGCCAATGTGAGCAGCCAGAAGCCTGTTAGAGCTGCTGTGAGCCGTCAGGAATGGCTGTCCAATGTCCGGCAATCGACTGCCTCAGCCAAGAAGAGTGCAATAATCATAATACCAACATGGGCAAGTGAAGCAGTGTCCTCCACAACTACACTGAGAACAACGAATGGCTCGGAGGTGGAGGATGGGGGAGGAGTGGAAGGAAAGGGGTAAAAATGATAGACTTGCTAGGTAGAGCAGTCTTGGTTGTAGGCCCTTGTTTTTCATCACTTTGAATATTTCCTGCCACTCATTTCTGGCCTACAAAGTTTCTGTAGAGAAGTCAGATGATAGTCTTATGAGACCTCCCTTGTGAGAAACTAGTTGTCTTTCTCTTGCTGCTTTTAGGAATCTCTCTTTATCTTTAACCTTTGCCATTTTAACTATGATATATCTTGGTGTGGGCCTGTTAGGGTTCATCTTGTTTGGGATCATCCGTGCTTCCTGGGGTTTTATGTCAATTTCCTTCACCAGGTTAGGGAAGTTTTCAGTCATTGTTTCTCTGAATAGGTTCTCTCTCTCTCTCTCTCTCTCTCTCTCTCTCTCTCTCTCTCTCTTATGATGCATATATTGTTGTGCTTGATGTTGTCCCACAAGTCTTTTAAACTATCTTCATTGTTTTTTATTCTTTATTATTTCTGTTGTTGTTCTGATATGGTGTATTTTGCTACCTCGTCTTCTAAATCTGTGATTCCATTCTCTGTTTCATCTAATCTGCTGTCGATTTCTTCCTGTGTATTGTTCATTTCAGTTATTGCATTCTTTATTTTTGACTGGTTCTTTTTCATTTCAATGTCCTTCTTTATGCTTGCTATCTCTGTTGAAATTCTTGTTATGTTCCTTAAGCATTCTTATTATTAGTGTTTTAAACTCTCTCTGGTAAGTTGGTTGCCTCTATTTAATTTAGTTCCATTTCTGGAGGTTTCTCTTGTTCTTTTATTTGATACATTATTTTGTTTTCTCAATCTGGCTTACTCTATGTGTGTGTTTCTATATATTAGGTAGACCTCCTTTGTTTCTCAGTCTTTGAAGGGTGGACTTATGTAGTATGTATGCTTCGTAGTCAAATTGTGCAGTCTTCCTAATCTCCTGTGTGTGTTCCAGTAGTGTCTTTTGTGTGTTGTGTGTGTTCTGTTGTAGTTGAGCATTGATTGCTTTTGGTGAGTCAGTGGGTGAGATCTACTCCCAGGCTGACTGTGAGGATTAGCTATGCTCACAGTGTATGAGCTGCTGTGTGGGTGCTGAACCCTAATAGGAGGCTTTGCCCCTGTGGGCTCTTGTGCCTGTTGAGACCACCCTTTGGGTGTGCTGATTGTGGGGCCAACCAGGTAGTGCTCTGGTATGGTCTGAAGCTGGCCTTTGGGTGTGTTGTTTTTGCTGTCTCTTGGGAGGGATTCCCATGGAGGGCAATTTCAGTCTTGCCTATTACCAACCTGCGGCTACCTTGTAGGGGCCTCAAAGCCATATGTGGTTGGCTGCTGCCTGTGCTGGACCTGGAGGCATGTAGGAGTGGTCTTGCTGTAAACTGAGGCTGGCTGCTACCAATAGTGCCCCTGAGGCAGCTTAACAAAAGGTCCAGGCCTCCTACGCCTAGTGCTACCCACCAGGTGCCTGTATGGCCCAGCTGTTGAATGAGGCTCCTGAGGAGCCTGGGCTGGGGTGGTTGGCTTGGTGTGAAGATTGTTCTTGGCAGTGAAGCACTAGATAGATGCGGTGGAGTTCAAGGAAGTTATGAGACATGACCAGTGGTTTTTAGAAAGTTAATGCAGATTCAGTTCTTATGCCAGTGCCCCACCTGTGACCACCTTGTGAAGTGCCTTAAAAACACTGCAGCCAACCAGCACCTTAAGGTGGAAAATTCCTGAGACCTGTCCCCAACTGGCTGTGGTGCAGTTTTGGGGTCACTGTCCACCAACAAAATCTTCTCAGGCTGTTGTGGATTGTTCGCTGTTGTAAAAAAACAACAACAAAATTCCTTCAGGGTTTGAGTGTGCGGGGCTGGCTGCCTAGGCACCCAGAGTGCCGCTGACTATGCAGATGTAGGTGGGTGGGGTGGGGTTCCAGGGAGCTAAAGGGTGTGGTCATGGGTTCCTACAAAATGAATGCATTCTCTGGGGTCGGCCGAGTGGCGCGATGGTTGGGAGCTGGCTTGGGACGCCAGAGGGCCCCGGTTCGGATCCCACGTATGAGGGCCAGTGACACTGCCCTCTACAGCTAAGATGCTGGGCAACGGCTCGACCTGGAGCTGGGCTGCCTTGAGTCGCCGGCGACGGCGTAGGCTGCAGCCTCTGTGGCAGTGGGTTGCCATGGGCTACAGTA
>NW_017731664.1:1903420-1912248 GCF_001890085.2 Hipposideros armiger | reverse complement strand
AGCAGCCAGCGTGAGCGGCCCTCAAGCCGCTGTGAGTGGCCATCCAGAAGCCCAATGACTGATCTGCCTCACTCAGGAAGAGCGCAATGATGGTGCCAGCTTGGGCCAGTGAAGCAACGTCCTCCACAACTAGACTGAAGAACAAAAAGACAGGAACTTGTCTGTTCCTCTTCCCCCAATTCCCCACTGCTGTTCCCATCCCCCCAATTCCCCAATAAAAATCTTTAAAAAAAAAAAAGCTGGTGTAACACTACTTACAACTTTAAATTGAAGAAAAAAGGACAAAGAGGGGCACTTCATAATAATAAAGGGGTTGATCCAACAAGAGGGCATAACCTTAGTAAACATCTATGCACCTAACATAGGAGCCCCTAAATATATAAAACAGATATTGACAGACGTAAAGACAGAGATCAACAGTAACACTATCATATTAGGGGACTTCAACACCCTGCTCTCACCAATGGACAGACCCACCAGAGAGAAAATCAACGTGGAAACAGTGGCCTTAAATGATACATTAGACCAGGTGGATTTAATTGATATTGTCAGAGCATTTCACCCCAAATCTATGGAATATACATTCTTCTCAAGTGCACATGAAACATTTTCCAAGATAGACCGCATGTTAGGCCACAAAACAAGTCTCAATAAATTTAAGAAGACTGAAATCATATCAAGCTTCTTCTCAGGCCAGAGTGCTATGAAACTAGATATCAACTGTAAGAAGAAACCTGGAAAGCACACAAATACAATGGAGGCTGAGTAACATGCTACTAAATAGTGAGTGGGTTAAAAATGAGAACAAGGAGGAAATTAAAAGATATCTAGAGCCAAATGAAAATGAAAACACCCCAACCCAAAATCTCTGGGATGCAGTGAAAGCATTCCTAAGAGGGAAATTCATAGCAGTGCAGGCGTACCTAAAGAAGCAGGTAAAATTTCAAATCAATAGGTTATCCTTACACCTCAGGGCACTGGAAAAGAACAGCAAAATAAGACCAAAGGGAGTAAAAGGAAGGAGATGATAAAGAGCAAAGTGGAAATAAATGAAATAGAGACCAGAAAAACAATACAAAAGATCAACAAAACCAAGAGCTGTTTTTTTTTTGAGAAGATAAACAAAATTGTCAAATCTCTAGCCAGACTCATCAATAAAAAAAAGAGAGAGGACTCAAATTAGTAAAATCAGGAATGAAAGAAGTGAAGTTACAACAGACACCAGAGAAATGCAAAAACTTTTAAGAAATTACGATGAACAACAATATGCCAACAAATTTGACAATCTGGAAGAAATGGATAATTTTCTAGGAGCATAAAACCTCCCAAAGCTAACTCAAGAAGAAAGAGAAAATCTGAATAAACTGATTACTACCAAGGAAATTGAATCAGCAATCAACAAGCTTTCAAAAAACAAAAGCCTGGGAACAATTGGCCTCATAAGTGAATTTTACCAAACATTCAAAAAAGAATTATCACCTATTCTTCTCAAACTATTCAAAAAAATCCAGATGGAGAGAAGGCTCCCAAGCAATTTCTATGAAGCCATTATCACCCTGATTCCAAAGCCAGACAAAGACAGTATAAAAAAGGAAAACTACAGGCTGATATCCCTGATGAACATAGATTCAAAAATCCTTTACAAAATTTTAGCAAACAGAATTCAGCAATATATTAAGAAGATCATACACCAAGATCAAGTGGGTTTCATCCCTTGTATGCAAGGTTGGTTCAATATCCACAAATTAATTAATATGATACACCACATCAACTAAATAAAAAATAAAAATCATATGGTCATATCAATAGATGTAGAAAAAACATTTGACAAAATACAGCAGCCATTTATAATAAAAACTCTTAGCAAAGTGGAAATAGATGGATCGTTTCTCAACATAATAAAGGCCACATATAATAAACCCACAGCTAACATCATACTCAGTGGGGAAAAGCTAAAATCATTCCCCTTAAGATCAGGAACAACAAAAGGCTGTGCATTTTCTCCACTTTTATTCAGCATAATTCTGGAAGTTCTAGCCACAGCAATCAGACAAGAAAATGAAACAAAAGGCATTCAAATTGGTAAGGAGGAAGTAAAATTGTCATTACATGCAGATGACATGATACTACATAGAGAGAACACCAAAGACTCATCAAAAAACTATTGGAACTTATAGAAAAATTCAGTAAGGTAGCAGGATACAAAATTAATATTCAGACATCAGTTGCATTTCCATATACCAATAATAAACTATCAGAAGGAAAAATTAAGAAATCAGTCCTATTTACAATTGCTTCAAGAACTATAAAATACTTAGGAATAAATGTAACCAAAGAAGTAAAAGAACTGTACTCAGAAAATTTTAAGGCACTGAAGAAAGAAATCAAAGCTACAAATAAATGGAAACACCTAGCATGCTCATGGATAGGAAGATTTAATATAGTTAAAATGTCCATATTGCCAAAGCAATATATAGATTCAATGCAATTCCTATCAAACTACGTAGGGCATTTTTCACAGAAATAGAAAATATAATCCTAAAATTTATATGGAACCATAAAGGACCGCGAATAGCCATGGCAATTGTGAGAAATAAGAACAAAGTGGGAGGTATCATGCTACCAGACATCAAAACATACTACAAGCATACAGTAATCAAAACAGTATGGTACTGACATAAAAATAGGCACATAGATCAATCGAACAGAATAGAGAGTCCAGAAATAAATCCATGCATATACGGACAGTTAGTCTATGACAATGGAAGAAAGAACTTACACTGGGGTAAAGATAGTCTATTTAATAACTGGTGCTGGGAAAATTAGACTGACACATGCAAAAAAAATGAAACTGGGCCACCTCCTTATGCCATATTCAAGAACAAATACAAAATGGACTAAAGACTTAAATGTAAGACCTGAAACCATAAAACTCCTAGAAGAAAATTTAGGGAGTAAATTTGCAGACATTACCCTGAGCAATATTTGTACTGATACATCCACGCAGGCAAGGGAAGTAAAAGAAAAAATGAACACATGGGATTACATCAAACTTAAAATTTTTTTTGTTTTTTTTTTTCTTAAAAGTTTTTTCACAACAATGGAAACCATTAATAAAACAAAAAGGAAGCCTACTGAATGAGAGAATATATTTTTCAATGATATATCTGATAATGGTTAATATCCAAAATGTATAAAACAGTCATGCAACTCAACACCAAAAAAACAAACAACCCAATTAAAAAATGGGCAGAGGATATGAAGAGACATTTCTCTAAAGAGGACATACAGATGGTCAACAAACATATGAAAAAATGTTCAACCTCACTAATCATTAGAGAAATGCAAATAAAAACCACAATGAGATATCACCTTACCCCGGTCAGAATGGCTATCATCAATAAATCAACGAACAACAAGTGCTGGCGAGGTTGTGGAGAAAAGGAAACCCTGGTGCACTGTTGGTGGGACTGCAGATTGGTGCAGCCAGTATGGAAATCAGTATGGAGTTATCTCAAAAAACTAGAAATGAAACTACCTGATGACCCAGCAATTCAACTTTTAGGTATTTATTCAGAAAAACCCACGACACCAATTCAAAAAAATACATGCACCCCTATGTTTATTGCAGCGCTATTTACAATAGCCAAGACTTGGAAACAATCGAAATGCCCATCGGTAGAAGACCGGATTAAAACACTGTGGTAGTTTTACACAATGGAGTATTACTCAGCTATACAGAAGAAGGAAATCATACTATTTGCAATGATATGGATGGACCTAGAGAACATTATGCTAAGTGAAATAAGTCAATCAGAGGAAGACAAATACCATATAATCTCACTTATATGTGGAATGAAAATAATTGAATAAACGAGTAATGTAAACAGAAATAGTCTCAGAGACTCAGAAGAAAAACTGATGATTGCTAGATGGGATGGGGGTGGGGATGAGGAAGAGGGAAAGGGACGAGGCAACATAAATTGGTAACTACAATATTGCCTCAGGGATAGAAAAGACAGTTTGGGGAATATAATCAATAATGTTGTAAATATTTTTTAGGGGCCAGATGGTCTCATGTTGTGTCAGGAAGATCACTTCATGGATGGTGTAGAGGCCTGACCACTGCACTGTACATCTGAAGCTGCCGTTGAATAATATTTTATGTCAACTATAATTTAATACATATATGGTCATGGGATGTGGGGTGTAGTGTGGGAATGGAATCAATGGAATTGTAATAGATATGTATGATATTGGGGTGGGGGACAGTGGTTTGGGGGAGGGGGATTGTCACTTTGTGAGGGGTGAAAAGGATAACTATTGCATTGTTTTGTACACCTGAAACTAATAATAACAATAAAATAATAAAATAAAATACAATAAAAATATATAAAATAATTATTCAAGAGCCATAAATATATTTTTACATAATCACCATTCTGAGAATAATTTCCTTTAAAAATTTTATAAATGAAACTATGAGAGTTTTATTTTCATTTTCAACTTTACTTCAGAGCCACATGTACATACCCAAAGAGCCGCATGTGGCTCGCCAGCCGCAGTTTGCTGACCCCTGGCGGCTCTTCCATCTCAAAAGCTTGCTGACCCCTGTACCATACCAGTGCAATCCCAGACTTGGCTCTTTGAGGGAGGGTTTAACCCTGGAAAGATGGCACCCCCTGTAAGCCACATGTGTGCAGGCTCCTGTCCTTCTAGCTCCCATGCCTAAGACACTCAGTTCAGGCCTTCCCTGCATGTCCCTGGGACTCCCGAGCTGCCACCACCTCCACAAGAGACCATGTGAGTGCACACTTGTGAGTGAGTCCATGTGCCAGTTCTACAAGAGGGCATCTGGGTTTCCAGCCACCTTTCACCCTAATGGGAAGGGCAGACAAAATCCTCACTGATTTATACTGCCAGGTATTGTAGGAACTACTCTTCCCAGTATGGGACCCGAGGGTTGGGAAACCAGGCAGGGGTTGGGGCAGTCCCTCCTTGTTCAGGGAGGACCTCTGCCACCAAGGAGTCCCTCCCAGTGTTCAGCCTTTCTCTGTGGGTTAGGGGTCAGCCTGTTTTGCATCTCTGCACCTTCTACCAGTCTTGATGTGGCCTCTTCTTTATATCGTTAGTTATAGTGGTTCTGTTCAGCTAGTCTTCAGATGAATCATGAGGTTCATTGTTCTATAATTTATTTGTAATTTTGGTGTGATCCTGGGATGCAGCAAGCATAGCATTTACCTACAATGCCAGCTTTAATCTACTTTTTTTGTTGTTGTTTTGGAGGGGAAGATACCAGTTAAATTTTATTTTAAAATGTTTTATTATGAAACTTTTGAAGGTACAGAAAATATAATTTTTTTACTGAAACCCTATATACTCACAGCCTGACTTCTAAAATTTACATTTTATTGAACTTGTTTTATAACATAAATTCCCATCTAGCCATCTTATCTACACATTCATTAATTCATCACATTGTTGTTTGATTCATTTCAAAGTGAGTTGCAGTCTTTGGTATACTTCATAAATGCTTCAGTATGCATGTTATTAGGTCTAGTTCAATAATTGCCTAAGGTTCTCTTTTTTCTTTTGATGTAAAATTTAAATGCAACAAAATGTACAAATCTTAAGTGGTTTGATGGCTGCATTTTGACATATACATGCAATTGTGTAATATAAACCTCTGTCAAGACACAAAATATGACCATCAAAAATTTCCCTCATACCCCTTCACAGTCATCACTCACCCCAACATCCTTTGGAGTTTTCTGTATGGTGATGTTTGCACTATAGCATAGTTTTACCTTTCCTAGAACTTCCTATAATAGAGTCATACAGTATGTACCCTTTATGGAAGTCTTCTTTTACTCTGCATAGTGAATTTTACATTCATCCATGTTGTCATGTATTACTATTTCATGTCTTTTTAATTGCTGAGTAGTATTTCATTGTTTGAATATATCACAGTTTATCCATTCTTCTATTGATGGAAATCTGCCGTGTCTGTTGTTTTATGATTATGATAAATCTATCATTGCTTTTCTGTATTAATAAATGTGTCTCACTTGACAAAGTTCCTTGGGGTATTTAAATTGTAGGAGTGGGGTTGGGAATGTCGTTGTCTCTCACACAGTGGCCTAGTGAACTGGACCTCAGCTTAATGGTCAGTCCTGTGAACTGGCATCAGGCCCTGGCCTCCCATCGGTCCAAACAAAGGGATATCTTTGTCATTGCCTGCACTTCCTCTAAACTTATAAATTGCTCTGCTGAAGCAGTCCTGAACTGACTACATTAAAAATGTGTGGTTTTGTTAATCAAATTTATTTTTTTTTCAATTACACTAGATATTCAATATTTTACATCAGTTTCATGTGTACAGCATAGTGGTTAGACATTTATATAATTTATGAAGTGATCCCCCCAGATTAGTCTACTACCCACTGGGCACTATACTTAGTTATTACAATATTGTTGACTATATTTCCTATGCTGTGCTTTATATCCCCATGACTATTCTATAGCTACCAATTTGTACTTCACCTTTCTCACCCATTTCCCAAAACACCTTCTATCTGGCAACCATCAGTTTGTTCTCTGTATTTATGAGTCTGTTTGTGTTTTGTTTGTTCATTTATTTTGTTCATTAGATTCCACATATAAGTGACATCATATGCTGTATGTGTTTCTCGGTCTGACTTATTTTATTTAGCAAAATACCCTCTAAGTCCAACCATGTTGTTGCAAATGGTAAGATTTTATTCTATTTTTTTAAAACTTTTACTGGGGAATTGGGGAGGGGAACAGTGTCAGGGAATTGGGGAAGGGGAGCATTGTGTTTTTCCAGGACCCATCAGCTTCAAGTCAAGCCATTGTCCTTCAATCTTTGTAGTGAAGGGTGGAAGCTCAGCTCTCAGTCCAGTCGCCACTTTCTGTCTAGTTGCGGGGGCCATAGTCAACCATCCCATGTGGTAGTCGAACCGGCAATCTTGTTGCACACTGAGCAATCCGGCCGCCCATCTGCAGCTTGCAGCTGCTCAGCTCAAGGTGCTGTGTTCAATCTTAGTTGCGGGGGTGGGAGCACAGCCCACCATCCCATACAGGTGTCAAGCTGGCAACCTTGCTGCTAAGAGCATGCGCTCTCACCAGCTCAGCTTGTGTGCAGCTCACTGGCCCAGAGACCCTGTTGCTCAGAGCTTGCACTCTTAACCAACTGAGCCACTTGGCCGGCCCCTCAGTAAATTTTATAGCCAAGTAATATTACATTGTATATGTACCACATCTTAATTATTCAATCATGTATTGATGGACACTAAGGTTGCTTCAATATTTTGGTGATTATAAATAACACTACAGTGAACATAGGGGTGCACATATATTTTTGATTTAGTGTTTAAATTTCTTAAGCTAAATATCCAGAAGTGGAATTGCAGGGTCATAAGGTAATTCTGTTTTTAATTTTTTGAGGACCTTCCAAACTGTTTTCCATAGTGGCTGCCTCAATTTGCAATCCCACCAACACTGCATGAGGGTTCCCTTTCCTCCACATCCTCACCAACACATGTTTGTTGATTTACTGTTTTTTTATAAAGTTTTTATTGGGGAATTGGAGAAGTGGAACAGCCAAGTTATTGTCCTTCAATCTTAGTTGTGGAGGGCACAACTAGCTCAGCTCTAAGTCCAGTCACCATCAGGCCACTCATGGCTGCTCAGCTCAAGGTGCCATGCTCAATCGTAGTTGCAGGTGGGCGTAGTCCACCAAGTGAGAATCGAATCAGCAACCTTGTTCTTAAGAAAATGTACTCTCACCAGCTGAATCATCCTGCCACCTGTTGGCAGCTCAGGGGCAGCTCTACCTGGGCACAGTTCAGCGGCCCATGTGGGAATCAAACCAGCGACCCTGTTGCTCAGAGCTCACGTTCTTAACCAACTGAGCCACTCAGCCGGCCCTTGTTAATTTAGTGTGGATAGCCATTCTGATATGAGTGAGCTGATATCTCATTGTAGCTTTAATTTGCATTTCTCTAATGATTAGTGATGTTGGACATCTTTTCCTATGTCTATTGACCATGCATATGTCCTTCTTGGAGAAATGTGTATTTAGAAAGTCAGCCTATTTTTTAAGTGGATTGTTTATTTTTGGGGGGCATTGAGTTGTATGAGTTTTTATAAATTTTGGATACTAACCCCTTATCAGATGTATCATTGGCAAATATTTTCTCCCTTCAATAGGTTGTATTTTCTTTTTTGTGGTGGTTTTCCTTGCTGTGCAAAAACTTTTTAGTTTGATGTAGTCCTATTTATTTATTGTCCATTGCCTGAAGAGATAGATCAGTAAAAATATTACTAAGGGTAATGTCTGAAAGTTTACTTCCTATATTTTCTTTTAGGAGTTTTATGTTTTTGGGTCTCACATTTAAGTCTTTAATAAATTTTGAGTTTATTCTTGTATATGGTGTAAGAAGGTGGTCCAGTTTCATTTTTTAGCATGTATCTGTCCAGTTTTCAAAACATCACTTATTAAATAGATTTAAATCTATTTCCCTTATCCCAATGTAAAATCTTGCTTCCTTTGTCATAGCTTAAATGACCATATAGGCATGGATTTTTTTCTGGGCTCTCCATTCTGATCCATTGATCTATGTGTCCATTTTCATGCCAGTACCGTGCTGCTTTGATTACTGTAGCCTTGTAGTATTGGGTTGTCTGAAAAGTTAACACACATGTTTGTGACAGATGACACTAGTTCATTTTTGGAAGTACTAGAGTCATTCGCATCTATGTGATTGCAATGTCATTTGACAGTTGACAGTTCTAGCTTCATTCTA
>NW_017731664.1:1856071-1903375 GCF_001890085.2 Hipposideros armiger | reverse complement strand
TGTGAAAAGTTGCATAAAGTTTACGGTGGCAATGCTGTACAAGAACATCACTGCCAACAATGTTTAACGAAATTCCGTGCTGGTGATTTTGATCTCAATGTCGCTTCTCTATCAGGGAGGCCAACCGAGGTTGATGACGACAAAATAAAGGCATTGATTGAGTCAAATCCACATTACATGACATGAGAGATTGCAAAAACATTGAACATCCATCATTCAAGTGTTCATGACCACCTGAAGAAGCTGGGATATGTAAGCAAGCTCAATATTTGGGTTTTGCATAACTCAAAGAAGTTCATTTGACTGCTTGTATAAATATCTGCAATATGCTCATTAAACGTGAGGATAGCAATCCTTTTTTGAAGCAGCTGCTAATTTATGATGAGAAGCGGATTGTTTACAACAATGTGGTGCACAAACGGTCTTGGTCCCGACATGATGATTCGCTTCAAACGACATCGAATGCAGACACTCATCAGAGGAAGGCTATGCTCTCAGTGCGGTGGAATTTTAATTTTAAAGGTGTCGTGTTTTTTGAGCTCCTACCAAGGAACCAAACAATCAATTCGAATGTGTACTGTTGAAAATTGGACAGTTTGGATGAATCCATCATCCAGAAACGTCCAGAGCTTCTTAATTGTAAAGGAATTGTGTTCCATTGCGACAACGCAAGACCACACACAAGTTTGATCACCCATCAAAAACTACTGGAGCTTGGATGGGATGTGTTGCCACACCCACTATACTTGCCTGACCTTGCACCATCAGACTTTCACTTGTTTCACTCTCTTCAAAACTCCTTGCGTGGTATAATGTTCAATGCAGATGAGGCTGTAAATCAGCACCTTGTTCACTTTTTCACAAATAAAGACAGGATTTTCCATGAACGAGGAATTATGAAGCTCACTGAAAAACGGCAAAAGGTTATCGAACAAAATGGGCAATATGTCATTGATTGAGCTTGGCTCTTTATATAAATAAATGACCTTTGAAAAACAGACAAAATACATAATGACTTTTCTTACAACCCAATATAATTTGATATCAGTTAGTGTGATACTTCCAGCTTTGTTTTTCTGTCTCAGGATTGCCACAGCTATTTGTGGTCTTTTATGATACTATATAAATTTTAGGATTATTTGTTTTAGTTTTGTGAAAAATGTCAATATGGTATTTTGATTGGGATTTGCATTGAATCTATACATTGCTTTGGGAAGTATGGGCATTTTGCCAATATTAATTCTTCCTATCCATGAGCATGGTATATGTTTTCATTTATTTGTATCTTCTTTGATTTCTTTCTTCAGTCAGTGTCTTACAATTTTCTGAGTACAGGTCTTTTACTTCTTTAGTTAAATTTATGCCTAAGTATTTTATTTTTTCTTGATATAGCCGTAAATGAGAGTGTTTTCTTAATTTCTCTTTCTGATTGTCATTGGTGTATAAAAATGCAACTGATTTCTGAATATTAATTTTGTATCCTGCTACTTTACTAAATTCATTTATCACTTCTAATAATTTTTGGTGGTATCTATGGGGCTCTCTCTATATGGACCCATATCATCTGAAAATTACAATTTTCTTTCTTCTTTTTCCATTTGGATGCCATTTATATCTTTTTCTTGTCTGATTGTTGTGACATAGACTTGCAGTACTATGTTGAATAACATTGGTGAAAATGAGCATCTTTTTCTTGTTCCTGATCTTAAGAAAAATGCTTTTAGCTTTTGCCCATTGAGTAAGATATTAGCTATGGGTTTGTCATATATGGCCTTTATTATGTTGAGATATTTTCCCTCAATTCTCACTTTGCTGAGAGGTTTTTGTTTGTTTGTTTTTATCATAAATGGATGCCAGATTTTGTCAAATTTTTTGCATTTATTTATATGACCATATGATTTTTATTTTTCATTTTGTTTCTGTGGTGTATCATGTTACTTGATTTGCGAATATTGAAACAACCTTGCATGCCAGGAATGAATCCCACTTGACCATAGTGTATGATCTTTTCAAAGTATTGCTGAATTCAGTTTGCTAATATTTTTTGAGGGTTTTTGAATCTATGTTCAGTAAGGATATCAACCTATAGTTTTCTTAGTTTTCTTTTCTTTTCTTTCTTCCATTCTTTTTTTTTTTTGTAATGTCTTTGTCTGGTTTTGGAATTGGGTAATAATGGCTTCGTAAAATGAACTGAGGAACTTTCACTTCTCTTTGATTTTTTTGAGAAGTTTAAGGAGAATAGGTGTAAATTATTTTTTGAATGGTTGGTAAAATTCACCTATGAAGCTATCTGGTCCAGAATTGTTTTTTGTTGGTAGCTTTTTGATTACTGATTCAATTTCACTGCAGTAATCAGTCTGTTCATATTTTGTGTTTCTTATTGATTCAGCCTTGGAAGATTGTATGCTTCTAGGAATTTACCCATTTATTCCAGATTGTCCAATTTGTTGGTGTATAGTTGCTTGCAGTGTTTTATTATTTTTATTATTATTATTATTAGTAGTAGTAGTAGTAATACTACTACTAGTAGTACTATTTTATATCTGTGGTGTCAGTTGTTACTTCTTTTCTTTTATTTCTGATTTTATTTATTTGTGTCCTCACTTTATTTCTTACTGAGTCTGGTTAAAGGTTTGCCAATTTTGTTTATCTTTTCAAAAAACTTGCTATTGGTTTCATTGTTATTTTATATTTTAAAGTTTTTATTTCTTTATTCCTCCCTGATCTTTATTATTTCCTTCCTTGAACTCACTTTGGTCTTATTTTGCTGTTTGTTTTCCAGTTTCATTGTGTGTAAAGTTAGACTGTTCATTTGAGATTTTTCTTGTTCCTTTAGGTAGGACAGGATTGCTATGAATTTTCATCTTAAGACTACCTTAGGACTAAGTCCCATAGATTTAGGGTTGTAGTGTTTTCATTTTCATTTGTCTCGAGATATCTTTTGATTTATTCCTTGTTCTCATTGTTGACCCATTCATTATTTAGTAGCATGCTATTTAGTCTCCATGTGTTTGTGTGTGTGTTGGCTGGGCTGGTTGACCTGGTGCTGATTGTGCCCGTGGCAATGCCACCCAAGTTGGGTGTAGCAGGGTCCCAAGGCTTCACGGGTGTGGCCAGTGGTTTGCACAAAGGTAATGCAGATTCAGTTTCTGCACTGGTGCTGAGCTTGTGGCCACTATGCAAAGTGCCTTATAACACTGCATCCAACTGCTTCTCGCCTTGGGCCCACAGATCCCTGAGGGCCACCTGAGAAAAGGTGCAGTATGAGCTGGGGCTGACTGTCCACCACCGAAAGCTTCCCAGCCCTCCACAGGATGCCTGCTGTTGTACAAGCCTCCTGCAGCTTGTGGAGTGGTTCTGACCCCCAGAAACTGAGAATGCCCTGGGCAATGACACATTAACTGGGAACACTGTCTGGACACTCCAATGGAAAGGCCATTTGTAGGTGCTATAGTCAACTATAGTCTGCACTAAGCACAGTCTTTGAGTTCTCCCAGCATACATGTACATACCAGACATATGGATGAAGAATCTGCTAAATGCTCAACCATCTGACTTTCATTGTATGAATAGGTCACTGTTTGTTAATTCATTCTTCTATTGATGAACACCTGGGCTGCTTCTAGTTTGAATTATTATGAATAAAGCTGTTGTGAACAATCATGTACAAAGTATTTTTCTGGATATACATTTTCATTTATTTTGGATAAATGCCTGGTAGTGAACTGCTGGATCATAAGATAGATATGGAGTTGATCCTTGAACAATACAGGTTTGAACTGCATGGCTCCACTTATACGCAGATGTTTTTCAATAAATACTGCAAATACATTTTCTCTTCCTTATGATTTTCTTAATAACACATTCTTTTCTCTAGCTTACTTTACTGTAAAAATACAGTATATAATACATAGAATATACAAAATATGTGTTAATTGACTGTTTATGTTATCAGTAAGGCTTCCAGTCAACAGTAGGCTATCGGTAGTTAAGTTTTTAGGGAGTCAAAAATTATATGCAGGTTTTCAACTGCAGTGGTGGGGGTCAGTGCCCCTAACCCCTACATTGTTCATGGGTCAACTGTATATGTAACTTTGTAAGAAACTTCCGTACCTTTTTCAAATGTGGAGAAACACTTCTTTCATTTAAGATGGCTCAGGCATCTCTGACTCATGGGTTTCCCAGGAACAGAATTGCCCTTTGTTGTGGAAATTGGGGAGGTGGAATGTTTCCCACTCCCTTTATGAACCAGAATTTATTCAAGAATATATATGGCTTTCCAAGCAGCTCTGCTCTCACAGCTGTCAACCCTGGTCAGGGAAAGGATGGGAGGTTTAATTATAATGCTTCAGATAATTTCTGAGCAGAGAGCCCCAGTGCCTGCTACACCAACCACTGAGCTCAGCCTGAAGCTGCTGCACTGAAAACTCACCTCCCAGTGTCTGACTCTTCCTCAGTAAGCCTACTTAATGGTCCAAGAGCTTCATTATTCCACATGCTCAGTTCTAGTCTGGTGCAGGTTGCAGGCTGCAGTCACACTCCAGCTTAAGAGTTTTGCATAACATTCCTCATCTTGCCATTGGGTTTACTGCACCCCAGAACACAGCCCAGCAGGGCCTAAACCACCTGAGAACAGAGTACTCAAAGTTCATCACAGTTGAACATACGTCCACTAACTGGCTCTGCCCATGTTCCTGTGGGATCCATTTATATGTCCTCTTTCTTCTTTCTTCCATGGCTGATTAGAAGAACAGGGGTACCAACATACTCTGGGATGTGGGGAACTCTTGTTTTTTCTCTTCTAGAAATGCTCTTCCTGCCATAACACTTCAGCTGTGCCTCTTTTATGGCACTGAACACTTTATACCCTGTATCATTTCTATTTGAAGTCATTTGCTTACTTAATACTGCACCTTGTTCCAGAAAGGATTTGAAATTATTTGTAAGAATAAATAAAATATTATACAAATAAGTATCACAAACTAAAAGTGGGGGAAAAAAAAGAGCTGGGGACATATAATGGAGTCCAAAACGTTATTTTTGTACACTTCTTAAACTTCTTTATAAATGGTGCCATAAGAAAAAAACTGTTTTATTCACCTTTGTATTGCTAAAAAGGCCAGGCCCATTTGTTGTCCTTAAATAGCTGTATTGAGGTATATAATTCATGTCCCACAAAAGTCACCCATTTAAATGTGAAAGTCAGTGGTTTTTAGTATATTCACAGAGCTGTGCAATCACCATCACAATCTATTATAGAATATTTTTGTCATCCCAAAAGGAAACCCCATACCCTTTAGCAGTCACTCTTCATTTCCTCTTACCCCCAGCCCTTGGCAACCATTAATTTATTTTCTGTCCGTATGGATTTGCTTATTCTGGGTATTTCATATAAATGGACACATACAACATATGGTCTTTCATGTCTGACTTCCTTCGCTTAGCATAATATTTTCATGGTTCATTCATGTTGTAATATGTATCAGTACTTGACTTCTTTTTATGGCTGCTTAATATTCCATTGTATGAACATAATACATTTTGTTTATCCATTCATTTCTTGATGGTCATTTAGGTTATTTCTACTTTTTGATTATTATAAATCATGCAGCTATGAATATCTGTGTACAAGTTTTATGTGCATGCATGTTTTCATTTTTCTTTTGTACACAGTTTATGACAATTAAGTTGAAGAACCTTTTTTTATATCAGAGGGATTACTCATTATGAGTTTGTACTAACTGGACAAACAGTTAACCAAGTTTACTATTTGGAAGTGCTAAAAAGGCCACATGAAAAAGTTAGACAAGATGAACTTTTTGCCAACAATTCATGGCTCTTGCATCATGACAATGCACCAGCTCACCTGGCACTGACTGTGAGATAGTTTGTAGCCAGCAAACAAATAACTGTATTGGAACACCCTCCCTACTCACCTGATCTGGCCCCCAATTACTTCTTTCTTTACACAAAGATAAAGAAACTATTGAAAGGAAGACATTTTGATGACATCCAGGATATCAAGTGTAATACGACAACAGCTCTGATGGCCATTCCAGATAAAGAGTTCCAAAATTGCTTTGAAGGGTGTACTAAGCACTGGCATCAGTTCAAAGCTTCCCAATGGGAATACTTCAAAGGTGACTGTAGTGTTATTCAGCAATGAGGTATGTAGCACTTTTTCTAGGATGAGTTTGCTAACTGAATTGTCCAACCTTCGTACACCTATGATTGGAATTGCTGGATTATATATTGGTTTGTCGGAAAAGCCATGATGTAATTTTTCTATGTGGTTCATTGCAAAAATGAATCATGACTTTTCTGACTACCCAATAGTAAGTCTATGTTTAATCATTTGAGGAATTGCCAGACTGTCTTCCACAATGGTTGTACCTTTTTATATTTGCATCATTAGTGCATGAGGGTTCCAATTCCTCTACATTCTTGCCAATATTTTTCATTATCTGTCTTTATGATTCTCCATCCTAGAGGGTATGAAATAGTACCTCGTTTTGGATTTAATTTCCATTTCTTCAATGACTAATGATGTTAAGCATCTTTTCATGTTCTTATTGGTCATATGTATATCTTATCATACAAATGCCTATCATATCCTTTGCTCATTTTATTGTGTTATTTGTTTCTTTATTTTTGAGTTGCAAGAGTTCTTTATATATCTTACATACAAGTCCCTTGTCAGCTGTATTATTTGCCACTATTTTCTCCTAATCTGTGGGTTGTCTAGTCACTTTCTTGGTGGCATCATATAAGCACAAATGTTTTACAATTTATTGAAGTTCAAGGTATCTAATTTTTCTTTTGTTATTTCTGCTTTTGATGTTGTAAGAAATTTTTACTTAACTCAAGGTCATGAATAGTTCCCAGTCCTTTCTCGCACAGGTGAGATATGCAAGTGTTTAATTATAATGATAGCTACCCTTTGTTGACTACTTTTTTGAGCTTGACATTATATCAGGCACTGTCTAGAGGGTATTGATGTAAGTAATGGCAACAATAATAACTAATTTATTGAACTCTTATATGCATGACCTCATTTAATCCTCACAACAAATTTTTGAGGCAAATATAAATATCTCTATTTTACAGATAGGAAAACTAAAGATTAGATATATTGTCTGCATATGATGACTAGAAATGCTGTGGCCATATGGCCATGAAATAAAGCATTGATATCAAGCCCTGGAGGACAGAAGGGAAATATGGAAAGGACCATCTATTAATGAAACACCAAATTAAATGCCAAATAATAGCATCTACCACAATATAACTAGCTGACATTTATTGAGCACTTAACAAGATTTATCCCATTCAATAGTTATAACAGTTCTTTGAGGGAAAATGCACTCTGAGGACCTCACTATGAGGTTCAGAAGTGTTAAGTACTGTAGCAAACCTTGTTTATCCTTTCCTCTTCCTTGTTATTAGGACTTCAAAGTTTTCACTTTCCTCTGGGTAGCCATGGTTATTTGTGGGGCTGAACTCTTTCCCATCCTGAGGAGGTGAATCATGATTAGTTTTACCCAATCAGTGGTCTCATTTCCTGAATGAGACCAGTTTGTTCAACCGAACGCCCTTGGCTCATCAGCCAGGAGCTCACCAAATGGGTCCCTGAGAGGATTGGGTGGGAGATGAGTAAAAGAGAAGAGAGACAAAGTGCGGGGACAGGAGGGATTCAGTCTGCTGGTGGCAAAACTGAGACCTCATTTATTGGGCATACAAGATTCTTAAGGGGAAGCGATCTCCTCATTTTAGGGAGCAATTCCCTAAAGCTAAAACTCATGGGCTGAGGAGAAACAATTTCTCCTCAGCAACAAGCTATGTTATAGACAATATAAACCGATGATATAGCTAGGCAAGGTTAAGCTGAGGCAAATAGAAACTGTCTACAAGTCCACAGTAGAAAGTCACAAGCATGTGAAATAAGTCCATGGTGGAAAGTCCCATAGTGGTGATGTATGTTGAAACTGCAAGTCCATAGTCCATGAGCAACTGAGTCCCTTAGTCCATAAGCTTTTTCTATCAGCAAGCTGGGGTCTTTACTCTTTGCACTTGCCTTGTCTGGAAGCAGTTTAAGACAGAAGCACTGTCCCACAGGTTCCCAACAAACTGCTCCAAGGCTGCTCACCCCAGGCCTGTATCTATCTGGAGACCCAAGCTTGCCAACCTAAAGCCTCAGTGTCCCTGGCTGATCCCAGCCAGCTCCCAACAATTATCTACATAGTATAGCTGAGTAAGCTAAAGTTCAGTAAGATTAAGCAACTTGTTTGGGGTCATACAGTTAAAGTCTACACTCTTTCCACTATGTCACATGGCTTCTTAAGAAGAATTGTAGTTTAAATATGCAACAAAAGATGGAATTTCTAGATTTCCAGTCAAGACGGTGGAGTAGGTAGATGCTGTGCTTGCCTCCTCTCATGACCACATCAAAATTACAACTAAACTACAAAACAACTGTCACTGAGAATTACTTGATATCTAGCTGAACCAAAGTCCAACCTCTAAGTACATGCAGAAGAAGCCATCTTGAGACTGGTAGGAGGGGCAGAGACATGGAACAGGCTGGTCCCACACCAGCGTGTGACTGTTAAAAATCAAGAGGGGTATTTTGGCTGTGGAGGTTCCCCCACAAGAGCGAGGGGTCCTAGTCCCACACCAGGTTCCCCAGCCCAGTGTTCCAGGATCAGGGAGAGATGTCCCCATAACTTCTGGCTGTGATAACCAGTGGAGATTGGTGCTGAGTGACACAGAGGGCAGCTGCAGTCCCAGGCGCTCCTTTTAAAGAGTGGGTGCATGGACTTACTTACTGATGGACTCACTTTCTCTAAGCTCCAGCACTGGGGCAGCAGCTCAAAAGTTGCCAGGGACATATGGGGAAGTACTGAATTGTCTGGCTTCAGAGCAAGGGCTAGAGGGGCAGCTTTTTTCCAGACAGAAGTGCAGATAGAAACCATTGTTTGTTTGTTGAGCCCTCCCTCCTTCCAGAATACAGATGCAGATGACTGTCATATCTGAGTCTCCATCAATATAGCTAACACTGTTTGTTTCCTGCCACCACCCTCCTCCCAGTTATTCCCTGAGAGACCCCCCCCAACCCAATTTGCAGGCACACCCAAGCCACTTCCAGTGGATTTTTCATACAAACGGCCTGTCTTTGTTCATGCTGTGAACTTTCCTAAAATACCTCAAATGTTCACAAAATACAAACAAGTAGCATCTGGCTTCAGTGTGTCCCATACCTCTTGCTGAGCAGCCCCAAACCTGACACTAGCACCAACCGACCTCGCTTCACAGGTTGGTCTCTCCCAGGAATTGAAAACTTTCCTAACCTGGTAAAGGAAGTAGACATACAAGTCCAGGAAGTGCAGACAATCCCAAACAAGATGAACCCAAACAGACCCACACCAAGACACATTATAATTAAAATGGAAAAGGTTAAAGACAAACAGAGAATACTAAAAGCATCAAGTCAAAGGCAATTAGTTACTTACAAAGGAGATCTCATAAGACTGTAAGCTGATTTCTCAACAGAAAATTTTGCAGGCAAGAAGAAATTGGCGTGAAATATTCAAAGTGAAAAGCAAGGACCTACAACCAAGATTAATCTACCTAGCAAGGCTATCATTTAAACTTGAAGAAGAGATAAATAGCTTCCCAAATAAGAGAAAGTATTACAAGGTTAATGGGACTTCTTTAAGAAGAAGAAGGGGGTGGAGGAGAAAAAGAACATAAAGATGAGTTTTAAAAGTGGCAAAGACTAAATATCTATGGATAATAACTTTAAATGGATTAAATACTCCATAAAACTCCAAAAAACATAGGATAGCTAAATGGGTAAGATAACAACACCCTTACATATGATATGTTGCTTACAAGAGACTCACTCCAGATTTAAAGATACACAGAGACTGAAAGTCAAGGGAGGGGAAAAGATATTTCATAAAAATGCAAACAATAAAAAAGGGCTGGAGTAGCAATACTTATACCAGACAAAATAGACTTTAAAACAAAGGCTGTATAAGAAGAGACACAGAAAGACCTAGTAATCCCACCTCTGGGTATTTATCTGAAGAAACCAGAAACACTACTTCAAAGGGACATGTGCATGCATATGTTGATCTCAGTGTTATTTACAATAGCCAAGATAAGGGGGCAACCTGGGTGTCCATCAATGGAAGAATGGATAAAGAAATTGTGGTACATATATACAATGGAATATTACTTGGTCATAAAAAAGAATGAAATCTTGCAATTTGCAACAACATGGATGGACCTAGAGGTTATTGTGCTGAGTGGAGTAAGTTAGACAGAGAAAGACAAATGCCGTATGATTTCACTTGTGTGTGGAATCTAAAGAAAAAAATAAAACAAACTAATATATTATTGTATGTCAACTGTAAAAGAAAAATAAAACAATTATTAAAAACAAAAAGAATAAAATATATTCCAAATACTTCATGTTTAAGCTTTAAAATCCCATCCTTTCTTATATCCTTACTGGCAATAAAATGATTTTGAATTCTAATGAAAAATCAATTGCTGTATATTTACAGAATACTTATGATATGCAAGAAAAGGATTTTGAGACACTGGCCTTGCTGGACAAGGAATTTTCAAACATTGATTGGAATTTCCAAATTTCCCTGCTCCCATTCTTTGATATTTATCTTCTCTTAGCCTGACTATCCTTGGGTTTTCCAGAGGTGGCCACAATGTAATGCAGAAATAAATGGAAAAGAACAGGAAACAGGCATGCAATCACTGAGGGACCTATTTAGAAACCAGGAGAGCAGCAACAAGGTGTTAAAGGGACTTGACTGTGCAGGTTGCACACTTGAGGCTGACCTCCTAGCTAACATAGATAGTAGGCTTTGCTGAGTCAACACCTTCCAGAAAATGAAAATCATAATTTTTATCCTACTTCAAGGTAAAACGCATGAACAGAAAGTGTTTAACTGAAAATCAGCAACAGCTACATGTAAAAACAGGGTTAATTGTACCAGGAATCAGATATAAGATAATTACTGAGCATACTATTAGCTCTGAGATTGCTGGAGACCAAGTAAAAAATGGAAGCATGATAAAGACTGTTTCATATTAATGTATGTAGCTTCAGTTGAGAAGATGGTAGCACACCCCACTTTAGTCTCCCACCTTTCTCTTTTTCTTTCTTAGAGTTTGGCTAGAATAATTAATTAAATTTGGATGCTTCCTTTTCCCTTGTAATGTATTTGATATAAAGAAGTCAATTAGAAACAAATGCACAATTTGAGGAGAGCGCCTTTAATATTTATCTTGCATCCATCAGACTCACTTCACATAGAAAGGTCTCTGGGTTGGATTTGAACTCTCAGCTTCTCAAAGGTAAACACGTATCCTATTAACCAAATTATTACATGAAGCTAAAAGGACTTTGGGGTCCATTTTCAACTTTATCCTCCATGAAATTTTGGAACTCTTTTCCTGTTTCTTGTCAGTTTCCTACTTCCTCTTAGTCTACTCCTCTGTCTTCACTTCAAAAATAACCGGTTGTTGGATGCATGAACTAAAATGCCTTAAAGAATTTGAGGATTTGGTTGTTTTCTCTCAAGAAGGTGAAAGGAAAAGAGCTACAATTTCTAGGAAGCCTGGTTTGACTGAGTCTAGCCCCCAGGCAGATTAGGCCCAGGTTTTGCCAAGTGAAATTGCCTATTCCCTAAGAGAAAAGGCTAGCACATTGCTCTTCAGAGCATTCTGAATTAGCCTGTGCAATCTTTATGCTACCCTGTAATTTCCTGTTTGTTATAAATGAATCCTTTCTAGGTGTTAGTGCAGCCTGTGAATTGAGAAAAAAAGCATGTAATTAATCATAGGAGATTGGGGGAATTCACTAAGTCTGAATATAAGGGAGTCGCTGGGCAAGGCACTAGGACCTAGAAGGCATCTATCCACCCTGGCAGGAATTTCTTGCTTGGAGCTCAGACAACAAAGGCATAGAGAGATTGGTTTTCTTTCTCTCAGCATCTCCACCCAACCAGCAGAAAACCGGTGAGTGGGGCTTTTGAGTGATTTTCAGTGAGAATGTAACAAATGTCAAACGGGAGAAGCACAAGGCAAATTGCGCACTGTCTCTCTGTCTCTCTTTCTCTCCTCCTTTTTTTTTCCTGCCTTATTCTCGGATTTTCCCCCTAAGCCTCTACCTGGGATTTTCCTTTGGAAAAGTGAGTTTGATATTGCTTTGTTTTCGCTGTAATGCTGATTTCGAATAATACCCCCCCTGACCCTAAAGCAAAGCCAAAGGTTGCTGCATGCCTGGGGAAATGCTTGCTACTTATCTTGAGGAGGTGGGGTCTCTTAACCACTGCAGGCTGTCTGACAGAGACAATGCTGAGCTCAGCATAGGTCATGGTGACATTGGAAGAAAAGGGGGACTGAGCCTGGCAAACCTACTAAACACCAATCCTCTTTTATCTCCTGTCCTCCTGGTCCCTTGCAAATATCTCAATGTGGCAGTGTGTAGCAGCTGAGCCCTGCTTGCTTTGTGAGTCTTTTCATCCCCATCTGTGAGATGCATGTTAATAGTCCAGTTCCTACGCTGTCACTACCTTTGCTAGCGTTTGAGATTTTTGTTGTATTTTATTACATGTTTTGATTTTCTTTCTTTCTTGTTTTGTTTGTTTGTTTTTGGTTCAGCAGAAGGGGGAAAGCAAATCTGAACAGATGACCATCTTTTTTCCTAAGCTTGTGCACTTGTGCAATAGGCAAGTTTAGGGTGAGGGCAAAATGCCCCTTTGGTCAGGACAGAAATCCAGAACAATGAAAGGTGTGCTTGCTTCTAAAGGTCCTATATGCTGTTTTCAGTGACTCATTTGGGAATCTTTCAATAATTAAATTATTCCATTAAGAGATAGGGCTGCATCAGTGGGGAGGGGATAAAGCTTGGGGGGGGGGGAAGAAAATAAGAGAAAAGAAAAGCATTTCGTGACCAAATGGTACCAGAGGGAAACGGAGCTAACACTTGTTAATTAACTGATTTTTCTAATCCTTTTTGTTTTTCAGCTTATTTCTTATGAATCTTGAATAGCTGCACCACTTTGGTGGAGAAAGAGTTTGATGAATAGCACAAAGACACTGGCTATTCCCTGGAGGCTGTCCCTTTAAAAGAGAATCCTAGTTCATTCTGGGGTAGGGGGAGGTTATGCACACATTAGAGTAAGAAAGAGGGTTTGGAATAAAATTAAAATACTCCACTTCATACTCATTTTATTGATATGCAAAGATTGCTTCCGAAGCCGGAGATGCTAACCTTGGCTAGTTCCTTCTCTTGTCTTCAAGGGGAATTGTCAGGTTCTGGATTCATTTACAACTGTTAGTCATGTGAACATGTGTGAGGAAACAGATGCCAGTTTTAATGTATTTAGCCCGAAGTTACAATTTGATAGGAGCCACTGTCAGTAGGTCCCAGGATTTTAAGCTGTTTCAAAATCCCTCTCTCCCCTCTATTGGAACAGTGCCAAAAGTGCCTCCCTCTCTATTTCTTGCCCCAACCCCCACAACCACCAACACCCCCTTAGCCCCTCCTTCTCCTCTATTAAGATCAATATTCCTGCAGGTCAGGGGAAAGCAGCAGATGGGTCAGGGTTTTTTTTTTTCCACCACTTCTTTTCACAAGCAGCAGACTGCAGATCTGGGTCTGGCTAATATTTGAATTCCTTTCTTTTTCCCTCCCCACACTTTTTCTTTGCCTTTTTTCACCCCCATCCTTTTCCCCAACACTCAGGTCTCTGAGGTTTTACCAAAATATGGAACTTGATTTTGGACATTTTGACGAAAGAGATAAGACATCCAGAAACATGCGAGGCTCACGGATGAATGGGCTACCTAGCCCCACTCACAGCGCCCATTGTAGCTTCTACCGAACCAGAACCTTGCAGGCACTGAGCAACGAGAAGAAAGCCAAGAAGGTACGTTTCTACCGCAATGGGGACCGCTACTTCAAGGGGATTGTGTACGCTGTGTCCTCTGACCGTTTTCGCAGCTTCGATGCCTTGCTGGCTGACCTGACTCGATCTCTGTCTGACAACATCAACCTGCCTCAGGGAGTGCGTTACATTTACACCATTGACGGATCCAGGAAAATTGGAAGCATGGACGAACTGGAGGAAGGTAATTAAAAAAGTGGTAGTGGCCCTTGGTGGGAGGTGGCATCATTGGTTATGGTTATATTTCTTGGAATCAATGAAACAAATCGGGAAATAGATTTGTCAAAACACCAGGCTGTTGCTCAGGCTTTTTATTCTATAGGCACAAACAGGGCTATTAGCCATTACCCCTCATGGCCTTCAGTCTCTGCTGGGTTGAGTGTAGATGGTGGTGATAATGCATTATGCTTATCCGCCAGGGTTTACAAAGGAAAATCTGAATAGTGTCATTTACTCAAAATCTGAATTGTTGTTCATAATTAACTCTAAGTAGCACTATTGAGGCAGAGCATAAAATCATGAGGGGTGTTAAATGAGCAAAGAGGTTTAGTTGGGTTAAGAGAAAGAAAATATGCTCAAATATTCTTTGAGCTGCTAAGAGACTATTTGTGAATTGCAACTCATGGAAACATGCACCCTAAAAGCAGGACTTCCTGGACATATTCACAAAGGATTATACTTTTAAGTAAGTGGTCACTGCTCAGCTGTTGCTTCTAAAAAGCTCACTCCAGGGTGTGTCCCTAAGGCTGAGGTCATTGAGAGAAATACCAAAGAAAGCTGTAGGTATTCCTGGTATTTTAATAAACTATTCCTGTTTGAATAGGAACTGACTCACTGTGCCTAAACCCTTTAACTCTTCTCTACATTTTGGTTTTGCAATTGAATTTTATGACTAGATTGCCAAAAATATTGACAACCTGTGTACTTACCCCAAAACAGGGAAAATCCCCATCTTGCCAAAACTTGCTAAGCCATGAAGTCTTTTTTTGTGCTCATCTAGAAAATATATCTTGGGATGTGTTTATATATTTTACTTTATCAAATCAATTATATTGAGGATGCTTCTCTACCCCTTTTAAATTGGAGTAACATGTGATGAGTTTAACCTGACACAATGCTTTAGAGGACAGCCTTAAGGAGTGGTGATAATGAAAATGATCCCACCCCTACAAACTCTCCCCCACTCTCCAGCCCTCCCTTCTCACTCCTTCCATTCCCTGAACAAAGGTGAGTTTAGAGCAGGCAGGTCTCTAGGGAAACCAAATTATGAAACAGCCGACAAGGAAGGAGAAACAGCATATTCGATGAATTGGTGTGGGAGTGCCCCGCCTCCGCTTCACTGCTTCTAGGTTTCTTGTGTTCCTAGACAAAGGAGCATGAGGGCTTCCCTTGTACAACACCACGTTGTCGCAAGTAACTGCTGTTTTCCAAGTCAGGGCAAGTGATTTGGGGCCAGCTACTTATAAGAGACACTGTCCATGTGGCTATTGGATCTGGGTCTCAGGGTTCAAGTCTGAGGTTTTTCTATATAGCTGACCTTGAAAAATGATGCTGAGGAGGCTTAGATTATTTGATCATGTGCTGAATGGCCAGGCAGTGGTTAATCCTAGGCTTTTCCTGAACATTGAAGGATTGGCCATCCTAGTGTATATCTTAAAATAAAGGAGAATCAGGGTAAACTTGAAGGGTTTGAAGCTAGGCTGAGGGAGCTGTCCAACAGAGTAATCAATAGGGTGTGTCTTTTGTCACTGTAAAATATTGGGTTGTCGTAAAAGTCATGACGTATTTTTTCTATGTTTTTCATTGCAAAAATGCGTCATGATTTTTCTGACAACCCAATACATATCTCAGTCAAATTTGAGGGGTTTCTCTGTAATAATTTTCACAAACAAAGCACCTGAATCTAGTATATCCTCATTTCCCAGTATGTCCTCATTTCCACTAGCTGTAATCTTCTAAAGGCCATGATAGACACTACGGCAGAATACTGAACCAAATGACATTGTATTCAGAGCAAGGATTATACTGTTCTTGTGTCTGATATAAGAACGTTGTCATGCATAAATCCCCCCCCCAATGTATTTTTTAACATGTCTTGCTCAAAGACAATCTCTTCATGTTGATTTCCACCTCCCTGGATGTGTGTGTGTGTGTGTGTGTGTGTGTGTGTGTGATGATAATCTTAGTTCAATATAGGCAATAAATGTAATTTTGAAGACTGTAGCTTCCTTGCCTCTTGATCCTTTTGAGTCCTGCTGAATTGTACTCCTTTCATCTACTGTTCCAGGATGCTGTGGTAATAATTCCTATGAATTCCCTCACTATGTAGAGTGTGATTATGGCTCAGTTGCATTTATCCATATGTCATCTACAACCACAAGCTGCATTGGCTCTCAATGCCTCCCTGAACTCCTAAATACTGCCCATTCCGTCAGAGATATTCTGGATATCTCTAGGACAGTGTTGAGAAATGTGACCAGTTTTTCCACTACCACAGAGCGAGGTGGGAAAGGACATTGGGATGAGGAGGATAAAGAAAGGGGTATTTTTCTCTCCTATGTTTGTCCTTTGGAACTACTCACCTAGGAATGGAGGACAAGATTCCCTCACTTTGTTCACTTTTGGAAGAAGTTGAATGAAAGGTTACAAAATTCATATACCTTGCTTCCCATGAGACTTCAAATCAAAAAAGTTTGGAAAGATCCCTGGGTGAAGAATTAGGGGCATTGAGTTCAAGTCTTAGAGGCAGAAGATTATAATGGGGGAAGTCTTCAGAATCTGATTGGGTTCAAACAGAATATCTGCCACCTGCTAGTTTATGTGTCCTTGGTGAAACCATTTTGACTGCCTGAACCTCACCTTTTCATCTGTAAAGTGGGAATAGCTGCTTTGAGAATTAAATAAGACAATGGATATTAAGTGTTTAGTATTATGCTGAGCACACAGTAGCACTCAATAAAGGGTAGCAATTATTGTTTGAGTCATCCTAGTTTATAGCTGGTTAGCTAAATGACCATAGGTTTAGACTTAACATCACTGTGACTAACATTTTCTCTTTTATTTATTTATTAATTTTTAAAAATTTTCAATTACAGATGACATACAAATTAGTTTCAGGTGTCCAACATAATGATTAGAGATTTATATAATTTATGAAGTGATCACCCTGATAAATCTATGATATTCTTTTTTATTTATTAAATTTATTAGGGTGACATTGGTTAGTAAAATTAATAGGTTTCAGGTGTACATTTCTGTACTGCGTTGTGTGTTTACCACCCAGAATCAATTCTCCTTCCATCACCATATATTTGATCCAATGTTCTCTTTTTAAAAGACAACTTTACTAAATTATAAATTGCATATGATGAAATTCACCCATTTAAGTGTACAATTCGATGATTTTAGAAAATTTGCTAAGTGGTGCAACCATTGCCATAGTCTAGTTTACACCATTTTCATCACCCTATAAAGAAACCCTGTACCAATTAGTGGCCACTGCCCATTTCCCCTGTTCTATCCAGTCCTAAGCAATAATTAATCTACTTTATGTCTCTACAGATTTTCCTTTTCTGGACATTTTATATAAATTGAATCAACTTTATATGCTCTTTTGTGACTGGCTTCTTTCACTTATAAAAATATGGTTCCAAGGCTTATCCACATTGTACCATTTATCAACACTTTATTTTTTAATAGACGAATAATGTTCCATTGTATATATAGAGCACATTTTGTGTATCTACTGCAATATTCTTACCTGTAAAATAAGACTAGTAACAGCTGCCTTCTTATTAAGGTGGTTGTGAGGATAAAATTAGATAATAGATATAGAAACGTATTGATGAGGTAAACCTACAGCTACAATGTACTATTATTGTTAGTGATGTAATAATAATAATAATAATAATAATAATAAAATAATAATGGTGATGCTACTGAGGGGTTGGAATGGCCAGTGGTTCCAAAACCTGGCTGCCTTTAAGAATTTTGTAGCGCTTTAGAAAAATATAAATTCCTGGGCTACATCTCAGATCTATTGAGTTAGAACCTGTAGAGCTAGGGTTCCAGAATCTATGTTCTTACAAATCTCCCCAGCTGATTCTTATGAGCACTTAAACTTGGGAAGTACTTGATTAGGTGATCTTGATGGTCTCCTTCAGCTAACTACAATGGTGAAGGTTCCTTGGAATGCAGAAATCCTCGTTTTTGTTTTTTTCTTGGTAGGTCTTAAAGGAATAAATGGACCATAAAACATATTATGTTTCTAAATGGCCTCCTTAAATATATAGCCTAAACTGAAATGAAATAAAAAGCAAACATTTAATAATCACTGGTCTTGTGGGACTCCTTTGTCTAATGTCTCTAGTCTACTGACTGCTGCTAGATACTAAAAGTAACAAGGGGAGAATTTTAGATTAATGTTGGGTTATTTATGTCAGCTTTCCCACAGCTCCTTGGTTACAGCAGGTGTCTTACCAGGGCTATATAGAATGTGGCCCTTGTTACCTGTATTTTTAGTGGGTCAATGAATGAAATCCATGAGTGACTTTTTCTTTTGCCTTGCTTAGTCTTTCATCATTGAATCTTTCTTCTTCCCCTCATATCCTGTCCAAATCTTTCCTTGCTTTCTTATATGTGAGTGCCCAGATCAATTTTAGGGGTATTAATTTTGAGCATTATTATGCAGACCATGGGACAGAATATTTACAATTGAGGCAGTCTTGTTAGAAAATTTGAACTGTATAGTGACACTAGCAAGATAGAGTTTCTTTGCCATCGCTAACATTTTCCAGTGAGATGAATCCATCTTGTCACTAATTTATCCTGGCTACTAAAGCAAGCACATTGCCAAAGAGGAGAATTTCAGTTTACCTGGGAGAGATACATTATTAATAGGTATAATAATACAATACAGTACCATTTAATATGTTTCTTCTTGAGCGAGGAAGCCTCAGAAAAAAAGGAAAAGAACCCAGGCAGGAATACTTTTGCCCTGAGGAAATTTAAATATGTTTAATGTTTTTGAAAATGGAGCCCCTTTGAAAGTAAAAGGAGGTAGACATTAGATCATGTTGAGCCCACAGTTTGTTCCCTTCCTACCGTTTCAGCTGTGCTTCCATGACTTCATTTCCTTACCCCCACCCCCTGAAGCACTTTTTCAATTCCAGAAAATTGTTGCCTTGCTCGGCTCTCTGAAGCCAGCTTTTCTTCTAAGCTCCTGATGGGTGGGAAATAGCCCTTGAAAGCTGTGGAAGGATGGGAACCCAGTTGTGTAAAGGTGCAACACACATCACCCAGTTTCCAAGTGCCAGGCTGCAGGATGTGCAGGAAGCACTGGGCTCTGGCAGCAGATATTGCAGACATTTGCAAAATTAGAACAAAGAAGAGTTAGTCTAGAAAAGTAGCACATTTGATGTCCTTCCAGTAGTAGAAGTGGAGCGTCCTTTGGTGGTGGGCAACTATTTCTGTAACATTTAATTACCATAACAGTTTTCTCACCTAAAGCCTATTTGGGATGGAAAAGAGAAGAAAATTCCTTATTATAGATCCTTAGGACTGAACAGGTCTCAGATGTCACTAGTGCAATACCTTCAATTTATAGATGATAAAGCTAAGACTCAGAGATTGAGTGATTTGCCTGAGGTCATCCAGCTTGTAAATGCCTGGTTGGGATATGAATCTAGGTCTGTCTGACTGCCTGAATCACTGCTTTTAACCACCATAAATATTCTGCTCACTGGTGGGGAATGCTGATAATGGGGGAGGCTCTACATATGTGGGGAAAAAGGCTATGTAGGAAATCTCTGTACCTTCCCCTTAATTTTTTAAAGGTTTTTATTGGGGAATTGGGGGATGGGAACAGCACTGCCTTCCCCTTAATTTTGCTATGAACCTAAAACTGCTCTAAAAATACTCTTTTTTAAAAAAATATACTCTTAAAAGAAATCCTGTCCTCAGTGTTCATCAGCAGTGGCAGCAAATGGCTTTGCTGGTGGTTAGCCATAGAGCTCCTACATTTGGCATTTGCAGCAACTGGAGGTCTCTCAACCAGCAGGAAAGCTTATCTTTGAGGCATGGAACCTGGCCAGTTCTCATATGATGGTTATAGCTCAATTCTGAGATGGCTGCCTTTGTTTCTTTCTATTTTCTTTCCTTCAGCTTCTACTCCTCCCCTTTTCATTTCCTTCCCCCCAACCCTTTCTTTCTCCTTTCCCTCCTTCCTTCTTGTTCTCTTCAAATTAAGTCCTTAATAATAATAATGTGTAGAATTTATCAAGTGATTACTATGACCAAGATCTAGGCTCAGCACTTTGTATTCATCATATGATATGTGCCTCACAACAAATTTATGAGATAGGGATTGTTATTATCATCTCCATTTTGCAGACAAGTAACCGAAGTCAAGGTACCTAGTCCAATGGCACACAACTAGGAAGTACTGAGGACCTCATGTGGACTGACATCACATCAGTTGATCTTTTCCCATTACTCCAGATTGGGACCAAAAGGAAAGAGAATGGAGACTGAAATGTACTTTTGGAAGGTGCTTAACATAGATTTGGCTGAGGGCTGGGCCCTCTGGAAAGTTCTTGGGTGCCATATGATACTATATCTCTCTGCCATCATGTTCATTTGCATCTGGGGTGGTTAATCATACTAATAGTTCAGAGGCTTAACAGGTTTAAGAGATGGGAGCAAAAAATGTCCAGAGCCCTAATTGTGCTACACAGCTGACTTTCCAAAAGAGACTGTAGATGAGTGAAATCATAAATATATAGTTTCACACATTTCTGCACCACCATTTGTCTAACAGAGTTTTAAAGTATATGACACGTTATGGAAAACATCTGACTTAAAGACAGTGACCTCTCAGAGGGTGATCATGCATCTGGTGAAGTGCTAAGGCAATAGGGCTATTTCTAGGTGTGGGAGATATTGGGTATAAATATATGGGGGGATTGAAAGACCTTCTTCATCCTGTAAATCACAATTTAAAGACCATAAACTATAATCACTTGGATTGGTTTGGATTAGCTAACAAGGGAGCCAGACAAATTAGGGTTTCTTTTGTTTGAGATCTTTGACCACCCCATCCTGTGCGTGCATGTGTGCACTAGGGTGCTGGTGCTTGCATCCAAAGCAAGAGACAACACTAGCAGCTTCTGAGACTCAGAGATGTGTTGGAAGCCACTTTGCATAAGTTGGAAAACACCTTCCCCCTACACACACACACACACACACACACACACACACACACACACACAGAGGTCCTCAAAGGTGCCCCAGAGATTCTGACTGAATCTTCTTGGCACTAACTGATAAATTTATTAATTAATGTAACTTAAAGGATTTGGTGCTATAGCAAAGCGATCAATATTTGCAGTGGGAGTGAGTTACAAGCCCAGAGTTTGTGAATGTCTCTGTGTGCTTCTCCTGCTGAGACCAAAGAAGAGCCATCAGACTATAATTGTGTTTTATGCATTCTTTGCATTGGCTAGGGTTTATTTATTTATTTACTTATTTATAGCCATTAATGATAGGATAAGCCTGAGTAAATCACACAGTTTTTCTGCAGCTGGACCTCTGGATGAATTTCTGTATACCTTGACGCAAATGTATTTTACTCAACAAATTCAACCTTTTCTAATACTCTCTCCCTCAGGCTGAGCCTGCCTCTCTTTCTCTGTTCTCTAGCTTCTAGCCCCAGGTGTCTAACCCCCTCCTTTAGCCTCTGGCCCCTGCATTTCTTCTGCTGTATTAGTCATTTCTTCTAGCCCAAGGTACATGTGAAAATTACACTAGACCATCTAATCCATAAATCAGACTTTACAATCTATTCTCACATCTCCACCTTATTACTTGCAGCAGCCAAGAGTGAGCACTGGTGAAGATGGCCTTGAATAAACAATGACGCTTTTGGAAAGATGGAAATATTGGGAGTGGGTGGTGGAAGCAGAATAGAGTAGTACGGCTTGAAGACATATGGAGTGGTTTTGTGTGTGTGTGTGTGTGTGTGTGTGTGTGTGTGTGTCTGTGTTACAGGTTGTTATTCAGACAGTTTCTCCACTTAGGTGTGGGGCTAAGCAGTAGAAGAAACAATTGTGCATACATATTTACATTCACCACACACACACACACATTTCCCATCTCAATATTACACTGCTTAGCTGTATACTCTGTGCAAAGGACAATCTGGATTCTTGGCAAGTATGTGCTGTATGCCCAATATACAGAGTTACGTGGGTCACTTTAACTTGGAATGAAAATGTATTAACTATGAAAGTTTTCCTTGGTTAATAATATAACAATGGAATAAGGCTATGGGTCCAGAAATAGGACTGAAATATAGAAAGATAGACATGTTAGAAACACTCCAGTGATGCCCTTAGATGTTAACAAGCATCCTATAAATTAATATAAACATTTCAATTCCAATAAAACCAAATCGAGCTTGAGAATCTTACTTGTAGATTATACTTAGGTGTGTTCATTGTCTTTAGGACCCTTAGCTTTATAGGATTTTCCAACTAGGTATGCCATTATAATGAAGATTGTTTTTCTAATTACTTTTTCTTGAAATTGAGTGAGCCAAATTGTTAGAGAGCCCAATTAAGAATTGAACCTAAAGTTGGTTATTATCACCATTTCTCCAAAAGTCCTACTCCAGGGTCAGTGTGTATTAGTTTGGTTAGAATAGTCCATATATCTGATTTAAACTAATAACTATTAAACTATTAAACTATTAAACTAATAACCACTCATTTCTTCCCTTAGGGGAAAGCTATGTTTGTTCCTCAGACAACTTCTTTAAAAAGGTGGAGTACACCAAGAATGTCAATCCCAACTGGTCTGTCAATGTGAAGACATCTGCCAATATGAAAGCCCCCCAGTCGTTGGCTAGCAGCAACAGTGCCCAGGCCAGGGAGAACAAGGACTTTGTGCGCCCCAAGCTGGTAACCATTATCCGCAGTGGGGTGAAGCCTCGGAAGGCTGTGCGTGTGCTTCTGAACAAGAAGACTGCCCACTCTTTTGAGCAAGTCCTTACTGATATCACTGAAGCCATCAAACTAGAGACTGGGGTTGTCAAAAAACTCTATACTCTGGATGGAAAACAGGTAGGTATTTTTTTTTCAAAGTACTCTTTTTCTTATTTGTTCTAAATCCTTGGATGACCATCTTGTACCTCAGGTATCATTTCTGATTGAGGGACTTGTTCTCCACTTCTCATCATCCCTACCTGATGTTTTATGTCTCATTTGGAAGAAAGTTCTTTTCCACAGACAAATCAATGGACAAGGAATCTGAGGCTCTGAAATTCAATCTGCTTCTGACTTACCAAGTAAAATGATCATTTACTTATAGCCTCAGCTTCCTTATCTGTTAAGAAAAGATGGGTTAGAGACTAGGTCCTCTATATTCTTATGTATATGAATTTAGCTATTACATGATGCAATATTGGTTGTTCAATGCATGTGACTGGAAATTAGATTTCCACCACTTGTTTCTTTTTAGATACCCTCATGTTGGTTGGTATTCAGCATTCATCCTGTTCAAGAGTTGAAGTGACCCTCATAGTCTATGAAGAAGTCAGGTCTGGGGGAAGCACAGAAGCCTCTGGTTCATTTTCTTGCCTCACACTAGGCCACATTTTTTCTCTCTTCCTTTTTCATGCAACAGAGCTATCTTAATTTGCTTCCTCTGATGGTTTGTATAAGAAAGGGACTATTTCAGGATCCTAAAATTAGTCCAAGAAAGATGCTGCCATCTGTTCTCCTCCAAATCAGGTTCTTCATGTCATTGGTTATACTACTGAATTGCCACCTATATTAATATCTGGGAAAGAATGCACCCAGGCTTCTCCATCAGACAGATGCACCATTCTCTTGAGCATAGGAAGCTGTAAATATACAACAAAAAATGTTCCAAGGGAATTGGAACAGTAACTGGTTCTGCTGGCTCTAAAAAGATTCCTGGTCCCCCATCAGAGAAAACAAGTGTGGATTATTATCTGTCCCTACTTTCCACTTCTTAAAATACCTTTAGTGTTTGAGTAACAATATAGATCCCATAAAAGCATATTCACTATACATCAGAATGACCAATGAGAGTTCAAATGCAGAACTGTGCCTCCTCCCATATTTTATGATATATATTGTGTGCTACAAGATTTTAAGTTTCTTGGAAAACTCAAACTCATATACTTGGCAATTTGATAGATTTGTGGCTTCTACCTGTTTCTCACCATTTTGTGATCAGAGTGATACCTGGAGACATTGGTTGTACGTGGTTTGTGTTTGTTGTACCAAAGAAATGGGTTTACCTGTGGTGTTGGGAAAAGTTCCAACTCTAAGCATGTCTCTAAGAATATTTCTTTTTTCTGAGGACCAAGTCTATAATAAATAAGAGCTGCCCAGTAACAGGCTTAATCACTGAAAACCTTATCTCAGAGAAATATGACCTAAGAATTTTAGGATCATTTGATCTTAGAGTTGAGAGTCACTTTAGAAGCCATGACATTTAATATCCCACCTAAGGCAGAGATATCCTCTACAACCATTTTATAAGACAGCATATTCCACTGTTCACTAGCTGTTTTAGAAATATTTTACTTATATTGAGGATAAGTCTTCTTCCCTATACATTCATCCTATTGAAGTAATACAGGACAAGTAAAAATTAAGGACATAAGACTAGGATTCAGAAGACCTGGTTTCTAATCTTCATATTGGCCCTTACTGTGTGACCTTAGGATAATCACTTAACTATTTTGAGCCTCACACTTCTCCTCTGTACAAAGGTGCTGATCACACCTGCCCTGCTCCTGCTCACAGGATTCTCATCAGAATCAAATGACATAATGGGCATGAAAGCTTTCTTAAATTAAAATGCATGACATAAATATGTATGTATACAATTTATCACTAAACGAGATAAAATATGTAAATTGCCAGAAAATTTACATACATATTACTAAATGTTAGCTCTCTTCCCTCTGCTTTACCTCCATCATTCTTTTATTGAATTTCCAACATTTTGTGGCGATATACCATACCTTGGCATTCTGTCATTTCTCTTAATATTGTAATTAATAAAAGGACAACTCCACCTCCTAAGTAAGAAAACTCCAATCCAGTGATGGGTAATTTTTTATCCTACAGCAGACTACATAAAGTGATAAGCCCTCTCCAACTCCTTCAAGCATCGGCTCCCATTTATTTGGGGGAACACATCACGAAATGGCAGTGTATAATATAGTCAGACAGTTACGTAAGTTCACGAACGCATCCTAGAAAAAATGCTACACACCTCATTGCTGAATATCACTGTGATCACCTTCAAAGTACTCCCCTCAGGAAGCTATGCACCAAGGCCAGAGCCTAGTCTACCCTTAAAAGCAATTTTGGAACTCTTTCTGGAATGGCCATCAGAGCTGTCATCATATTACCTTTGATGCCCTGAATGTCATCAAAATGTCTTCCTTTTAACATTTCCTTTATCTTTGGGTAAAGAAAGAAGTCATTGTGGGCCAGATCAAGTGAGTAGGGAGGGTATTCCAATACAGTTATTTGTTTACTGGCTAACAACTCCCTCACAGACAGTGCCATGGTAGCTGTTGAATTGTTGTGATGCAAGAGCTATGGATTGTTGGTGAAAAGTTCAGGTCATCTAACTTTCTCATGCAGCCTTTTCAGCACTTCCAAATAGTAAACTTGGTTAACTGTTCATACAGTTGGTACAAATTCATAATGAATAATCCCTCTGATATCAAAAAAGTTTAGCAGTAGTGTTGAAACAAGTTCACAAATTTAATTGTCAGACCTCATATGTACAAAAATGTCAGGGAGCGGTGCTCAGGGGAGCAGAACAATGCCTTATCAATCATCAGTGCCTCTGTAGACACTGTTACTTTTCTTTAAAATGTCTCCCTCTGCCTACTCTACCACTGAGAATTGTCTTTTCAGGCCTGGTTTAAATATTATGTTATCTTCCAAAACCCTGTCTCCACTATGCAAAATTAAAGCAATCTTACCCTCTTAAAAATTCTCAGCTCCTGAAACATTGTGGATGCTCTATAAATGTTTGCTGATTGAATGAACTGACATAAAGAGATTTTCACATGCCCAGGTAGATATTCTGAGAAGCCCTCTGCTTTCAATGCCCCAGACACTATCCTTAGGTCTATCTGATCTGGGGGCTTCCAAAGGAGGGGATATTCTACCCTGGTGGCTCTTATCCCTTACATACTTGAAAGTCATTGAGGGCAGACTTTGAGAGCAATATTTCCCAAAGTGTATTCTAAGAACTGTCTCTACCTCCCTGTCCCCAGAAGTTCTTCATAAAAGGGTTCTATGTTCAAATAGGATTGTGAAATGCTGCAAATTATATGCCATTCTTAGAGACTCATAGTGCTTATTGGTACATTAAATTTTTTGACAAGTCCTGCAGAAAGCAAACCCATTTAATTTAGTCTCAGGATTTCCCAATCTTGTTTAACCACAAACACCTTTTATGGAATACACACACACATACACACACACATGAAATAGATATATTATGGAATATATATATATATATTCTGCAGAGCACATGAGGAAATCGTGTTTACAGAAGAAGGTGAATGAATCTCACTGGTAAGATTGGTATGTATGGAGTAACCCACAAATGAAACATTGTGTAGTTACAGCAAGAACATTAAATAAAAAAATTTGGGGGTGCACGGACAAGCCTACTGAATACAAAAGATGCTGAGTATACTGAAAGTCGGTGCCGAACTCAAAATGTTGGATCCCAGCCCATTTCCCAATTCTAGTGATAACAACTCTAATGTTAACACTTGTCAGTCACTTTGATTACTGGTGGGTATTCTTATTACTTGGGAATATGAACTTCCTCCATGCAGGCTGAAGGCACATGAGTTTCAATGATTTGGATGTGCTTGGATGAGATTCCATGTCTGTCTTTAGCTAAATGTGGCACCAGGCAGAAAAGACAAAGTATGGTCAAGGCTATTTGCTATGTACATTTTAACATGAAATCAAGGCCATCACTTGGTTTCAGCCTTGATCTAACTGGATTCCCAAATAGACCAAATCAAATGCTTTCCTTGCCCTTTGTTTAAATAATAATTAGTTAAAACAATCCACTTGATTATACCTGATTTATTATTGCTTCTGTTCTCAGTACATTTGACTGATTGACTTACACTGATTGACAAGCAATCTGCAGACATGGCAGACATCTGTTTTCTCTGTTTTTATTGTGTTTGGATGTGCTTTTGGAGCCTTTGGTCTTTTTAGGGCTTATGTTTTGTTAGTATAGAAGACTGGGTTCCTGAACTCTTGCCTCTCAGATTTGTGGTTTGTGTAGGCAGGCAAGCTAATCACTAGTAGGAAGGCGTCCCAATTTATTCCTAACCTCAATAAGAAGTTTATAATGGAATAAGAAGTAGTTGATAGGGCCCTGGCTACGCCCAAGTTCTTAATGGGTTCTAGGAGACCAGGGAAAACATGATGAAGGGTTGGATGATGACACATTAGATCATTCTTAGGTGAGGTTGTTCTTTTGATTCCTTGCCAGCTGGAGTGGTTGCAGTGTGTTGACAAAATTATCCAACTATTAATTTGTAGACTCAAGGCATATACATTGATCTTTATGCTTAAAGGTCATGGATGCACGAAAACTGGAATCCAAAATTCTGGTTTGCTTGGTGGCTCAGTTGATGCATGATCTAGACTTATATTCATTTCTGTAAAGCACAGAGTATATGGTGCTTCTCTTAGAGATGTAGAACTTTACTAATAGACTTCCAGATTTTTGGCATCTTACACAGGGGTACAAGTTCCTCATACCATCCATTTTCATGCGACACTTATTGGCATCTCCAGTCTCAGTTTTGTCCACATCCAGGGTCTGTGCAGTCAAAGATGCACTGTTGCCTTAAGATAAATGCCTAAGGGATAAGTATAGCCTTTAATATTTGTGTTAGCTTTGGTACGCCAATTTTTAATTGGATAAATTTTTTTTGTGTTTCTATCTATTTATTTCTATTACCAACTACTTGGACTAGGAATTTTAGGTCTCAGAATAACAGAAAAGAGGTTTAAGCTGATTCCAAGATTACCCATAGCCTTGGGAGCTAGAACAGGAGTTTTAAGAAATGTTTTGAACCATACGATGGTAGAACAGGAAAATGAGAGTACAAAGGATGTTTGAACCACTGCTAAGTATTCCAGGAGAGACTTGTCCCTTCCATCTTGCTAGATACTAAATACTGGGTGCTGCAAGCACAAAGGCAATTTCAGAAAACACAGGAAGACAAGTTTGACTTAACCTTGGAAATGTTGAGTGCATTTCCCAAGGTCTTTGCTGTGCCTGTGTAGCTGGTTTTCCTTTCCCCTTATTGTCTCTGCATCCTCCCATCACATTTGGTCTTACTTATATGCTCTGGCCTCCAGCTCTCCTAGAGCCAACCTCTCTCTTCTCCTAGTGTTATGATCCTATCAGTCAATGTTGGGCTCAATAGAAAAGGCCACGTGGCCATAAATTATGCCCCAAGAGGGAGGTGATTTATCATTGACCTTCCCTTGAGAAAATCAAGGATGGAAAGGTTATGTTTCTATTAACCAAAAATTCTGCCCTCCCCAACGTTCCACAGATTTGATTCCTGGAAGCCAGCTTTGGTAGGAATGGCTTGAGCATTAAGTGAAAAAAAGAAATGTGGGAAGCCAGGCTGGGCTCTCTGGAAGGAGACAGTTTGCAAACTACCTTATCATACGTAGTGTATATTTCAAGATGCATCACACTGAGGTACATTTTGTATTTAAAAGAGGGATTATGATGCAGATGTCCAAAGTCAAACATAATGTCCTTCTGGAAATAAAAACCAAAACTAACTGTAGCCTGGTTATTGCTTATTTCTTCAGTAACTAATCCTCTTAAGAGTTGTATTGTTGGGCTGGCCAAGTGGCGCTGTGGTTAAGAACTGGCTTCGGATGCCAGAGGGCCCCGGTTCGGATCCCACATATGAGGGCCAGTGACACTGCCCTCCACAGCTAAGATGCTGAACAACAGCTCAACCTGGAGCTGGGCTGCCATGAGTCGCAGGCGACGGCGTAGGCTGCAGCCCCTGTGGCAGTGGGTTGCCATGGGCTACCGTGTGTAGCCAGCAGCCAGCGTGAGTGGACAGCAGCCGCAGTGAGCGGCCGTCCAGAAGCCGGCGACTGATTTGCCTCGCCCGGGAAGAGCGCAATGATGGTGCCAACTTGGGCCAGTGAAGCAACGTCCTCCACAACTAGACTGAAGAACAAAACGACAGCAACTTGTCTGTTCCCCTTCCCCCAATTCCCCAGCACTGTTCCCATCCCCCCAATTCCCCAATAAAAATCTTTAAAAAAAAAACAGAGTTGTATTGTTAATGAGATGCTCCTGGCTCTGAACAGTGATAGAGGGTTGTTTGTCCATTTCAATCAAAAGCTTTGGCATAATATTCCAGTCCTCCACCCTGCTGAGTCTGTTGATATCCAATATTCAACATATGGAAAAAGACCTAGACTGGGATTCAAAGACCTGAGTTCTAGTCTTCACTCTGTTCTCCATTAGCTATGTGACATGGGGCCAATCCCGTCTCTTCTCCGGGCCTTAGTTTTTTTAGATAAGTACATGACCTTTAAGAGTATGTCTAGCTTCATAATAACAGCATATTCATCTCACAGTGTTGCTTCTATATAGATATTTTTCACCAGGCTACTACTCTTCTTATAGCCCTCTATGCTCCTAGAATCTCCAACGTGATGTAGTATTCACCCTGGTGTGTATGTTGTATTCTAGGATGGTGTCTCATGGTATTTGCATAGTTCTTATATTCAGATTTTTCTAGTGTCCTGTGATGACATGACCAAAGGTTATTTTCAAACTTGTAATTTTGATTTGACCTCCGTTTCTTTCCAATGTGGATGATAGGAGGAGTAGAAGGTGGAGGGAGGAATCATAAAACATAGCAAGACAAAAGCCAGCCTGTGACAAGCATTTGACAGTGTCATTATTAAGGTAGCTCCATCACAGTGGTTTTATTTTAGGTGCTGGGAAAGATCATTACCAACTGGGGAGGTTAGCATCAGAGTTATTTCTTGAATAAACTGAAGAGGATCATCAAATGAGAACTGATCAAAGGATGCATACTGTTCCATTACCAACCATAGAAATAACTAGCCTCTTGTTCTTAGTTCTTTATTTTCATCTTTCTTATTATTGCCATTTTCTCAAAGAGCAGAAACAGCATTGTCTCCAAATACAGATTTCAAAATAGCTTTAGTGAGATATAATCCCCATATCATACAATTCACCCATTTTAAGTGTACAATCCAATGGCTTTTAGTATATTCACAGATTAGTGCATCCATCACCACAAATGTTTTAGAAAATTTTCAACACCACAGAAAGAAATTCTGTACCCTTTAGACATCATGCCCCAATCACCCCAGCCCCACCCCAATCCTTAGTAAATCACTTATCTACTTTCTGTCTCTACAGATATGCCCATTCTGGACATTTACTATGAATGGAATCATACAATAGGTGATCCACTGTGGCTGGCTTCTTTACTTAGCATGTTTTGAAGGTTCATCATGTTGTAGCACAGTAGTACTTTATTTCTTTTTATGTCTGAATAATATTCCATTGCACAGATATACCACATTTTATTTATTCATTCATCAGTTGATGGACATTTGGGTTGTTTTCACCTATTGTCTATTATGAATAATTCTGTCATGTACATTTATGTTCAGATTTTTATGTGGACATATGGCTTCATTTAACTTGGGTAAATACCTAAGAGTGGTATTGCTAGGTTGTATAGTATGTGTATGTATAAAATGTTTAGAAAATGCAAGCTGCTTTCTAAAGTAGCTGCACCATTTTATATCCCTACCAGCAATGTATGAGGATTCCAGTTTCTCCATTCTCATCAACACTTATCATTGTCAATATTTTTATGAAAGTCATCCTAGTGGGTATGAAGTGGGATCACATGGTTTTGATTTGTATTTCCCTAATAACTAATGATATAAAATATATTTTCACATACTTATCACACATTTATTTATTTATTTATTATTAGTTTCAGGTATACAAAATAGTGTAAAGATTAGACATTTACACCTCTCATGAAGTAATAACCCCCTAAGTCTACTACCCCCTGACATCGTACAGAGCTATTACAATAACATTGACTATATTCCCTATGTTGTACTTTACATTATATATATATATATATATATATATATATATATTTAATTATAGTTGACATTCAGTATTATTTTATATTAGTTCAGGTGTACAGTGCAGTGGTTAGGCATTTATATAGTCTATGAAGTGATCCCCCAATAAGTCCAGTACCTATCTGACACCCTACCTATCTTTTAAAATATTATTATATTCCCCATACTGTATTTCACATCCCCATGACTACTTTGTGACTACCAATTTGTACTTTCTAATCCTTTCACCTGCACCCCCATCTCCCAACACCCCTCCCATCTAACAACCATCGGTTTTTCTGTGTATCTATCAATCTATTTTTGTTTTGTTTCCTCATTTATTCTGTTCCTTAGATTCCTCATATAAGTGAGATAATGTGGTATTTGTCTTTCTGTCTGACTTATTTTACTTAGCACAATACCCTCCAGGCCCGTCCATGTTGTTGCAAATAGTAAGATTTCACTTTTTATGGCAGAGTAATACTCCATTGTATAAATGTACCACAATTTCTTAATCCAGTCATCTATCAATGGCCATTTCAGTTGTGTCCGTTTCTTGGCTATTGTGAATAGCACTGCAATAAATATAGGGGTGCATATATTTTTTCAAATCAGTGTTTTGGATGTCTTTGGATAAATACCCAGGAGTGGAATTGCTGGGTCATAGGGTAGTTCTATTTTTAAGTTTTTCAGGAAACTCCATTCTGTTTTCCATAGTGGCTATACCGATCTGCACGAGGGTCCCCTTTTCTCCACATCCTCACCAACACTTGTCGTTTGTTGATTTATGGATGATACCCACTCTGACAAGTGTGAGGCAATATCTCATTGTGGTTTATATTTGCATTTATCTGATGACTATTGATGTTGAGCATCTTTTCATATGTCTATTGACCATCTGTATGTCCTGTTTGGAAAAATGTCTCTTCATGTCCTCTGCACATTTTTTAATTGGATTGTTTGGTTTTTTGGTGTTGAGCTGTACGAGTTTTTTAAAATAAATTTTGGATATTAACCCCTTATCAGATGCACCATTAGCAAATATCTTCTCCCATTCAGTAGGATGTCTTTTTGTATTGTTGATGCCTTCCTTTGCTGTGAAAAAAACTTTTTAGTTTGATGTAGTTCCATTTGTTTATTTTTTCCTTTGTTTCCTTTGCCAGAGGGGATAGATCAGTAAAAATATTATGAAGGGTAATGCCTGAGAGTTTACTTCCTATATCTTCTTTTAGGAATTTTATGGTTTCAGGTCATACATTTAACTCTAATTCATTTTGAGTTTATTATTGTATATGGCATAAGAAGGTGGTCCACTTTCTTTCTTTCTTTCTTTCTTTTTTTGCATGTATCTGTCCAGTTTTCCTAGAACCATTTATTAAATAGACTGTCTTTATCCCAACGTAAATTCTTGCTTCCTTTGTCATAGACTAAATGACAATACAGGCATGGATTTATTACTGGTCTGTCTTTTCTGTTCCAATGATCTTTGTGTCTGATTTTATGCCACTACCATGCTGTTTGATTACTATGGCCTTGCAGTATAATTTGATATCAGATAGCATGATACTTACTGTTGTGTTCTTATTTCTCAGGATTGTCATAGCTATTCAGGGTCTTTCATGGCTCCATATAAATTTTACAATTATGTGTTCTAATTCTGTGAAAAATGTCATTGATATTTTAATAGGGATCACATTAAATCTATATATTGCTTTGGGTTATATGGACATTTTAACTATATTAATTCTTCCTATTCATGAGTATAGTATATGTTTCCATTTATTTGTGTCTTCTTTAATTTCTCTCTTTAGTGTCTTCTAATTTTCTGAGTACAGGTCTTTTAATTCCTTGGTTAAATTTATTCCTAAGTATTTTTTTGTTGCGGTTGTGATTGGTGTGTTTTTGTTTATTCTTAATTTCTCTTTATGATAGTTTGTAATTGGTGTATAAATATGCAACTGATTTCTGAATATTAATATTTAATTCTGTTATTTACTAAATTTATTTATCAGTTCTAATAGTTTTTGATGGAATATTTGGGGTTCTCTATATATAATATCATGTCATATGCAAATAATGACAATTTTACTTCCTCCTTTCCAATTTGGATGCCTTTTATTTCTTTTTCTTGTCTGTTTGCTGTAGCTATACCTTCTAGTACTATGTTGAATAAAAGTGGTGAGACTGGGCTTCCTTGTAATGCTCCTGATCGTAAGGTGAATGCTTTTAGCTTTTCCCCATTTAGTATGATGTTAGCTGGGGATTTGTCATATATGGCCTTTATTACAATATGTTGACATATGTTCACTTTATTCCACATTGCTGAGAGTTTTTATCGTAAATGGATGCTGGATTTTGTGAAATGCTTTTTCTGCATCTATTGAGATGACCATATGATTTTTTTTTCATTTTGTTTATGTGGTGTATCACGTTGATCTGCAGATATTGAACCAACCTTGCATACAAGGAACGAATCTCACTTGATCATGGTGTTTGATGTTTTTAATGTATGGCTGAATTTGGTTTGCTAATTTTTTTTCATTAAAGTTTATTGGGGTGACAATGGTTAGTAAAGTTACATAGATTTCAAGTGTACAATTCTGTAATACATCATCTATATATCACATTGTGTGTTCACCACCCAGAGTCAGTTCTCCTTCTATCAACATATACTTGCATCTGTGTTCATTAGGGATATCGGCCTATCATTTTCTTTTTTTGTAATGTCTTTGTTTGGTTTTGGGATCAGGGTAATAGTGGCCATGTAAAATGAGCTTAGGAGACTTCCCTCTTCCAGAATTTTTGGGAATACTTTGAATAGAATAGTTAATTTGTTTTGAATGTTTGGTAAAATTCAACTGTGAAACCATCTGGTCCAGGACTTTTATTTGCTAGGAGTGGATTGATTATTGGTTTAATTTCATTGGTAGTAATTGGACTGTTTAGATTTTTTGTTTCTTTATTATTTAAGCTTTGAAGATTGTATGCTTCTAGGAATTTATTCATTTTTTCCAGATTGTCTAATTTGTTGGTGTATAGTAGTTCATAGTATTTTTATATTTTTGTATTTCTGTAGTGTCGGTTATCACTTCTCTGTCACTTCTGATTTTATTTATTTGGGTCCTCTCTCTTTTTTGCTTGATGATTCTGGTTAAAGGTTTGTCAATTTTGTTTATATTTTTAAAAGAACAGCTCTTAGTTTCATTGATTTTTTCTATTTTTTTTTTTGCTTTCTTTTTTTGTTGTTTGTTTCTTTTTTGTTTATTTTCACTTCGATCTTTATTTCCATCCTTGTACCCACTTTTGGCTTTTTGCTATTCTTTTTCCAGTTCCCTTATGTGTAAAGATAGACAGTTGATTTGAAATTTTTGTTTTATCTTTAGGTAGGCCTGCATTACTATGAATTTCCTTCTTAGGACTGCTTACACTGTGTCCCATAGATTTTGGGCCGTTGTGTTTTCATTTTCCTTTGTCTCAAGGTATCTTTTGATTTCTTCCTTGATTTCATTGATGACCCATTCATTATTTAGTAGCATGTTAATTAGTGTCCGTGTGTTTATGTGTTGCTAAGTTTTTTTTTCTTGTAATTGATTTCTACTTTCATAGCATTGTGGTCAGAGAAGACACTTGATATGAGTTCAATCTTCTTAAATTTATTGAGGCTTGTTTTGTGGCCCAGCATGTGGTCTGTCTTGGAAAACGTTCCATGTGCACTTGAAAAGAGTGTATGTTCTGTTGCTTTGGGGTGAAATGTTCTAAAATATCAATTAAATCTGCCTGATCTAGTGTGTCATATAAGGCTGCTGTTTCTGTGTTGATATTCTATCTGAAGAATCTGTCCATTGGGGTCAGTAGGGTGTTAAAATCCTTTACTATGATTGTGACACTGTTGATCTCTGTTTTTATGTCTGTCAATATTTGTTTTATATATTTTAGGTGTTCCTCTGTTGGGTGCATAGGTATTTTCTAGGGTTATGTCCTCTTGTTGGACTGATCCCTTTATAATCATATAATATCCTTCTTTTTCTTTTATTATAGACTTCATTTTAAAGCCTGTTATGTCTAACATAAGTATCGTTTCTTTAGCTTTTTTTTTTCATTTCTATTTGTGTGAAATGTATTTATTCAACTCTTTACTTTCAGTCTGTGTGTGTCTTTCAATCTGAGGTGGGTCTCTTACAGACAACATATGCATGGGTCTGGTTTTCTTATCCACTCAGCTACCCTATGTCTTTTTATTGGGGCATTTAATTCATTTACATTTAAAGTGATTATTGATAGGTACATAGTTATTGCCATTTTATTATTCATTTTTAAATCTTTTTTTCCTTTTTTTTTTCTTAAAGGAGTTCTTTTAACATTTCTTGTAATGTTACTGGCTTGGTGGTAATAAATTCCTTTAGCTTTTTTTTATGTGGGAAGCTCTTTATTTCTCCTTCAATTTAAATGATAGCCTTGCTGGGTAGAGCAGTTGATTGTAGGTGCCTGTTTTTCATCACTTTGAATATTTCCTGGCCTGCAGAGTTTCTGTTGAGAAATCAGCTGATAGTCTCATGGGAGCTCCCTTGAGAGTAACTAGTTGTTTTCTCACTGCTTTTAGGATTCTTTTTTATCTCTAACTTTGCCATTTTAACTGTGATGTGTCTTGGTGTCAGCCTATTTGGGTTCATCTTGTTTGGGACTCTCTGAACTTCCTGGGCTTGTATGTCTGTTTCCTTCACCAGACAAAGGAAGTTATCAGCCATAATTTCTTCAAATAGGTTCTTGACACCTTGCTCCCTCTATTCACCTTCTGGTACTCCTATGATGGAAATGTTGTTATGTTTGATGTTGTGGTACAGATCCCTTAAACCAGCGGTTCTCAACCTCCCTAATGCCGTGACCCCTTAATACAGTTCCTCATGTTGTGGTGACCCCCAACCATAAAATTATTTTCGTTGCTACTCTAGAACTGTAATTTTGCTACTATTATGAATCGTAATGTAAATATCTTTTTGTTTTCCGATGGTCTTAGGCGACCCCTGTGAGAGGGTCATTCGACCCCCAAAGGGGTCACGACCCACAGGTTGAGAACCGCTGCCTTAAACTATCTTCATTTGTCTTTATTATTTTTCTTTTAATTGTTCTGATTTTTTTTGCTACCTTGCCTTTTTAATCGCTGATTTGATCCTCTGCTCATCTAATCTGCTGTTGATTCCTTCTAGTGTATTATTCAGCTATTATATTCTTTATTTTTGATTGGTACTTTTTCATGGTGTTTATGTCTTTCTGTATGCTTGGTATCTCTGTTAAAAGCCTCCCTAAGTTCTTTAAGACTCTTATAATCAGTGTTCTAAACTCTGTCTCTGGTAGGTTGGTTGCCTCCATTTCATCTAGTTCTATTTTTGGAGGTTTCTCTTATTCTTTTATTTGAGACATGTTTACATGTTTCCTCATTCTGGCTGCTGCTCTGTGTTTCCTTCTACGTATTAGGCAGACCTCCTATGTCCCTCAGTCTTTGCTGAGGGTCTTATGTAGTATGGGTCTTGTGTAGTCTAATTGCACAGTACCCCAATCTCTTGTGCGTGTGTTCCAGGAGTGTCCCTTGTGTTATGTGTGCTCTCTTATAGTTGAGACTTGATTGCTTTCGGCACATCTGTGGGTGGGATTGACCTCATGTGACTAACTGAGGATTGGCCATGCCCACAGTATATGAGCTGCTGTGTGTGAGCTGACCCATAAAAGGAAGCTTTGTCCCTGTGAGCTGTTATACCTGTTGAGACCCCACTTTGAGTTTGCTGATTTGGGGGCTAACCAGGTAGTACTCTGTGTGGTCTGAAGCTGTCCTCTTGGTGTGTTGTTTCTGCTGTCTCTTAGGAATGGCTCCCTTACAGGCCAACTTCAGACTTGCCTGTTACTGGCCTGTGGCTCCCTGGTAGGACCCTGAAAGCTATATTTGGTTGGCTGCTGCCTGTGCTGGACCTGTAGGCATGTAGGGCCTCGCTGTGAACTGAGGCTGGCCTCCACAAATATTGTGCCTGAGGCAGCTTAGCAAAAGGTCCAGGGACCCCTAAGACTGTTGCCACCCACCAGCTGCTCACAGGACCATCTGTTGAAAGAGCCTACTTAGGTGCACAGGCTAGGCTGGTTGACCTTGTGTTGAGAGTGTCCTCGATGATGCAACACTAACTGGGTGGGGTGTAGTTCAAGGGAGTCACAACGTATGACTGATGGTTTTTACAACATTAATGAAGATTCAGTTCTTATACCAGTGCTCAGGCCTGTGACCACCTTACACAGTGCCCTGAAAACACTGCAGCCAGCCACCACCTCAGGTTCACAAATTTTTGAGAGATTCCCACAAGTGGCTGCAGTGCAGTTTTTGGGTCAATGTCTACCACCAAAATCTCCCCTAGCCATTGCGGATTGTCCACTACTGTAAAAGACCTCTGCAGCTGTGAGGTGGTGCCAGCTACCCAGGCACCCAGAATATTCTTGGCAATACAGTTTTAGGTGGTCGAGGTGAGATTCCAGGGAGCTAATGGCTGTGGTTGGTGGTTTCTACAAAGTCAGTGCATTTTCAGCTCCCACACCAGTGCTGGGTCCCTTACCACCTTGCAAAAATGCCCCAAGACCACTATAGCCAGCCAATGCTTGTCTCAGGCCGGCCACTGCCTGTTTATGCTGTAGTGCTGGTCTTGGGTTACTGCTTACCAGAAAACATTTCCCTGGCCACCACAGGCCTTCTGCCCTCTTTAAACAGGCTTCTGCAGCCCTTGGATCAGGGCCATCATTCCAGCTGTCAAGAGTTTCCCAGGCGATGTGCACCAGCTGTGCAGAGGGCAGGGACCCAGGGTGTTAACAAGGCAGTGTGCACATGTGGATTCCATCAGAACAATTCACTCAGACTTGGCCCTCTGGAGGAGGGTTTAACCCTGAAAAGATGGCCCCCTCTTATAAGTCACATGTGTGTCAGGCTCCACACAGGGACAGCAGTGGCTCCTATCCCTCTAGCATGCACATAGAAGCCACACAATTCAGTCATTCCTCGCATGTCCCTGGGCTTCCCCAGCTGCCACCTCTCCACCAGAGACCAGGTGAGTGCCCATGAGTGAGCGAGTCCATGTGCCAGCTGTACAAAAGGGTATCTGGGTTTCCAGTGACATTCCACCCCACTGGGAAGGGCAGACATTCCTCACTGATTTTCACTGCCAGGTGCCATGGGAACTGCTCTTCCCAGCACAGGACTCCTGGGCTGAGGATCCCAGCTTGGGACTGTGGGACCCTCCCTCTTCAGCAGGGACCTCTGCCACTGAGGTGGCCCTCCCTGCCTTCAACCTATATTTATGGTTTTGAGGTCAGCCTGTTTTGCATCTCTGCCCCTCCTAACAATCTCAATGTGGCCTCTTCTCTATATCCATAGTTGTAGGTGTTCAGTTCACCTAGTGTTCAGAAGATTCTTGAAGTTGATTGTTCTATAATTTATTTGTAATTTTGGTGTGATCCTGGGATGCACTAGGTATAGCATTTCACTAATCCACCATCTTGGACCTCTCTCCTCCAGACACATATATATCCTCATTGGAAAAAATGTCTATTTTGATTCTTTGCCCATTTTTAAAATTGATGTCTTCTTATTATTGAGTTATAAGAGTTCTTTATATATTCTGGATTCAAGTCCTTTGTCACATATGTAACTTGCAAATCTTTTCTCCCAATCTGTATCATGTTTTTTCATCTTTTTGATAGTGTCTTTACTTTTCAAGAGCATTTTTTTTCATTTTGATGAAGTCCAATTTATTATATTTTCTTATATGCATTGTACATTGGTATCATAATAAGAACTTATTACCTAACACAAGGATCCAAAAATTTTATCCCATGTTTTCTTCTGGAAGTTTTATAGCTTTATCTCTTAGATTTAAATATGTGACCCATTTTAAGTTAATTTTTGTGTATGGTGTGAGGTAAAGGTTAAGGCTCTTTTTGGGGGGACAAATGTATATTCAATCTTTCCAGCATGATTTGTTGAAAAGGTAAGACAGATATTTTTTTATGTTTAAATTTAACCTGACTCTTAGAAATAGTAGTGGCCCATATCCTCATATCCGGGGTACCTTGGCATCAAAACTTAGCAGTCGAATGCTCTGAAGTTTTCTAGAACTTCCAAGAACTGTGGGTGTGAACTAACAACACAGAAATTTCTTCTATATAGGTTCGCTGGAACAGTAACTCACCTCAAGACTACAGCAGTGAGGTTGGCTATGCTTTATTAATTAGGAAAAAACAAGAGGGCTTGATAACAGATGTTAAAATGAACTATTGTTTCTTGGCAGTGACCCTCCATGCCCTAGACTCTTAAAGTTATTGCCCCAGACCCATCCAAACTTGCTTGTCCCATGTTATATCCCTTCAGGCTGGTACTAAGCAGGACTGGGGCAGGGGAGTAGGGAGATGCCCAGAATTGCATGGGTTATATGTTTGGTAATAGCTTAATTGCAATATAATCATATACCATACTTCACCCATTCAAAGTGTATAATTCAATGTTTTTTAGTATATTCATAGATATGTCCAATCATCACCAGAGTCAAATTTAAAACATTTTCATCACCTCAAAAAAAAAATCTCGTAGCATTTAGCTACCATGTCCCTCTTTGTCCCCCATTCCCTTGGCCCTAAGCAGTTATTAATCTACTCTGTATGTATATATTTGCCTTTTCTGGACATTTCATATAAATGAATCATGCAATATGCACAATTTGGTGACTGCCTTTTTTCATTTAGCATAATGTTTTAAGGCTCATCTGTGTTGTAGCATGTATTTGGACTTCATTCATTTTTGTGGATGAATAATGTTCCATTGTATGGATATACATTTTATTTATCCACTCACTGGTTGATAGACATTTGAGTTGTTTCTATTTTTGAGTGTTATTAATAATGTTGTTATGAACATTTATGTATACGTTTGTATGCGCACATATATTTTCATTTCTCTTGAGTATATACCTACTAATAGAATTGTTGGGTGTTGGAGTTTCTCCTGTCCCCTAACCAGCAAACTCATGTTCCTAATATATGTAACCCAAGGGATGCTCTAAACAAACAAATTCACACTTTATTTTTTCTTAGAGAGATTTGGCCCAGGGTCCTTGCCAATATAGAAGGAAGCATGAAGTCCCCTTTAACAACTTTTCTTAAAGCTAGAGCAAATGCAAAGAAGCCATTTCCTTCTTCTTTTTATCTTAGTCCCATCCTGGCCCTTCTAAGTCTCTAGAAAAAAAAGAAGCTTTCTAAACAGAAGGGAATTCTAGTACTAAGAGTCACATACTCCCCCCAAATCACCAAAGTTCCTTAACTTTATTTTTTGCCTTTTTAAAAAATTTTTATTGTTAGTTTCAGGTGTACAGAACAATACAATAGTTACCCTTTTCACCCTCACCAGGTAACAACACCCCTCCCCCATCTATTGCCCTCCCACCCCTGATATCATGCTTATCTATTACAATTCCATTGAATCCATTCCCGCTCTCTACTCCATGTCCCAAGACTATATGTATATATATAATTATAGTTGACATACAGTATTATTCAACATAAGTTTCAGAAATACAATGCGGTGGTCAGGCCTCTACATCGACTATGAAGTGGACTCCCCAAAAGGACATGGGTCCATCTGGCCCCCTAAGAAATACTTACAACATTATAGATTATGTTACTTGGACTGTCTTTTTCTATCCCTGAGGCCATATTACCATTACCAATTTGTATTGTCTCATCCCTTCCCCTTCTCCTTCATCCCCACCCCCTCCCAACTAACAACCCTCAGTTCTTCCTCTGTGTCTCTGAGACTATCTCCATCCAGTTCCTTAACTTTAAAAAAGTATACCAAAAGTGATTTCTATAATCCCAGTCCATCTATGTTTCCTAGATTTTAAAATACTTTTATTCTTAATACGACAGACTCCACTCTCTTCAGGCCTTGTGATATTAGCTCTTGAGAAAAAACAGCTTGGGTGTAGGGGGTCACAGCAGTTCTGTATTATTAGCTCAGTGGCTTTTATCCAGGGCAATCCTTCCCCAAGGGGGAATTTGTCAATGTCTAGAGACAATTTTGGTTGTCAAGAATGGGGGTGGGGTGCTACTGACATCTAGTTGGTAGAGGCCAGGGATGTTGCTAAACATCATACAATGCACAGAAATTCCCCCAAACAAAGATTTATTTGACCCAAAATATTAGTAGTGCTATGGTTGAGATACCCTGCATTACAAGTTTAAATGAAAGGCAGACATGGCAGAAAATTAAGCTGAGAGGAAGCCAAAGGCAAGATCCAGGAACAACCCTGTAAAAGCTATGTTAAAGAGCTCGATGTTATCCTGTAGGGATAGAAGCCACTGAAGGACTTTTTTAAAAATTAAAGTTAAGAGGATTTTAAGTAGAGGAATAACATGATCATATTTTTGGTTTGGGTATTTAGCTTTGTTGTTCTGGATTTGAGGAAGACAAAAATAGGGAGGCCAGGTAGGAGGCTGTGTGATAGTACAGGAAGGATAATAGAAGGATCTAAACTCAGGCAGTGGTAGTGGACATAGGAAAGGAGAAAACCGATTCAAGAAACATTTGGGAGAGAGAAACTGCAGAGCTTAGTGATTAATTGAATTTGGGGATGTATTAGCTTTCTACTGCTGTGTAATAAATTACCATACACATAACATCTTAGAAGAACATCCATTTATTATCTCACAGTTCTGTAGGTCACAGTTAAAGCACACTTAACTGAGTTCTCTGCTTTGGGTCTCATAAGGCTGAAGTCAAGGTGTCAGAGGGGTTAGACTCTTATCTGGAGGCTCTGGGGATGAATCCAGTTCCAGGCTCATTCAGGTTTTTGTCAGAATTTGGTTCCTTGTACCTATAGGTCTGAGGTTCCCATTTCCTTAATGATTGTCAGCTGGGAGCCATTTTCAGCCTTTAGAGGTTGAAAATCCTTCTCACATGGCTCTCTCCATCATCAAGCCAACGAGGATATATCACATCCTTCTCATGCTTAGAATCTCTTTAACTTCCATTTCTTCCACCAGTCAGAGCAAATTCTTTGCTTTTGAAAAGATTTTTATTTAAAATATAGCTAACATACAATATTATATTAGTTTCAGGTGTACATCATAGCTATTCAATAGTACCCACCTGGCACTATACAGTGTTATTACATTATTGATTTTATTTCCTATGCTAAAGAAGTGATCACCATGATAAGTCAGCAATCATCTGACACTATACCATTCTATCACACAAGTGAAACAAACAAACTCGTAGATACAGAGAACATTTTGATGGTTGACAGATGGGAGTGGGGATTGGTGGAGAAAGGGTAGGGATTAAGGAGTACAAATTGGTTGTTACACAGTAGTCATGGGCATGTAGGGTATAGCATAAGGAATATAATCAATAATATTGCAATAACTATGTAAGGTGTCAGATAGGTACTAGAATTATCAGGGTGATAGATGGGAGGGGGTTTGGGGGCAGGGTAAAAAGGTGAAGGCATTAAGGAATACAAATTGGTAGTTACAAAATAGTCATGGGGATGTAAAATACAGGCAATATAATCAAACTCTGTGTTTTTAAAGGACTCGTGTGATTAGATTGCTCCCACCTGGATAATCTCCCCTTTGATCAGTTAACCCAAAGTCAACTGATTATTAACCTTAATTACTTCTGAAAAGTCCCCTTTTGCCATGTAACATAATGTATGAATGATATATCATATTCACAGGTTCCTACAACACTCAAAGAGAGGAGATGATACAAAGGTAAGGGTCGTTCTCAGAATTCTGCCTGCTGAAGGCGATGGAGGGGGAGAATTCAGATCACTCTGAGGTTTATGGCTGAGGTGTATGGGTGGATCGTAAGGCCATTTGCTGAGGTAGGAAAATCCAGGGCATGAAGCAGAGTTTCAATATATTGAGTTTGGGGTGCCTTGCTATATCTAAGTGGAGTCTTCAGAAGGTAGTGGCATATATGGGTCTGGAACTCAGGAGAGAGGTCTGGGCTGGAGGTACAGATTTTGGAGTAATCCTCAAACAATGGTAGTTAAAATCAGGCAAGTAGATGAGCTCACCAAGTGTTCATGTGAGAAGTTGCCCCAGGAAAAGACCATTAAAGAAATATTTGCATTAAAGGATAGGGAGGAGGAGGAACCCAGGAATTGTTAGAGAGAACCATGGAGAACTAAATGAAGATGTGTCAAAAGAGGCTAACACAATAGTTTTGAGGCAGGAGTGTGCGGCTTTGTCAAATGTGGCGAACAAGGTCTGTTTCACATGAAGATTTAGAATATTAAGCCAGTCAAATTCAGATTATTTGAATAGTCATTATTGCTGGGAACAGGAGACAAATTTTTCTAATAGATTAGAGGGCAGGGGCTCGCTCAGGAAAACCCTCAGTGGGAATTAAGCAGATGGAGTCATGACTGGGTCAGGCTATGGGATTTGATATTTTCTTCTTGGTAATTCCCCATGCTCCAGATCTATTACAACTTGCCAGTTCAGTGTCATATTTTCCTAGGGCCTTACCCTCTGCTAGCTCTTGTGTTATACATGGTTGCTAAAATACCCATCTGATACAACTTATATCATGTATGCATTTTAAAATGCAAAACTAGTCCTTTGTCTAATTTTGCTCTGCCCTACCTTTTAACTTAAAGCCCTATCCCCAGATACATCAGAACTTTTTTTGGATGTAATTTTTCTCAGAGCCTTGATCTCAGCTCACAGATTCAGTTGGTAAGCCTCTAAAAAATCAATCCCTACTCTAATGTTAGCTCCTATCAGTTTATAGCATATTTTCCAAATTGTATTATATGTCATAGTAGCCTGATCAAATGTTATTTGGTCAAATGACTTTAGTAACATTACATAGTATATTCACCTTGTGGAAAAGAGGTGTGTAAAGAAACTTTCTTGACTTGTTTAGTCCAGTGTTCCCTAAACTTGTTTGAACACCAAACCTTTTTTAATAAAAAACAAACTGTGACCATATGGGACAATGCATTTTGGAAATCATTGGCTTCTGCCTTTGGAGTTTATTCGCATTTTAGTTAGAGAATCTTGAAAAGAAAATAACAAACCTTCAAGGCTCAAAGGAATTATTAAATGGCAAGAAAACAGGCATCATTACATTTTGACAGGGGTGATGAATTGGAGCAAGAGGGATTTTGTAGGTAGAGTATCAACAATCACCACAGATATAACACCTATTTACCCATGGTCAGAGTAGAGCTTGAGGGCATTCATTTCTGATATAGACTCTAGAGGGAAAAAGAGAAACTGATCAAAAGGTGAGATTTGTCTAGAAGATGTGTCAAGAGTTCCCCCAAAGTTGTAAGAGATTAACAGAATCCTTTTGTTCACAAGCATTACAGTTTGGCTTCCCTAAACACAGTGGTAAAGAGGCAGCAATACCAATTCCATTGCCAAGTTTAGAACCTTCACAATAGATTTAGTCTTATATAAACCAGCACTCCATGCAGACTGCACAGTCTCACTGGAGGAATCAGAGACAGGTTTACTAATTAGATTTAATTGCCATAGTAATGCTTGCCATGTATGTAGACTATATATTTTCTATTGCACCAAGTCTATGCTTCTCCAGCTGGCAACAATTTGGCAGACGCTAGGGCCCCAAATGTCTTGCCCAGCACAATAATATCCCTTAAAAGAGGTTTTGGGCCAGAGACCAGTATCTTCTGAAGTCTCTTTGTGTCTGCATATGCATGTCTATGCTCCTATTTCTTTTAAGAATTGGCTGTCTCATTTGTTTAAGTTGTATATAAATATTTACATGTCAGGAAATTTCTGGTCTTATTCACTAGAGACATTACAACCTTGATAAAAAGCTTCCCACTGGCAGTCTTTGCCTCCACAGTTTATTTAATATGGAAGTTGATAGGTGAGCTTCCTCTTACTCTTTACAAAGAAGGTGGAGCCTTGCATTGCGTGGAGTGTCAAGTGTTTGGCTTGTCGCCTTCTGGGAATTGATGTTTTTGCTTTCCCAGGGACTCCCCTGATTAAAAGAAGTGTGGATTCTCTAGTGGGTCAGTCTACCCTTTAGATTTTGGATCTTCAACAATAGTCGATACACTTACAGATGCATTATGCCTTTTGTGGGCCTTATGCACGTTTGCCTTTGTGGATCCTTTCCTCCTCTAAAAATAATAATTATCACTGAGTTGGTATGAAGAGAAATATATAAATATTATATATTTAATTATTTTCTTCATCCTAAAAGTTCTTTTTTTCTGATTTTATTTTATTTTACTTTTTAATTTTTTTTAGCTGAGTCATCCTGCCACCTGTTGGCAGCTCAGTGGCAGCTCAGCTCAGGCTGGGAATCGAACTGGCAACCCTGTTGCTCAGAGCTTGCACACTTGAGTGAGCTCTTAACAAACTGAGCCACTCGGTTGGTCTTTTTTTTCTGATTTTAAAAGAAAGCAAATCATTTTCATGGGTCTATAAAAGTATGGTGGGTTCTAAGCACTGTTCCTACTGTACCTAATGGATAATCAGCCCTGGATAAACTAAGCTATCTGTTTCCTGGACTGGTATTGTGAGCTCATGTGGTCCAAGCAGTGAATAAGAATGCTGTACTGAGGGTTCAGTCCAAGACAGTGGTAGCTTCTTAGACTTCACAGCTAATAATTGGTAAGTATCAAGTAGAGCCTTTCTTCTAATTTAGTTCTAGTATATTTTACCCAATGTACAAAGCATGATAAAATGTTGTCAATAATCAGCATTTTCTCTGGCTTGGTGGACTCAGATTTGGGAATAGAGATCTGCCTCCTCAACATCTTCAAGGAGAGACTTCTAGAATTGAGTAATGACATCATTTATTTCCAGTCTGGAACTGCTTCTGTCATTTAGCTTGCAGTCCAATAGAAGTCAGCTGAGTGAGAGGGGGGTATGGAAGTTGGTTAGCATTGAAATAGATTACCGTAGCTCATCCAGAGGAAACAGGGTTGAGGCTGGTTTGAATCCACATCTATTCTTAGTGGCAGTTAATATAGACACTTCTATCTCAACTCCACCCATAATCTTCCTTAGTGACAGCTACCCCACATTGGAATGCGGTTATGAATGATAACAGTGGTAGTACTGCTGTTACGTTGGCTGCTGAAGAGTTTGTTGGCTAAAGGTTTACCAATAAGCCCTACTTGAAAGTTGGTAGTGGCTGGAATTGGGGATGAGCTGATGTAGAAAGTGAGCATTTAAAAGGGTCCCCTCATGGGGTTTACTTTACATAGCTACCTTTGCTTGCAGATGTTCCTCTGACTGGGACTAGGGCTAGGACTCAGACTCGAGAGGAAATAGCTGTTCCTGAGCAGGCTAACAAATACTCAGCTCCCCACTCACCTTAAGAATCCTGGCTTTGGTTCAGTTCACTGAGTGATATGGAGTTTGGCTACTCTACAGAGACTTTGCTCAGATCTTGAGGTCAGATTGAGCAATCTCTCACTCTTCATTCTTATAAAGTAAAAATCTGTTTAAATAAATATGTCTCCATCCCCCAGCTGAATGTGGCTTTTAAGTATGACAGCATCTGCTCAATGCTGCCCTTGTCCTTGTCAAGTCCTAGCCTGAAGTAGAATAGAATGGTGTGGAGTAGCTGGGTTTGTGTATGTAACACATACAACATACATGCAAAGATATAGATACTCGAAGCCTTCATACGAAAGGCAGAGCTAGTGGGGATACATAGCAAGAATAATCAGAGTAAAATATAATTAGAAGTAGTTAAGGTTGATCAGTGTTTGCAGTCTCTAGGAAACTTCCCTTTGGAATACAAAGGAGATCTTGATATTCCATTACTCACAATAAAATAGATCAGGGTCAGCAAATGACAGGTTTAAAAAAAAGAAGAAAAATATGCAACAGAGATCATGCAGTATCACAAAGCCCAATATATTTATTACATGTCCTGTGTTAGCCAGGTTTCTTCAGAGAAACAGAACCAATAAGAGATTGTGTATATATATATATATATATATATATATATATATATATATATAGAGAGAGAGAGAGAGAGA
>NW_017731664.1:1853656-1855891 GCF_001890085.2 Hipposideros armiger | reverse complement strand
ATCTTTTGTTATTGGTATATACTGAGTATTACAATTAATACAGTTTTTCCTTTCTTAAAATGTGTATACATTTTTTGGAAAAAAAATATATATGATTTGTTTTAAGGAATTGGCTCAGGTGATTGTGGGGCTTGGCAAATCTGAAACATGCAGGGTTGGCTGGCAGGCAGGAGACCCAGCAAAAAGTTGATGTTTCAATCTAGAGTCTGAAGGTATGGTCTTTTATGGAACACTGCAATAGAGGAAGAAATAATGGAAAAGAGCCTTGGTCAAGAGACCTGGAGACTCTTGGTCTGCCACTAAAGAGCTGGGTAATCTAGGGTAAATTGCTACTCCTCACTGGATCTCAGTTTCTACTTTTGTAGAATAGATTACCCCAAAGTTCCTTCCACAAAGCAAATATTATATGCACTTTAGCCCTTCCTATACTTAAGGTTCTATGATTCTATAACTCAAATCTGAAAGACCCCAAATAGGAAAGCTTAAGCTGCTTCTTGTTGATATCTAGAAATGACTCCACACTGGCAATAATCTAAAATATCAGTAAATTTTATTTATCTATAACAAAATAAACAAAATGCCCAATCTTTCCAATTTACTAGTGGTTTTCTTAATAGTAGATTCTGTTAAGAACAACTGACTGTGACAGTCCTCTAGAATCATTAAATAAGAGACATATTGATTATTTGTAGAGTATTGTACAAAGCATTTTGGAGTACTCTGTGTAAAGTACCAGAAAACAGAGTACCCAGTCTTGATGTGCTTACAATCTAGTTAGGAAGACATACTTTATATGTAGAATAAAGTCTTAAATCTTGTAGAGTAACATACAAACAACTTTTGGGAAAGGGGGCATTGTCTTATTCATGGACGTATCCTTGGGACCTAGAACAGTGTCTAGAATGTGTTATATGCTCACTATATATGTTAGATGGATGAATGAGTGGAGGATGACTTAGTGAGTAGTAACTACTAAAGAAATGCATGCATGCTTAGATCAAGGCCAAGTGGAAGCTAATTTGGGAAGGTCTAATGGAGGAGAGGATATAGTGAACTCCATAGTGAAAGCCAATAGACCAACTGTGATATTTCTGAAATGCTGGATTTCTATACATAAATGTACACTGGGCAAATTCAGGGTTAAGGATCATATCAGGTTTGGAAATTAGGTAAACTAAAGGCAGCCTGAAACAGAAGACTAAGGTTTGAAGTAGAAAGAAATAGGTTCTATCTCCCACTTTAGAACTAACATAGTTTTTAACCATTGGTAGTAATTTAACCACTGTGTGCCTCAGTTCCCTTATCCATGAAATGTAAATGACATCTAGACTCAGAATGTCAGAGATGGAAGAGATGTTAGACTTCATCCAGTCCAGTGGGTTTCAGTCCTGGCTGCCCATAAGAAACGTTGGAGAACTCTTAGAAGGCTCAGTGCTCAGGCCTGGCCCCTGCGTCCAGCAATTACATCAGAATCTTTGGAAGTGGGCCCAGGCATCAGTGTCAGCATTTTTAAAATCTCCCAAGGCAAGTCAATCTTCAGCCAAGGATGCAAACCGTTGTTCCAGTTTGACTTTCTAATTTTATACACAAATAAACTGAGGCCCAGAGCAGGTTTGGGAATCTTGTTCAACCTACTTGGTAGAGTCATTAGAAGGATCGTATTAGAACATAAAGCTTGAGAGATGAAAGGGACCTTTGATATCAAAATCTCTGGGAAAGTGCTCTGAATAACATAAAATGTTATTCATTTGTAAAAGATTATCATACCAACAGAACCTGAGAATATTAATTGGCAACCAGTTAAAACATCTCTTTCATCATTAAACTACACTAGAAAGACAGTCAATAAAAACCTGTATTAGGGATGGCCAAGTGGCACGATGGATAAGAACTGGCTTGGGACACCAGAGGGCTCCGGTTTGGATCCCACATATGAGGGCCAGTGACACTGCCCTCCACAACTAAGATGTTGAACAACAGCTTAACCTGGAGCTGGGCTGCCGTGAGTCACCAGCGACGGCATAGGCTGCAGACCCTGTGGCAGTGGGTTGCCATGGGTTACCGTATGTAGCCAGCAGCTAGCATGAGCGGCCAGCAGCCACAGTGAGTGGCCGTACAGAAGCCGGTGATTGATCTGACTCGCCCGGGAAGATCGCAATGATGGTGCCAACTTGGGCCAGTGAAGCAACGTCCTCCACAACTAGACTGAAGAACAAAAGGACAGCAACTTGTCTG
>NW_017731664.1:1835680-1847501 GCF_001890085.2 Hipposideros armiger | reverse complement strand
AATCTGCAGTCCCACCAACAGTGCACCAGGGTTCCCTTTTCTCCACAGCCTCGCCAGCACTTGTTGTTTGTTGATTTATTGATGATAGCCATTCTGACAAGAGTGAAGTGGTATCTTATTGTGGTTTTTCTTTGCATTTCCCTAATGATTAGTGAGGTGGAACATTTTTTCATATGCCTGTTGGCCATCTGTATGTCCTCTTTAGAGAAATTTCTCTTCATATCCTCTGCCCATTTTTTATTTGGGTTGTTTGTTTTTTTGGGGTTGAATTGAATGAGTGTTTTATAAATTGTAGATATTAACCCCTTATCAGTTATATCATTGGCAAATGTCTTCTCCCATTCAGTAGGCTGCCTTTTTGTTTTCTTGATGATTTCCTTTGCTGTGAAAAAACTTTTAAGTTTGATGTAATCCATATGTTAATTTGCTCTTCAATTTCCCTTGCCTGAGGGGATATCTCAGTAAAAATATTACTGAGGGTAAGATCTGCAAATTTACTCCCTATGCTTTCTTCTAGGAGTTTTATGGTTTCAGGTCTTACATTTAAGTCTTTAATCCATTTTGAATTTGTTCTTGTATATGGTGTAAGTAGGTGGTCCATATCCATTTTTTTGCACGTGTCAGTCTAATTTTCCCAGCACCATTTATTAATTAGACTATCTTTACTATAATGTAAATTCTTGCTTCCATTGTTAAAGATTAAATGACCATATATGGATGGGTTTATTTCTGGGCTCTCTATTCTGTTCTATTGGTCTATGTGTCTGTTTTTATGCCAGTACCATACTGTTTTGATTACTGTAGGCTTGTAGTATGATTTGATGTCAGGTAGCATGATACCTCCCACTTTGTTCTTATTTCTCAAGATTGCTGTGGCTATTCTGGGTACTTTATGACTCTATATAAATTTTAGGATTATATGTTCTTTTTCTGAGAAAAATGTCCTTGGTAGTTTGATAGGAATTGCATTGAATCTATATATTCCTTAGGTAGTATTGACACTTTAACTATATTAATTTATCCTATCCATGAACATGGTATGTATTTCCATTTATTTGTATCTTTGATTTCTCTCTTCAATGTCTTATAATTTTCTGAGTACCGGTTTTTTACTTCTTTGGTTAAATTTATTCTTAGGTATTTATTGTTTTGGGAGCAATTGTAAATGGGATTGATTTCTTGATTTCTTCTTCTGATAGTTTATTATTGGTGTATACAAATGCAACTGATTTCTGAATGTTAATATTGTATCCTGCTACCTTACTAAATTCGTTTATCAGTTCTAACAGACTTTTGGTGGAGTCTTTGTGATTCTCTCTATATATTATCATGTCATCTGCATATAATAACAATTTTACTTCCTCGTTTCCAATTTGGATGCCTTTTATTTCATTTTCTTGTCTGATTGCTGTGGGCAGAACATCCAGAACTACGTTGAATAGAATTGGTAAAAGTGGGAAGCCTTGTCTTGTTCCTGATTTTAAGGGAAAAGCTGTTAGCCTTTCCCCATTGAGTACGATGTTTGCTGTGGGCTTATCATAGATGGTCTTTATTATGTTGAGATATGATCCCACTATTCCCACTTTGCTAAGAGTTTTTATCATAAATGGCTGCTGGATTTAGCCAAATGTTTTTTCTGCATCTATTGATATGATCATATGATTTTTATTTTTTATGTTGTTAATGTGATGTATTATGTTAATTGATTTGCGGATATGAACCAACCTTGCATACCAGGAATGAATCCCACTTGATCGTGGTGTATGATCTTTTTAATGTGACGCTGAATTCGGTTTGCTAGTATTTTGTTGAGGACTTTTGCATCTATGTTCATTAGGGATATCGGCCTGTAGTTTTTTTTTTTTTTGTAATATCTTTGTCTGATTTTGGGATCAGAGTAATAGTGGCCTCATAAAATGTGTTGGGAGCCTTCCCTCCTTCTGTATTTTTTGGAAGAGTTTGAGGAGAATAGGGATTAATTCTTTTTTGAATGTTTTATAAAATTCGCCTGTGAAGCCATCTGGTCCAGGACTTTTGTTTGTTGGAAGCCTGTTGATTACTGACTCAATTTCTTTAGTAGTAATCAGTCTGATCATAGTTTCTTTTTCTTCTTGGTTCAGACTTGGTAGATTGTACGCTTCTAGAAATTTATCCATTTCGTCCAGATTGTCAAATTTGTTGGCATATAGGTGTTCATAATATTTTCTTACTATTTCCTGTATTTCTGTGGCATCTGTGGTCACTTCTCCTCTTTCATTTCTGATTTTATTAATTTGGGTTGTCTCTCTCTTTTTCTTGGTGAGTCTGGCTAAGAGTTTGTCGATTTTGTTTATCTTTTCAAAAAACCAGCTCTTGGTTTCATTTATCTTTTGTATTTTTTTTTTGGTCTCTATTTGATTTATTTCTGCTCTCGTCTTTATTATTTCCTTCCTTGTGCTCCCTTTGGGCTTGTTTTGCTGTTCTTTCTCCAGTTCCCTTAGATGTAAAGATAGTCTGTTGATATGAGATTGTTCTTGTTTCTTTAGATAGGCCTGCATTGTTATGAATTTTCCTCTCAGGACTGCTTTTGCTGCATCCCATAGATTTTGAGTTGTAGTGTTTTCATTGTTGTTTGTCTTGATAGTTTTGATTTCTTCCTTGGTCTCAGTTTTGACCCTGTCACTATTTAGTAGCATGTTATTCAGCCTCCATGTATTTGTGGGCTTTCCAGGTTTCTTTTTATAATAGATTTCTAGTTTCATATCACTGTGGTCAGAGAAGATGCTTGCCATGATCACAATCTTCTTAAATTTATTGAGACTGGTTTTGTGTCCTAACATGTGGTCTATCTTGGAAAATGTTCCATGTGCACTTGAGAAGAATGTATATTCTGTTGCTTGGGGTGAAATGCTCTAAAAATATCAATTAAATCCAGCTGGTCTAAAGTGTCATTTAAGGCCACTGTTTCCGTGTTGATTTTCTGTCTGGAGGATCTGTCCATTGGTGACAGTGGAGTGTTGAAGTCTCCTACTATGATAGTGTTGCTGTTGATCTCTGTCTTTATGTTTGTCAAAAATCTGTTTTATATATTTAGGAGCTCCTTTGTTGTGTGCATAGAACTTTACCAGGGTTATGTCCTGTTGCTGAAACGATCCTTTTATTATTATGTAGTGTCCTTCTTTGTCTTTTATTGTAGTCTTCATTTTAGTCTGTTTTGTCTGAAATAAGTATTGCTACTCCCGCTTTTTTCTCATTTCCATTTGCGTGAAATATCTTATTCCATCACTTTACTTTCAGTCTGTGTGTGTCTTTTGATCTGAGATGAGTCTCTTGTAAACAGCATCTGCATGGGTCCTGTTTTCTTATCCACTCAGCCACTCTATGTCTTTTGATTGGAGCATTTAATCCATTCACATTTAAAGTAATTATTGATAGGTGCATATTTATTGCCGTTTTGTTATTTGTATTTCTGATCTTCCTGGGTTAGCTTGTTTCCCCCGGTCTTCTGTTTAAAAAAGCCCTTTTAACATTTCCTGCAATGCTGGCTTGCTGGTATTGAATTCCTTAAGCTTATTCTTTTCTGAGGAGCTCTTTATCTCTCCTTCAATGTTAAGTGATAGCCTTGGTGGGTAGAGCAATCTTGGATGTAGGCATTTAATTTGTGTCACTTTGAATATTTCCTGCCACTCCCTCTGGCCTGCAGAGTTTCTGTAGAAAAGTCAGCTGATATTCTCATGGGTGTACCCTTGTAAGTAACTTTCTGCCTGTCTCTTGCTGCTTTTAGGATTCTGTCTTTGTATTTAACCTTTGCCATTTTAACTATAATGTGTTTTGGTGTAGCCTTGTGTGGGTTCAGCTTGTCTGGAACTCTCTGCACTTCCTGGGCTTGTATGTTGGTTTCCTTCACTAGGTTAGGGAAGTTTTCAGTCATTATTTCTTCAAATACATTCTCAATCCCTTGCTTCTTCTCTTCTCCTTCTGGTATTCCTATGATGCGAATGTTGTTGTGCTTGATGTTGTCCCACCAGGTCTGTTAAAATATTTTCGTTGTTTTTTATTCTTTTTTCTTTTTCTTGTTCCAACTGGGTGATTTCTGCTATTTTGTCTTCTAAATCTCTGATCTGATCCTCTGCTTCATCTAATCTACTGGTGATTCTTTAGAGTGTGTTCTTCATTTCAGTTATTGTATTATTTAGTTCTAGCTGGTTGTTTTTTATGATTTCTGTATCCTTCTTTATGTGCTCCGTAAGTTCCTTAAACATTCTTATCATCAGTGTTCTAAACTGTGTCTCTGAAAGGTTGGATACCTCAGTTTCATTCAGTTCCATTTCCTGAGGTTTCTTCTGATCTTTTACTTGGGACATGTTTCTTTGTTTCTGCATTCTGGCTGCCCCTCTGTGATTGCTTCGATGTATTAGATCACCTAAAAAGTAAAAAAATAGAGAAAAGAGAAAAGAATAAAAAGGAAGGAAAAAGAAAAAAGAAGGAAAAAATAATAAAAAAAGAAAAAAAAGGAAAAAAAGAAAAAAGGAACAAAAAAAGGGGGGGCTCTCCACCTGCTTTAATCTGCAGACCACTTGCCCAGCAATAGAGAGACTGTGGATGACTCAGCTCCAGCTGTTCGGGGGAAGGGCTCAGTGTGTTATGTGCCAACCTCCCTCTAGACTTGAAGTGAGCTTTCCACAATTAGCTGTTGTGTGCTCTGGAGCCGTGCTCACCACCAAAAATCCTCACAGGTTGTTGCGGGCTTTCTTCTGCTGCAAAAAACCCTCTGTGGCCTGCGGATTAAAGGCCAGGCACCAGGGGCTCAGGGTACCACAGGCAACACAGCTCTAGGTGGGTGGGGCAGGCCCCCAATGCTCCACAGGATGTGGTCAGTCGCTCCCACCAAGTCAGAGCAGCATGCACTCTTGCATCAGCCACCAGCCTATACAAACTCACCAGGAAAACCCCAGCTGAATCATGCAAGCACCCAGCTCATGGCCCTACACTCCCAGGAAAACTCCCAGTGTCAGCTTGTCGCAATTAGCCACTGGCAGTTCTGGCCAAGTAGCCCAACAGGCAATCGCCCCCTAGGCTACTCTGGAGCTCAGTGTGGAAAGTGGTGACCTAAGGCGAGTTGCACACTCCCAGGTCTCAATAAGCAGCCTGTTTTAGTCCAAGCACACCTACCAGGTGGTTCCCTGGCTATGCAGCACATGCAGTGCAGAGTGTGGGGATCCAAGGCCACATGCGCACGCATGCACACACGCACACACGCACTCCTGTGCCAATTCCAGCAGATCAATGCGGTCCCAGACCTGAGTCTCTGTGGGAGGGCACAGCCATGAAAAAATGGTGCCATCCTGTGCACTACTTGTGTGCAAGCTCCACACCAGGGAAACAATGGTCCCAAAACCTCCATCTCCCGCACCAAAGGCTCTCAGTTCAGTCCTTCCTGCAGGCTCCTGGGCCCCGCTAACACAGCTACTCCCTCTACTGGGAACCAGGTGAGTGCTCACCAGTGAGCGAGTTGGTTTGCCAGCTCCACTGGTTCTCCAGCTGCCCTCAGCCTCACCGAGTTGAGCAAAGAGAGTCCTCACTAATTTCTACTTCCAGCTATCATGGAACTCCTCTTCCCGTCAAAGTAACTCTGGGCTGGTGAGCATGGTGTGGGGCCGGAGGGTCTCTCCCCCAACCGGAGAAGCCTCCCCACTTCAGAAGTGTCCCTCACGGGGTTCACCCTCTCTCATCTCTGCCCCTCTTATCAGACTCGACGTGGCCTCCTCTTTAAGTCCTTTGTTTAGAGGTTCTATTCATCTAGTGTTCAGGGAACTTTCGAGATTGAATATCTTATAAATTATTTGTAATTTTGGTGTGATCCTGGGAGGCAGTCGGCACAGCGTTTATTTCACCATCTTACCGGAAGTCCCAGAAATATTTTCTTGAACAGACAAAACTGAAGAATAGAATATGCCTGTTTTCTAAAGAGGATGTTTTAGAAATAAGTTCTGGTCAGAGTTGCTTTCTTCATATATTCACATATGCAGAACAAATGGCTGTCTGCCTGGGTCTTGAGGATAATTCTGCATATTTCCATGCCAGCTTCCCATCCCTTACCATAAAAACCATACCACTATAAACAGGTAAATCTCCATCACCTAAAATTCTTTTTAAAGTTCCCCCATTAGATATACATTCCTTGAGGTTCCCTGACTCATGGACTGTGCTTCACTGGTACTTTCATTCAACATTGTGCCTTGTCCAATGTTTTGCAGTATATTTTCCATTCTCCAAATACCTTTTGATCCAGGAAACAAATGTTACACAAATATTTCAAACCTGATAAATTCCGCTGCAATAAATATATGGTTGAAAGCAAAAAGAAATCAAATTGGCTCAGTAAAATTTCTTATTGTGAATAAAGATTTTGGACAAGGGGAAAGAGTAAAAATGGAATTATGTTTCAAGCAGAAACCTAACAGAATTTTTTCAACAACATCATTTATGTCATTTAACATTTTTAAGAAAAAGCGTAGTCTGTTGAAAACATCTTTGTTTTGGAGTTGGGAGTCAGAGAACCTGTGTTTCAGCTAGAGCTCTATTATGTTGCTGTTCAAGCTGTAAGCCAGTCACTTAACCTCTCATTTTGTCAGTTTTCATATCTATGAAATGAGGGAAAAACTCCTGCTCTTACTAAATCACAGACGTTAAAAGATAATTTTTTAAAAAGTTTACATTCAGGACTATGCATCTTGAAAAAGAAGAACAAAATGGAAGGACTCACATTTCTCAATTTGAAAATGTACCAAAAGGTTACAGTAATCAAAACTGTGGTACAGGCATAAAGACAGACATAGATCAATGGAATAAAATTGAGACCCTAGAAATAAACCCTCACATTTACAGTCAATTGTTTTTGAAAAGAGTGTCAAGAAAATTCAATGAGGAAAAATAGTCTTTTCAAGAAATGATGCTAAGACAACTGGATAGCCACGTGCAAAAATAAATATAAAAAGTTAGTACCCTTACCTCACAACCACATATAAAAATTAACTAAAAATGATCAAAGTCCTAAGTGTAAGAGAAAAAAAACATAAACCTTTTAGAAGGAAACATATGTGTAAATCTTGAGTTTAGATTAGGAAATGGTTTCTTAAGACACCAAAAGTATAAGCAACCAAAATAAAAACAGACAAATTGAGCCAGCCGGGTGGTGCATTGGTTACGAGTTGGCTAGGGACACCAGATCTGAGCAGCAGGGCCCAGTTTGGATCCCACATGAGGGCCAGTGACACTGCCCTCTACAGCTAAGATGGTGAACAACAGCTCGACCTGGAGCTGGGCTGTGGTCCAATGGCCGGCAAGCATCTGCCTCACCTGGGAAGAGCACAATGATAAAACCAACATGGGTCAGTGAAATGACGTCCTCCACAACTAGACTGAAGGACAGAAAGTACCGCTACTTGTCTGTTCCCCTTCCCCGATTCCCCAAAGCTTTTCCCCTCCCCCAATTTCCCAGTAAAATCTTAAAAAAAAACCACACAAATTGTACTTCATCAAAATTAAAATCTTTTGTGCTACAAATGATACCATCAAGAAAGTAGAAAAACTCATAGAATGAGGAAAAGAATATTTGGAAATCATGTTTTATTAGGGACTTATATCTAGAATATATATATATATATATATATATATATATATATATATATATATATATATCTTACAAATGAAAAATTTAAAAATAGCCTGATTAAAANGGGAAGATCGCAATGATGGTGCCAACTTGGGCCAGTGAAGCAACGTCCTCCACAACTAGACTGAAGAACAAAAGGACAGCAACTTGTCTGTTCTCCTTCCGCCAATTCCCCAGCGCTGTTCCCATTCCCCAATTCCCCAATAAAAATCTTAAAAAAAAAACAAAAACAAACAAACAAACAAACAAACAAAACTTGTTTTATTTTTTTTATTGTTTATGTCTCCCTGATTTAGCAAATGAGTAAATGTTCCATTCCAAAAGCTAGAATATGGATTATTGGATTGAATTCTTGGTAAACTAAAAAAAAAAAAATTCACATTTATTTTCAAGAAGACATATAACCATATTGTAAATGTAGGAGGATGTAGATCTATAGCAAGGGGTTCTAGTTAGTCTAGTTCTAGCATATTTCTAGCCTACATCATCTGTTTGGGGCCTGGTCATGTCTGGAGGTGGAGGAACGAGGTTTGGAAATTTTCATAAGGTATCAGGCATTTTTGCTTAAAAGAGCCTTGACTTGCTCCTGGCCTGAGAGACATTGGCTTTTATTGAACTTTGCAGAGGATGAAAAGTCAGGGTAGTTACAACTCAAGATATATGTCCCCATTCCTACCCTTGCCTTATTTAATCAGATCCACTTTTTGTAATTTGTCCTCCTAGGCAAAAGTGTGAGATTGGGATTTAATTGCATTTTATACTTCCCTTATTTAGCTCCTGCTGTTGAGTTATATTTATTCTTTGAGAGATTATTTGTTGAATGATTTCCTAGGGAAAAAGTGATAAAAATGTAAGGTAATTTTTAATGCAGGCCGACTGCCCACCTCTTTTGTAGAGCTTTCTGGACTATTCCAATTCATATACCTTGTTTCAATGTCAATCATACTGAGAATGCCAGATAATTTGTCATTCATTGTTTTGTAATTATTTTAATGTGTGTTAGGTCTATCTCCCTTACAGATCCAGTTTTGCACTCCCTTTATCTCCCAGCCTACCCCAGTATTTAGAATATTTTTTCCAAAATCAATGCTTGGGTGACTTATCTGAGCAACTACCTGTTGCTAAAGACCTTTCAGAACCGCAGTGAAACTTTTCTTTGTTGGGCTCACTTATCCCCGCCCAGGGAAATTGCTTGGAGGATAAGATGTGGGAATGGGAGTGAGGAAGGTGGGAGAGGGTGTGATAAAAATATGTTGGGGTATGACTAGTCTAGAGCAATGTTTCCCAAAAGTGGCTGTGCATCAGAATCACCTGGGAACCAGAATCTCCAGGGGAGGGGCCTGAGAACCAATATGTTTCAAAGTCCCCCTGAATGATTCTGATGAGCAGCCAGGTCAGTGAACCACTGGCCTCATTGTTCTCTAGTGCTTCTCAAAGTTTATATACAAGATTTTTCATTTCTAACAAGTTCCCAAGTGATGCTGGTCAGAACACCAAACAAGGCAAGAAGGTAGTGGTTCTCAGCATGTGGTCACTGGGCCAACAGCATCAGCATCACCTGCAAACTTGTTAGAAATACACGTTCTCAGTTCCCACTCTGGGTCTACTGAATCCAAAAGTCTGGGGCTGGGCCCAGCAATCTGGGTTCCAACAATGTTTGCAAGTAATTCTGATGCTGGTCAGTCTGAGAACCACTGCTAGAAATAATACTAGCAATAAGGTACAGGGGAGTGGTGTCGTGGGTTTGAAAACTTGAGTTCAAATCTCAGCTTTATCCCTACGCTCCCTGTATCTTAGTTTTCTCATTTATAAGATGGGGATATAAATAATGTACATTCATTCAAGAAACATTTTTCCAGGCATTTCTCTTTTTTTAATTAAAATTTATGGGGGTGACAATAGTTAGTAAAATTACATAGGTTTCAAGTGTACAATTCTGTAATACATCATCTATATATCACATTGTGTGTTCATCACCCAGAGTTAGCTCTCCTTCCATCACCATATATTTGTCCCCCTTTACCCTCTTCTATTACCCTCTGGTAACCACTAAACTGTTGTCTGTGTCTATGAGTTTTTGTTTCTTTGTTTGTCTTGTTCTTTTGTTGCTTTCAGTTTTATATCCCAAATATGAGTGAAACCATATGGTTCTCGATTTTTCTGTCAGGCATTTCTTTACATGTTGGGAATATGTAAAGATGCATAAAGTACATACACTGCCCTTGAGGAATTCACTGTTCTTCCTAATGATCAAAGTTATTTTGGACCTTATAGGAAATAGTGTATATGAAAGTGCTCTGTGAACTATTAATTATGGTTCTGATAAAATCTTGCCCGTTTTTTACATCTTGAATTTATAGTAGTTCTCTATAGTCCTTAAAGCTTTAACATACATTCCACTGGTAAAAGTTGTAAAAGTGAATTGAAGCAATAAAAACATTTTACACTTATCTTGCGCTTCATGCTTTTAGAAGCTCTTTCACTTCTATTATCTCTTCATTTTCACAACAACCCTTTGAGATAGTCTAAGAAGATATCATTATCTTCATTTAACAGATGCACAATCTGATATTCAATGAAGAGATTCACCTGAGGTAATAGAACTGATCAATGACAGAGCCATAACTAGAATCCAGATCTCTTGACTCCTAGGTCAATCCTCTTTCCCCCATATCATGCTGACTCATCAAGTAAAAGTCATTCCAGATATTTACTAAATGTTAATTAAGTTACAGTAAACACAGATCTAAAATAAACTAAAGCCTTTTAAAATCTTAAACCTATACAGCCTTACTCATCTGCTTGAGTTAAAGCTTACAGGAAAATAGCTAAACTACTGTGTTTTGAATTTCTATGTATCAGAAGCCTTATCAACTGCTGGCAGGCAATTTGATTACATGTACATTTTAAGAATCAAAGACTTGCATTAGATAGCTACATTAGGAAACCAGAATAATATTCTTGCATCATCAAAAGCACTTTAGAAAGGATTATAAATGAAAACATATTTTTTAATACAAGCTGAAACTAGAGGACTCCTCTCCTTGGTTGAATTTTGGGTTTTTGACACATAGCTTAATTTTCAAAGTAAGTGGGTGTTGAGGAGTTTCAAATTTGGACAACCACAGTTACTGGGACTTACACCTTAATGCAGACATTTCCTATTTGCCAGTAAATGCTAGAGAATAAAATATTTTCATTTTTTTATTGTGAAATACACATTTTAAAAAATTAGTATCAGCTGTACAACACAGTGCAATAGTTATACTTTTTACACCTCGAAGTGACAACCCCCCTCCACCAATCCGCCACCCCATTTCCCCCCAATATCATACATATCCCCCCAATAACATACATATTACAATTCCCTTGACTCCACTCCCACACTATACTTCACGTCCATATATATATATTTACTTATAGTTGACATACAATATTATACAACATCAGCTTCAGGTTTACAGTGCAGTGATCAAGCCTCTACCCCATCCATGATGCGGTCTCCCTAACAAGACATGTGACCAACTGACAGCCTACAAAATATTTACAACATTTTTAATTATATTCCTCAAACTGTCTTTAATATCCCTGTGGCAATATTGTAGTTATGTATTTATGCTGTCTAATACCTTCCCCTTCTCCCTCATCCTCAACCCCTCCCAACTAGCAGCCATCAGTTGTTCCTCTATATCTCTGACACCACTTCTGTTTACTTTGCTCACTCAATCAGTTTTTTAGATTCCACATATAAGTGAAATCATATGGTATTTCTCTTTCTCCAACTGACTTATTTCACTTAACGTAATAGTCTCTAGGTCCATCCATATCATGCCAAACGATACGATTTCATTCTTCTTTATAGCAGAGTAATACTCCATTGTATAAATGTACCACAGTTTCTTAATCCAGTCATCTACCAATGGGCATTTCGGTGGTTTCCAAGTCTTGGCTATTGTGAAAGCACTGCAATAAATATAGGGGTGCATATATTTTTTCGAATTAGCATCTTGGGTGTCTCTGGAATAGATACCCAAGGGTGGAATTGCTGGGTCATACGGTAGTTCCATTTCCAGTTTTTTGAGATACCTCCATATTGATTTCCATAATGGCTGCACCAATCTGCAGTCCCACCAACAGTGCACCAGGGTTCCCTTTTCTCCACAGCCT
>NW_017731664.1:1813896-1826683 GCF_001890085.2 Hipposideros armiger | reverse complement strand
AAAAAAATTTGCAAAGGATTTGAATAAACTTTTCTCCAAAAGAGATATACAAATGACAAATAGCTTATCAAAAGATGCTCAACATCATTAGACATCAGGGAAATGCAAATTAAAACCACAATGAGATACCACTTCACACCCATTAGGACAGCAATAATCAAAATCAAATAATCAAAAAGACAGATATTAACAAGTGTTGGCAAAGATATGGAGGGATTAGAACCCTCAAAAACTGCTCGTAGGAATGTAAAATGGTGCTTCCACTTTGGAAACAGTCTGGATATACAGAAACATAGAATTACCATATGACCTAGCAATTCTTCTCCTGGATGTATACTCCAGAGAAATGAAAATATATGTCCACAGAAAAACTTGTACGCAAAGTTCATAGCAGTATTATTCATAAAGCCAAAAAGTGGAAACAACTCAAATGCCTATCAAAGACCAATGGATAAACAAAATGTGCTATATCCATGAAATGGAATATTATTCAGTCATAAAAATTAATCCAGTACTGATACACACTACAACGTTGATGAACTTTGAAAATATTATGGTAAATGAAGAAAGCCAAGCACAAAATTGTTTGATTCCATGTATATGAAATGTCCAGAATAGGCAAATCCATAGTGATAGAAAGTAGATAAGTGGTTGCCTAGTGTTGGAGATTTGTGAAGAAATGGAGAGTTATTGTTAGTATGTTTGGGGCTTTTTTTGGGGGGGAGTGATAAGAATGTTCCAAAATTGATGTGATAGTTGCACTACTCTGTGAATATATTAAAAAGATATATTAAATTGTACCCTTTAAATTGATGAATTATATGCTATGTGAATTACGTCTCAGTAAAGCTGTTATTGAAAAAATATGTTTCTGTTTAAAAATACTCAAATTCAGTAGTATATGAGGTCAGACAATTAAGTTCACAAACTCATCCTAGAAAAAGTGTTACATGCCTCATTGCTGAATATCACTATGGTCAACTTCGAAGTAATCCCCTTGGGAAGCTCTGCACTGATGCCAGTGCCTCGACCACACTTCAAAGCAATTTTGGAACTCTTTTTCTGGAATGGCCATCAGAGCTGTTGTCTTATTACCCTTGATGTCCTGAATGTCATCAAAATGTCTTCCTTTCAATATTTCCTTTATCTTTGGGTAAAGAAAGAAGTCATTTGGGTGCCAGATCAGGTGAGTATGGAGGGTGTTTTGTTAGTTACTTGTTTACTGGATAAAACCTCCCTCACAGACAATGCCATGTGAGCTGGTGCATTGTCGTGATGCAAGAGTCATAAATTGTTGGCAAAAAATTCAGGTTGTCTAACTTTTTTTTTAATATTTTTTTATTGGGGAATTGGGGGGATGGGAAGAGTGCTGGGGAATTGGGGGAAGGGGAACAGACAAGTTGCTGTTGTTTTGTTCTTCAATCTAGTTGTGGAGGACGTTGCTTCACTGGCCCAACTTGGCACCATCATTGCGCTCTTCCCTGGTGAGGCAGATCAGTCGCCAGCTTCTGGACGGCTGCTCACTGCTGCTGCTGGCCGCTCATGCTGGCTGCTGGCTACATACGGTAGCCCATGGCAACCCACTGCCACAGCGATGGTGCCTACGCCGTCGCCGGCGACTCACGGCAGCCCAAATCCAGGTTGAGATGTTGTTCAGCATCTTAGCTGTAGAGGGCAGTGTCACTGGCCCTCATATGTGGGATCCAAACCAGGGCCCTCTGGCATCCTAAGCGAGTTCTTAACCATCGCACCACTCGGCGGGCCCCGGGTTGTCTAACTTTTCATGCAGCCTTTGAAGCACTTCCAAGCAATAAACTTGGTTAACTGTCCAGTTGGTACAAATTCATAATGAATAATCTCTCTGATATCAAAAATGGTTAGCAACATGTTTGTGAACTTAATTGTCAGACCTCATAGTTCATGTATGAATTACAATGTACACTTATCAAGTAAATACGGGGAGTGCCAAAAAAAATCTATACACATTTTAAGAGGTGTTATCTATGCTCAAGCAGTAGTTCACCATGACCAGAAGTGTCTTGATGCTGATGGTAACCACTTTGAGCACCTCTTGTAATTGCAGAAGTCAAACGTTACTTGTATTCATCTTTTGTTTTCAGAATATATTGAGTATTACAGTTAATACAGTTTTTTTTCTTTCTTAAAATGTGTATACATTTTTGGCACCCTCTGTGTATATCACAGTTTGCAATGCTTTACTGTTTTGAATTTTAAACACGAAATCTCCAAGTGGTCACATAGAATGACAAAATTGAAGTAAAAATATTAAATGGGCCTGAAGGTCATGGATAGGAAAATTCAGAAAGGCTTAGCCCTGAAGGTGAAGAACTAAGCTACTGTATTGTCATGTGAGAGTGCCTGTGAGTGGGTGGCTTCTAGGAGCTGAGAGTGGCTCCTGAATGACAGTCAGTAAGAAAGCAATGACTTCAGTCTTATAACTGCAAGGAACTGAAATCTGATGACAACCTGAATTAGCTTTGAAGAGGACTCAGAACCTAGGTAAGAACTACAAAACAGCTTATACCTTGATTGAAGTCATGTGAAACACTGAGCAGAGGACATAGTTAAGCAGTGCAGAGACTCCGGATCCCTGGAAACTGAGATAATGGATGGATGCTGTTTAAAACTGCTATATTTGTTACACAGCAATAGAAGCCAACTACATAAACTTTCTATGAGTATGGAATGAAATAGCTGAGATGGAGTTAAGGGGTGGGCTGTAAGTTTTGCTTCTGGATCTACATTTGCTGCCACTAAAGGGCTGTGAGCTGAAAAACCCAATAACTATATGAGCAACATGAAATCTCTGAATGAGCAGTACAGTCAATTCCAACCTTGTTTTCAAATTTGTGGACTTGGAGACAGAGACAAAATGGATGCTTTCTAGACAGACAACTGTGGGTACAGTAGTAGGGCAAGTAAATAATCCCCCCTGAAGTGGTTGGTCCTCCATGCCCAGGGACAGAAACTGGGCCAATACCTAATTTGACATACAAAGTTGGAAGATGGCCATCTGTTAGGGGAGGTTGGTGCAGTAGTGTGAAGGACATGATTTAATTACAAACCTACATAAAAAACAAACAAAAGAAACAAACAAACAAACAAACAAACAAACAAAAAAACACCTTTTCTGTAAAAAAAAAAACCCAAAACCATAAACCAGTATTTTACAGTGTTGTGCATAGACCCCATTTGTGTGGGGAACCTGTTAAAAATGCAGATTTCCTCGAGACATGGAGTAGAGAGTGGGAACGGATTCAATGGAATTGTAATAGATAAGCATGATATCAGGGGTGGGAGGGCAATAGATGGGGGAGGGGGTTGTTACCTGGTGAGGGTGAAAAGGGTAACTATTGTATTGTTCTGTACACCTTAAACTAACAATAAAAAAAATGCAGATTTCCTGGACCCACCCCAAATCTACTAAATCAGATTTACTAGAGAGTGAGACTCAAGACTCTGCATTTTAAGAAGCTGGGAAGGTGACTCATAGAGATGATTATGTTTAAAGTCCACTGAGTTAACTCTTCACGTTCTGCAGTATTAGGACGTTCTTAACACCTAGTGAGTTTAAAAAAATACAGAAGGCAAACCCTTCTATCTCTAGTTTTTAAGAGAGATGAGGAGAGAGGGAGGGAGAGGGAGTGAGAGGGAGGGAAGGAAAGAAAAGAAGGAACAGGAGGAGGAGGAAAGAAATGCCCAATTATTTTTTTTAAATTGCACATCATTTTCGAGGGAACATTTCTTTTTTTTTAAGATTTTTATTGGGAAATCGGGCGAAGGGAACAGTGTTGAGGAATTAGGGAAGTGGAACAGCCAAGTTGTTGTCCTTCAATCTTAGTTGTGGAGGGCTCAGCTAGCTCAGCTCCAAGTCCAGTCGCCATCTGGTTGCCCGTCAGCAGCTCACAGGCGCTCAGCTCAAGGTGCCATGTTCAATCTTAGTTTCAGGAGCGGGGGGTTGGCGGGGCGCAGCCCACTATCCCATGTGGAGTCGAACTGGCAACATTGTTGTTAGGAGCATGTGCTCTCACCAGCTGAGCTATCCTGCTGCCAGAAATACCCAATTATTAAAGATGGGTGTTGAATATTGGAAACTGATCCACTGTCAAAGAATAAAAGCCATGTGTACCACACAGAATCTTTGACATCTCTGGGAAGTATATTCATTCCCACTCCTTTCTCAACCCTACCATTTTCACACACAGGGGTGAATGCTAGAGCAGGTGGAGGTGACAGGAAGCTGAGCCCAAGCAGCCTGATTTGGCAATTGAATCACAATAGAAAGAGGCTTTGATTCCTGCTTATCTTCTCTTACTGGAATATAGTATTAGACCTCAAGACAAAGCTCAGATTGATGCAGACCCACCCCATCCATCTACTCCTGGCTTCTTTTCTATAAGTCATGCTTTCAGTGTTTGGAGTCTGGCAGCTGCAAGGCCTGGTTGCTAGGTAACAGTTTCCCAGCACAATGAACCCTCAGCTGGGAAGGTCAGGTCTGTCAGTGTGAAACAGCTGTACAGAATTTTTATTTGTCTTCTCTTGTTTTGGATAATAACAGGGCATGGAATCGAATCCAACTTTTCATAGAAATGAGAAATGCTAGAGGATACTAGTTCATCTGCTGCTGCTTTTCAAATCACAGCCTTTCTACTCGTGTTTAATAGAACCTCAACAAGCCCAGCAGGCTGCAGGTAGAAAGAGGAGACGGAGGGGTCAGGTGCTGCTGAGCCTTTTAAAATCTGGGCAGGGGAGGGCATAGCTGAACCATGAGCTAAGAAGTTAATTCCCTTTCTTCAAATTGACCAGCAGTTTTCTAGGATTGGAGTTGCCAGATTAAATACAGGATACTGCATTAAATTTGAGTTGCAGATGAACACTGAGAAATTCAAATTTAACTAGGCACCCTGTATTTTTATTTGCTAAATATGGCAACCCTACCTAGTGTGCAATTTGAGGTGAGTTTTGTGTGAGATTGATACCAAAAGAGTAAGAGAAGTAGGGACAGAACTGATTCTGGTGCTGTTCTGGAGGGTTAAGCCTGTGCCCTGGTTGGCAGTGCTTGATGCTTATGCTAGAATCTGGAGTCAGAAGGAGTTTTGTATAGTCACAAATAAAAAGGCTGAATCCATTTCTATTGTTGTCACCTTCCCTTATAATTATCCATCAGATTCTAGTCTAGTGACTAAATGTATGATGCTCTGGGATAAAAATACATGACTGGAAATCAGGAGGCCTGGGTTGTAGGGCTCGATGGACGGACTAATTTTTTTTATGTTTTGTATACTTTTTCTTTAAAAAAGGTTTTTATTAAAAATATAGCTAACATACAATATTATATTAGTTTCAGGTGTTCACCATAATTATTTAGCATTTATATAGAACACCTAGTTTGCACACTGTGTCCACCCACACTGGAACAAGAACAAATGGCACCTTTCTTTCATGCTCCAGGTGGAGATTTCTATGTGGTTTACTCACAGTTCCAAAGTGACTCATAGCAGCAGCTTTCCATTGTAGACTGAATGTTTGAGGCCCACCCCCAAATTCATATGTGGAAACCCTAAACCCCAGTGTGATGAAATTTAGAGGTTGGGTCTTTGGGAGGTAATTAAGTTTTGATGAGGACATGAGAATGGGGTGGCCATAATGCAATTAGTGTTCTTATAAGAAAGGCAAGAGAGACGAGAACTCTCTTTGCCATGTGAGGACATGGAAAGAAGGTGGCCGTCTGCAAGGCAGAAAGAGAGTTCTCACCAGAACTGAATCTGCTGGCATATCAATTATGGATTTCTTAGCCTCCATAACTGTGATAAATGTCTGTTGTTTTAGCTACCCAGTCTGTGGTATTTTGTTATAGCAGCCTGAGCAGACTAACACACACTTTGTCTCTCAACTCTGAAGCATACCATCAGAGGATCTCACCATTTCCACAAACTCAACTAGCCTACCATATAGTATAAATGAAAATTACATCCCACTGAAGATTTGCAGATTCCTGAAGTCCCAAACTGCCTTGCTCAGGAAATTTCCACTTTACTACTCTCATAAGGAACACTCTCTTCCTCACCCACTCTTTTTACTTTACCTATAGGTAATAATGGGTATTTCAACATCTTAATCATATGGTTGCAACTCACAGGCTTTAAAATTATATGAATAGAGGGCAGATTTTCTTTAGCATCCCTAGTACTAACACTGAGCCTTCCCAAGAGCAGATACTCAATGTGTGGTGGATAAAAAGAGTCAGAAAACACAATGTCTAATTTATTAAGATTTAATTTTTCAAACTTCTTGAATAAGTTAAGAACATTAAAGTATAACTCACTTAATTTTACAAAACTGAAAACTAAAAGGGACAAGAATAACCAAGATTGATTATTATTTTCTTCTGTTCCATTATCCCAACTATTTTACTGTGGGATTCTTTTACATTTCCAAGAATATAATCCCAGTTGTGATGTTATATGTTCTTGTCTGGAGGAAAAAAGCCTCAGAGTTCTCAAGAGGGGGAAAGATATTGCTGGCCATGGCCCTGCAAGGTGCACTGACCTCAGCAGTAGTGGCAACCTTTGCTGCATCTACGGCATGTGCTCGCTTCTTCATCTTGCAAAGCCTCTGTATAATAGGATGGGAAAGCACTGGAGACAGTACAATTGTTCTTCACCAAAAACTCCAAGATTTTCATCATGCGGGTTTCAATTTGTGCTTTTGGACCCCACAGGAACTCATCGCATGGAGGATCACTCTTGGGCACCTGGCGGTATTCTAGGTACTTTAGCCTCACCAAATATTTGGTGATGAGCTTCCTGGGCTTCCCAAATATGAAGTGTTTCCGACCAGTGTATATTTACATCAAACTCAGGAGTCTCCAAGTTTCTTCTTCAGTGGCTCGGTTGCCCTCCACAAAGATCATTCATCATGAGACTAGTCTTGGGAAACCCTTTGCCAGGATGCACTCTCTCATTATTGGAGAGTTTCAGTTTGCTGACAAGGTCATATGAGCGGTTGCTTGAGTTGACTTCCTTCATGTCTAACACAAAGGCAGCCTCGATGTGCCCAGAGACTCTCTTGAGGTTCTCAGGACATTTATCTTGGTAATATTTGCTGACAATCTTCAGCATATCTTCCTTCAGAATGGTCTGTTTCATTTTATACTTATACAGAAGGAACTGCTCCAAAAACACAACAACTTTGAATAAATCATCTGTGTCTGAGCTCTCAGTGGAGGGTGGGGCCTGAGAGGCAACTTCCCTATCCTGATCTTGGCTGTTGGAAGCTTCATTAAATCCAGGGCAAGAAATGCCTGCTGAAGTAGTGTCAGTGTTTGGTGCACTTTGAGGCCCCTGGGAAGTGCTACATGACAGCAACAAGCAGACTGTCAGCATTACCTTCACACTGAGGAGAGGAGGGAGTGGATTCCTTTTCTGCTGCTTCAGTGCCCTGACCACCTCCACAACCCTGAGCCTCACCTTGGGTTTAGTGGCATTTCTTGGAGCACTGATGCTTACTCTTGTGACCCCAAGGCATAATGACACTGGTCAGGGGACAGCAGGCAGGAGTATGGACAGCAGTTCAGGAGATGTGGACACCTGGAGGAAGAATGAGATGGTGTGATTGCCTTCAGCAGGAAGGTTCCACCTTGGCTTCAACCAAGGCCTCCTCTGCAGATTTCCTTGAGGGCAGCACTCTAGGAACTCACAGGGCTCCTGTTCTGATCAACCTGTCCCCTGAGAACCCTGTGGAGGAAGTTAGAAGGAACCTTAGACTATAGCATGCCAGACCTGCCTTAGGGTATGCTAGGGTGACAGCAGTGGGGGCTGCCAGTAGTTATCTTCTGTTTTAGGGATGGGGATCTTCTCAGTTCACAATCAGGATCATCATGTCAACTATCGGCAGGTCCTAGGTCCCCTCTATTCTGCTGCTGTGAAACTGATACCTCAAACCAAAGCCAGCACCTCCCTGAGACCACAGAGGAGACAGTGAAAAGGTTCTTTAGCCCTTAACCCTGTCAGGGGGCACCCAACTGAGAGTTATTTGGAGCCCTCTCCTCCTTGGGTCCTCATTCAGGGTACTCGCCTGGTCTCTAGGTAGTGCCTGGTACATCTCCCTTCTGCTGACTGGTGGCTGCATCCACATACTAAGTGTTTCTTCTCTCTGAGATTTGATGTAAATAGTGAGGGTGATCCTTAGCCTAAAAGCCCTGCCCTGAGCCTTTATGTTCTGAATGCAAAGGTGGGGCTCAGATTTTTTGTTATCTATTTGGAGGTGGTTCCCCCAATCTTTCTTTTGGCTCCTGACATAGCCCGGGAATCTTCTCTCATGCCAACATTTCCTGAGACACTCCAGCCAGGAGGATGAGGGTCGCCCCAGCTGGTCTTGGTCTCCAAGGCTGAGGATAAGGGTTTTCTTGTACTTTTGTGGGTGTTCCCTCAGACATCATGGTCTGGGTAGGAGGGGGCCGGGCTTAATTCCTGAAAAGGTCTGGAAATCATTCTACTGCAAGGTGAAACCATCCCTTTTAAACAAAATATCTCACTCTCTCACCCAGCACCCCACTCCTACCTCCCATGACATCATAGGGAAAAATGAGTGTCGATCATTATGTCACCAAATGCACAAGCATCTCAGGAGCCAGAAGGGCAGGGGTTCCCTTAGTCCTCACATAGGGTCTTTTCCCTGACTCCTGGCATTGTCTGGGATGCTTTTCTTTTCTAACTTGAGACCCCTCCCCTCAGACCAAAGCCCTCACATCTCTGTGACCCTCCTTGCAGAAGTAGCCTGACAGCCTTGTCCAGGGCTCTCCAGGGTTGACAGCAGTGGCTAGTTCCATGCCACCTCACTGTTATGGGATTCAGAGTCCCCTCAGACCTCACTCAGAGTTCTGCCCTTGATTTCCTTCAGGGCATGGTACCCTTTGCCTTAGGTCAAGGCCCTCAGCTTCCTGATCCATCAAATAAAAAGGGAAGGCTCACATCCACCCTACCACCATGCTTGGGTCCTCAGGGAGCCGCAAGCAGGGCCTTCGTGGAAATTTCTGCCGTGGTTTCCCCACTTTTAATCTTGTTAATGTCTTCTCCTCCTCCTTCTGCTGAACTGGGACTGCACACTTATACCAAAGCCCTCACCGTCCTGAGACCTAATGGCAGGAAATCTCTCTCAGCCTCACTGCTCTGCCCAGGATTCCCAGGGTAGGCCTGAGAAGAGGGGCAGGGCTTTGAGGAGAGCCGCAGAGGCTCACCTCTGCAGTGCGTGGTTCCCTCATTCCTCATCAGGCTCCTCACCTTAAATCTTGCTATGGCCTGGGACTCCTCACTCACCGGCCCTGAGGCCCTGAGGCCCTGTGCCTGAGGCAAAGTCTCTCACTTCTTAAGTCACACTAGGAGGAAGTGAACGCCATTCTTCATAACACCAACCACAGGGCTTTTCAAGGCTGGCACTAGGGGTGGGATCTCTGGTGCCCCCTCTGTTCTAGGGTGGAAGGTACCCTTAATTTCCCACAAGATTCTCGATTACACTCCTCTTTGGACCTTGGGCACTTCCCTCTGCCACCACCCTTACAACAAGGCCCTCACCTCCTTGAGACGGTCCCTGCCAAAGTGAGTCCGACAGCATGGATCTAAGAACAGGTGAAGGGAAGTCTCTGCATGATCTCTTATATGATTAGGTCATTCATCTGGGTCCTCATCTTGGCTCCTGTATCTTTAATGAAAGGCTTTCTGGGAAAGACCACACCACGGCAAACTCATGAATAATTTCCCAACTGCAAATTTTACAGAGAATGGGTGTGTCCCAGGAGTGATGTAAGATGGGGAAAGTAAAGAACATGGCAGATGAACAACTGTGGTGTATACCTGAAACTGATATAGTGTATGTTAGCTATATTTTTTAATAAAAATACTTTAAAAAAAAGAAAAAAGAACAAGGCAGAGAGCTTAGGGTGGGCAGTGGGCTGTCAGAGAAAACAAAACATGCAGTTCTATTCCTTTTCTTTACCACCCAGACTTGACCTCTTATGTAACTTCTGTTGTAAAAGGTTTACTTACTATAGGAAACTATAGGAAATTGGCTGAGCCATATAATTTGTAAGACCCCATCTTTTGAGGTGAACTGACACTGCATATGTAGATAATCATATTATTATCAGATATTATATCCTTCTTTTCATTATTCACACCTCTCATTGATTTCAGTATTTTTATTGCTCTGGCTATGTATTCCAATTCAGTACTTTGAGCACAAAATCCTTTCTCTCTCTTTTCTTTTAATAGCTTGAGATATACTTTGGAGTAGTGAGAAGAAAAGAGAATAAAGATATACAAGGTCTGCTTCAGGGTAGCAGTGGTGGAACAGTGTATGGCCTAGATAAATGCAGACCAGGGGTCTGGTTTAGTTCTGTCACTAACCCCCTTGTGAATGTGAGAATACTGCAAGTTCCTCATCTGCCAACTGAGTTTGATAAACTCTATCTTGTAAGACTGTGGGAATGTTAATACTGTACATAAAGCATCTGTCAAGATAACTGGCAAATATTTAATGAATGGCAGTTATGATTTTTACCCAGACAATATCATCCAACTGGGAATGTTTTTTCTTTTTTTAATCCAGTTCACACAAGAGATCATGCAATGCTCTCAGACAAAAGAACACTGAAGCAGACAAAAATTTGATTTAGTATTTAAAATTAAATAGTGTTTTCCTATTAGAGCATTTATTATTTAATATTGATGTGTTTCCCCCCCACCCACCTGAGTGCAACTCAGAGCTCCTAGAATTTTGTCAAGGACCAACACTTTCAGTCTTTCCCAGCTATCCTACCATCCAAGCCACCTCTATTTTCTTTTGTCTCTTCCACACCAAAATCTAGCCCTCTCTTAGAATTTGCCAAATTATACTCAAGATAACTTAATTAAAAGTTTATTTTTGTGTGTGTTATTTATTTATTTTTAAATTAAATTTATTGGGATAACATTAATAAAATTATATAGATTTTAAGTGTACAATTATATAATACATCATCTGTATATTACATTGTGTTTACAACCCAAAGACAAATTTTCCATCACCACATACTTGACCTCCTTTACCCTTTTTTACAACCCTTCTCCCCCCTTTACCTCTGGTAACCACTATACTGTTGCCTGTGTCCATGAATTTTTGATTGGTTGTTTGTTCATTTTGTTTGTGTGTGGCTTTCAGTTTTATATCCCACATATGAGTGAAATCATATGGTTCTCGACTTTTCCTGTCTAACTTATTTCTCCTAACATGATACTTTCAAGATCCATCCATGTTGTCACAAAAGCAGTATTTCATCTTTTCTTACAGCTGACTAATATTCCATTGTATGTATGTGCTACATCTTTATCCAATCATCTATAGAAGGAACTTTGGTTGTTTCCATGTCTTGGCCACAGTGAATATTGCTGCAATGAACATAGGGGTATATGGATCTTTACAGATAAATGTTTTCAAAAATTTTAGGTAGATACCCAGAAGACGGATTGCTGAATCATATGGTAATTCAATTCTTAATTTTTTGAGGAAACTCCATACTATTTCGATAGTGGTTGTACACATTTGCATTCCCACCAGCAGTGTATAAAGGTTCCTTTTCTCCTAAATCCTCTCCAGAACTTGTTATTATTTGCCTTGTTGATGATAGCCATTCTAACTGCTGTGAGGAGGTATCTCATTGTGATTTTGATTTGTATTTCCCTAATAGCTAGTGAAGTTGAACATTTTTACATGTATCTGTTGGCCATTTGTATGTTATCTTGGAGAAGAATCTGTTCAGGTCCTCTGCCCATTTTTTCATTGGATTGTTTTCGTTGTCATTGAGTTGTTTGAGGTTTTTTTAATATAAATTTTGAATATTAACTCTTCATCAGATGTATCATTGGCAAATATCTTTTCCAATTCAGTAGTATGTCTTTTTGTTTTGTTAATGGTTTCTTTCAGTGTGAAAACCCATTTTAGTTTGATGTAGTCCCATTTATTATTTATTTGTTTACTTTTTTCCCTTAGTTGAGGCAATATATCAGTAAAAACATTAATAAGGGGCAATATATCAGTAAAAATATCACTTCCTGTATTTTCTTCTCAGAGTATTATGGTTTGGGGTCTTACATTTAAGTCTTTAATCCATTTTGAGTTTATTCTTGTATACAGCATAAGAAGGTGGTTCAGTTTCATTTTTTTTTGCATGTATCTGGCAAGGTTTTCCAACACCATTTATTGAATAGACTGTCTTTACCCCAATGTATATTCTTGCTTTCTTTGTCATGGATTAAATGACCATAGGCATGGGATTATTGCTGGGCTTTCTATTCTGTTCCATCAATCTATGTATCTGTTTTTATGCCAATACCATGCTTCTTTGATTAACCATGGTCTTGTAGAATAATGTGATAACAGGTACCATGCTACCTCTCTAGCTTTTTCCTTCTCTTCTTTTTCATTATTGCTGTGGCTATTCTGGGTCTTTTATGGTTCCATATAAATTTTAAGATGATTTGATCTAGTTCTGTGAAAAATGTCATTATATTTTGATAGGGATTTCACTGAATCTCTATAGATTGCTTTGGGTAGTATGTATATTTTAAATATATTAATTATTCCTATCCATAACCATGATATATGTTTCCATTTATTAGTATCTTCTTCTTTTTTTTTTCTTTTAAAGATTTTTAATGGGGAATTGGAGGATTGGAACAGCACTGGGGAATTGGAGGAAGGGGAACAGACAAGTTGCTGTCGTTTTGTTCTT
>NW_017731664.1:1804938-1812986 GCF_001890085.2 Hipposideros armiger | reverse complement strand
GTTTCTTAATTGTCTTTCTGATAGTTCATTATTGGTATAGAGAAATGCAGCAGATTTCTGAATATTAGTTTTGTATTCTGATACTTTACTAAATTCATTTATCAATTCTAATAGTTTTTTCGTAGAAACCTTGGGGTACTGCATATATATAGTATCATGTCATCTGCAAATAATGACTGTTTTATTTCATCCTTTTTTGTTTGGTTGCCTTTTTTTTTCTTGTCTGATTGCTGTGGCTAAGATTTCCAGTACTATGTTGAGTAAAAGTGGTGAAAGCAGGCATCCATGTCTTGTTCCTGATCTTAAGGAGAATGCTTTTAGCTTTTACCCATTGAGTAAGATATTAGCTATGAGTTTGTCAAATATGGCCTTTATTATGTTGAGATATGTTCCTTCTATTCCCACTTTGCTGAGAGTTTTTATAATAAATGATTGCTGGATTTTGTCAAATGCTCTTTCTGTGTCTATTGATATGTCCATATGTTGTTTTTTTTAATTTTTAAGTTTGTTTATATGGTGTATCATGTTAATTGATTTGTGGACATTGAAACAACCTTGCATACCAGGAATAAATTCTACTTGATCATGGTGTATGATCTTGTAAATGTATTTCTGAATTCTGTTTGCTAATGTTTTGTTGAGGTTTTTTGCATCTATGTTCATCAGGGGTATTGCAATGTAGTTTTTGTTGTCGTTGTTGTTTGTTTGTAAAGTCTTTGTCTGATTTTGGAATCAGGGTAATTGTGGCCTCATAGAATCAGCTGGGAGCCTTCCCGCATCGTGAGTTTCTCAAAATAGTTTGAGAAGTATAGGTGTTAATTCTTTTTTGAATGTTTGGTAAAATTCATCTGTGAAACAATCTGGTCCAGGATTTTTGTTTGTTGGGAGCTTATTTTTTCCTTTTTTATTTTATTTTGTTTTGTTTTTATTATTAGTTTCAGGTGTACAAAACAATGCAATAGTTATCCTTTTCATCCCTCACAAAGTCACAACCCCCCTCCCCCATCCACTGCCCTCCCACCCCCGATGTCATACTTCTCTATTGCAATCCAATTGACTCCATTCCCACATTCTACTCCACTGCATAGACAGTGTAGAGACCTGACCACCGCACTGTATTTCTGAAGCTGATGTTCATTAATATTGTATGTCAACTACAATTATATATACATATAGTCATAGATTGTGGAGTAGAGTGTTGGGAGCTTGTTGATTACTGATTCAATTTCATTAGTAGTAATTGGTTGGTTCAGATTTTTTGTTACTTCCTGATTCAGCCTTGGAAGATTTTATAATTTTAGGAATTTACCTATTTCTTCCAAATTGTCCAGTTTGTTGGTGTATCATTGCTCATAATATTTTCTTATTTTTTTATTTGTTATCATATCCATTGTCACTTTTCTTTCATTTCTGATTTTATTTATATGAGCCCTCTCTTTTTTTCTTGATTAGTCTGGTTAATGGTTTATCAATTTTGTTGATCTTTTCAATGAACCAGCTCTTGGTTTAATTAATCTTTTGTATTTTTTTTTTTTAGCTGAGCCATCCTGCCACCTGTTGGCAGCTCAGCGGCAGCTCAGCTCGGGCCAGACTTGAGCTGCTGTTGCTCAGAGCTCAAACCTTTGAGCGAACTCTTAACCAACTGAGCCACTCAGCCGGCCCCGATCTTTTGTACTTTTTTAGCCTCTCTTTTCTTTTTATTTGCACTCTGATATTTATTATTTCCCTCCTCTATTCACTTTTGAATTTTTTTTGCTATTCTTTTTTCAGTTCCCACAGGTGTATACTTATATTGTTTATCTGAGAGTTTTCTCATTTTTAAAGGTAGGCCTGCATTGCTATACATTTCCCTCTGGGAACTGCTTTTTTTGTGCCCCATAGATTTGTGGTAATTGCATTTTCATTTGTCTCAAGGTATCTTTTGATTTCTTTTTTGATTTCATTATTGATCCATTAATTATTTAGTAACATTTTATTTAGCCTTCATGTGTTTGTGTGTTTTTCAGTTTTTCCCTTTAATTGATTCTTAATTTTGTACCATTGTGGTCAAAACAGACTCTTGGTACGATTTCAATCTTTGTAAATTTATTGAGACTAACATGTATGCTACGTTGTACAATGTTCCATGTGCAATTAAAAATAATGCATATTCTGCTGCTTTGAAAATGCTGTGAAAATATGCCTTAAATCCATCTGGACTTGTGTGTCATTTAAGGTTGCTCTTCCCTTGTCGATTTTCTGTCTGGAAGATTTGTCCATTAGTGTCAATGGGTGTTAAAGTCTCCTAATATGATTGTACTATTGTCAATCTCTCCCTTTATGTCAGTCACTAATTGTTTTATATATTTAGGTGCTTCTATGTTGGGTGCATAGATGTTTACTATGGCTATGTACTCTTATTGGATTGATCCCTTTATCTTTATGTAATGTTTGTCTTTGTCTCTTATTATAGTCTTCATTTCAAAATCTATTTTGTCTAACAGAGGAAGAACTGAGGGTTGATAGTTGGGAGGGGGTGGGGATGAAGGAGAAGGGGAAGGGATGATACAATACAAATTGGTAATTGCAATATGGCCTCAGGGATAGAACAAGACAGTCTGAGGAATATAATGAATAATGTTGTAAATATTTCTTAGGGGGCCAGATGGACTCATGTCCTGTTGGGGAGACCACTTCATAGTTGGTGTAGAGGCCTGACCACCGCACTGTATTTCTGAAGCTGATGTTGAATAATATTGTATGTCAACTATAATTATATATACATATAGTCACGGGACATGGAGTAGAGAGTGGGAATGGAGTCAATGGAATTGTAATAGATAAGCATGATATCGGGGGTGGGAGGGCAGGTGGAGGGGGGAGGGGGGTTGTTACTTTGTGAGGGTGAAAAGGGTAACTATTGCATTCTTCTGTACACCTGAATCTAACAATAAAAATTTAAAAAATCTATTTTGTCTAATATAAGTATTGCTACCCTAGCAATTTTTCATTTCCATTTGCATGATATATTATTTTCCATCCTTTTACTTTCCGTCTATGTGGGTGTTTCGATCTGAGGTGGGTCTCTTGTAGACAGCATAAGTATGGGTCTTGTTTACTTATCCATTCTGCTACCTTATGACATTTGATTGGAGCATTTAATCCATTTACTTTTATACTGATTATTGATAGATACAGTTATTCCCATTTTATTATTCATATTATTGATCTTCTTTTGTTTGTTTGTTAGTTTGTTTCCCCCCTTCATCTTCTTAAAGTAGTTTCTTTAACATTTCTTGTAATACTGGCTTGCTGGTAATTAATTATTTTAGGTTTTTCTTGTCTGGGAAGCTCTTTATCTCTCCTTCAATTTAAAGGATAGTCTTGCTGGGTAGAGTAGCATTGGTTGTAGTTCCTTGTTTTTCATCACTTTGAATATTTCCTGCCACTTCCTTCTGGCCTGCAAAGTTTCTGTTGAGAAATCAGCTTATTGTCTTATGGGAGCTCCATTGTATGTAACTAGTTGTCTTTCTCTTGCTGCTTTTAGGATTTTCTCTTTGTCTTTAAACTTTGCCATTTTGATTATAATGTGTCTTAGTGTAGGTCTTTTGGTTCATCTTGTTTGGGATGCTCTGCACTTTCATGGCTTCTGTGATTACTTCCTTCACCAGCTTAAGGAAGTTTTCAGTTATTATTTCTTTAATTAGGTCCTCAGTTTCTTACCCCCTCTCTTCTCCTTCTGGTACTTCTATGATGTGAATATTTTTATGCTTGATGTTCCAGAGGTCCCTTAAACTATCTTTGTATGTTTTTATTCTTTTTTTGTTTCTCCTATTGTGTGTTTTATGCTACTTTGTCTTCTATAATAAACTACTAATTTGATCCTTTGCTTCATCTAATCTGTTTTTTATTCATTTTAGTGTATTCCTCATTTCATTTATTTTATTCTTTATTTCTGACTGTATTTCTGGTTATTTTGTATGTTTTTCTATGTCCATCTTTATGCTGTCTTTTTGTTGAAGTTCTCTCTAAGTGTCCTAAGCATTTCTATAATCAGTCTTTTAAACTCTGTCTCTGATAGTTCAGTTGCCTTTATTTCATCTATTCTTTTTCTGGAGTTTTCTCTTGCCTTTTATTTGGGATATGTTTCTTTGTTTCCTCATTTTGTATTCCTCTATTTGTTCATTTGTATTAGGTAGATCTTTGTATTAGGTAGATGTGTTTCTCTTAGTCTTCTCTGGGTGGCCTTATGTAGTAGGCATCCTGTGTGTTCCAGTGGTGCAGTTTCCCTGTTTACCTGTGGTGTGTGCTCTAGGAGTGTCCCTTTTGTGGGTTGTGTGTGCCCTCCTATTATAGTTGGATCTTGATTGTTTTTTGTGCATCAGTGGGTGAGACTGACTCTCAGGCTGACTGGCTGTGAGGATTAGCTATGCCCACAGCATATGAGCAGCTGTATGGGACCTGACCCTTCAGAGGGTGATTAACCTCAGTGGGCTCTTGTGCCTGTTGAGACCATGCTTTGGGTGTGCCACTTGTGGGGCTTATTGGGTAGTGCTTTGGTGAGGTCTGATGTCAGCATCTGACTGTGTTGTTTCTGGTGCCTCTTGGGAAGGGCTCCCTTACATGCCAATTTCAGCCTTGCCTGTGACCAGCCTGAAGCTACCTGGTAGGAGCTACTAAGCTATATTTGGTTGGTGATGCCTGTACTTGACTTGGAGTCATGGTGAATTTGCTACCACCAGTATCAGGCCTTGGGCAGATTAACAAAGTGCCCATAGCCCCCCTAGACCTGTTGCCACCTGATGGCTACTTGTATGGCTCAGTGACTGAAAAAGACTCCTTAGGTGTGTAGGCTGGACTGATTGGCATTGTGTTATCAGTGTCCCCAGTGATTCCACCTGAGTTGGGTGGGGATCTGTCCCAGGGATTCATGGGGTGTGGCTGGTTGTTTTTACAAAGTTAATGCAGATTCAGTTCTTGCACCAGTACTGAACCTGTGGCACTCCACAAAATGCCCCGAGAGCATTGTGGCCAACTGTTATTTGCCTCAGCCGTGCAGAACTCTGGAGGCTGTTCCAGAAAGGCTGCAGTGGGAGTGGGGCTGAGCATGTTTCATTGAAAATCCAAGGCCACCACAGGCCATCTGCTGCTCTACAAGCCTCCAGTAGCTTGTGGGGCAGGGTCAGCACCTAGGAGCTAAGAGTGGCCCTGTCAATGCTGTAGTAGCTGGGCCAGGTGAGGTTACCAGCATTCAAGGTGTGACCAGTGGTTTTTACAAAGTTAATGCAGATTCAGCTCTTGTGCCAGTGCATAGCCTGAGGTCACTCTGCAAACACCATGAGAACACCATGGCCAGCCACCACTCACCTCGGGCCTGCAGTTCTCTGAAAGCTGCCCAAGAAGGGCTGCAGAACAAGCTAGGTTTGACTGCCCACTACTGAAAATTTCCCAGGCCATTTCAGGCCATCCGCTGCTGTACAAGTTTCCTGTAGCTTGCAGGACAAGGCTAGCTGCCCAGAAGCTGAGCATACCATTGGCAATGCTGCACTAGCTGGGAGGAGTCAAAGAGAGTCACCAAGGTGGTGCACACTCGCATGAATTTTACCACAATGATGTAAATCTGATGATCTCAGATTTGGCTCTATGGGGGTGGCTCACAGGAAAGATGGGGCCCTCCTGTAGGTTACACATGAGGCGGGCTCCACACAGGGACAAAGGTGGCTGTCTCACTAGCCCTCTTCCTGAAGTCATGCAACTTAGTCTTTCCTTGTATGTCTTTGGCACCTTTTGAGTCACTGTCCCTCCACCAGAGACCAGGGTGAGTGCCTGCAAGTTTATGCATGGGTCCTTTAAGAGGACATCTGGGTTTCCAGTTGTCTTCCATCTCTTTGGGATGGTCGGATGGAATCCTCGCTGATTTTCACTGCCAGATGTTGTAGGGACACCTCTTTCCAGCCCAGGAGCCCTGGGCTGGGAAGCTTGGTGTGGGGCTGGAACGTCTCACTCTTCAAGGGGGACCTCTGGTGCTGAAGTGTCCCATCTGGTGGTCAACCACTACCTTTGGGTTTGGGGTCAGTCTGTTTCGGGCCTCTCCCCCTCCTACCAGTCTCTATGTGGCCTCCTCTTTATATCCTTAGTTACAAGGGTTTTGTTCAGCTAGTCTTCAGATGATTTGAAGTTGATTCTTCTGTAATTTAGTTGTAATTTTATGTGATCCTGGGAGGTGGCAGGCATAGTATTTACCTATTCTGCCAGCTTGGACCTGCTTCATGTGGCTTCTTCTTTACATCTTTAGTTATAGGAGCTATTTTCAGCTAGTATTTAGATGGTTCTCCAAGTTGATCTATAATTTACTTGTAAATTTAATATGGTCATGTAGGCGGCAAGCATAACATTTACCTATTCCACCATATTTTTCCTTCTCTGAGTGAGAGAAACTTTAAGGGTCCTTTTAACTCTTACTTTCATAGTTTCTATTTAGTGCTTCAGAAGCCCTGGTAGTCAGCTGGTCATTTCAAATGGCATTTTCTTCTCATTTTCACCATCCTTAGGGATTTATTTCAAATTAGTTTTGTTTGGGCTCTATTTCATAGCATATATATATATATATATATATATATATATATATCTAATTTCCCACATTTGTTGGTTCTTGTAGCCTCTCTTTTTTTCATATACTCCCTCTGCTCCTTGGCATCTTTGGCAAGGACTTCTAAGGTCTATTTTTTCAAGGAGGTCAGTGTCAAGGTGAAGGTTTCTGCAAGGATCAGCAAAGCTCCCAACTGCTGTGTGCATGCTCAGTCTCAGCACTAGACAATTGACTCTGTCTATGAGAATGTTATTTGCAAGAATTACTGACTAAGGACACAATTCAATCTAGTTAAGTTGTTTTGAACTATGGCCTTTTTCAATTCTGATTTTTCCTTAAAACCCTGTTTCCAATAAACCCTCTCTTGCCTCATTCTTGGTTCTTTCTTATAGAACAAAATAGAACCCTGACCTACTGTGCTCATAAATATTTGATTAGTAAGGGAGAGAAACAGAATCAAGAGGAGAAACTCAGGGAGCTAGTGCACCCCATAGCTGGTATCTAGTGTTGTTGTCCATGGTGCTGAATGTAGTTTATCTTAACCTTAGAAATTTTTGCGGGAAACATCAGCAAAGGAGGGAAAGCTGGGTTGTTTTAGTAGTCTGTCCTTTGCTTTATTTCCCACTGAAGAGAGCCTAATGAATTTGGTAATCATATCATACTACTAAGTCAAAATGACCAGGGTAATTATGTTGCTTTATAAGGTAATTCCTTTCTTTGATACTTTACTAGTGGAGTAGCAGAGAAAGGTGCCCCTAGCTTTCATAACTATATTTTATTCTGACAGATAGGGTTCTGTGTAAAGTGTGTGTTTATTTGAAATCAATGGATTATCCCCCAAATACTGCACTGTAACTATGAATGAGTGGGTTGGACACTAAGATATGATGTTAGCAATCAAGAACCTAGAGTAGGTCTCACAAACTATCTGACCTGTCAAAGCAGCCTTATGAGTAAGGAAACCCAAGAGGGCTTCCTAGACTACTCACAGAAAGCTTCTTAAATCTACTCTGAGCTAGGCTCAAGTGGGTAGAAACTAGGATCCAGATAATTAGAAGGTATTACCCTAACCCTAACATTCCTTCCAGCCCTACCCACTGGGCCTTGGTTTTCTTCACCTCCTTCAGGGATCTCATTATGGCATGGGCTGTACTTTAATAACTTTAGGAGCAAACTCCGATGTGTCCATAGTGGTGTTGTACCACATATGGGCACCTTCTCTCATATTCAGTGTAGTTTTATGAATGCTATAATCACTTAAGGGATCAAACTAGGAGGACAGATGTAGCGAGCTTTTCTTTTTGATGTATACAATATTTTTATTTTTAAATTTTTAAATTTTTTATTGTTAGTTTCAGGTGTACAGAACAATGCAATAGTTATCCTTTTCACCCTTCACACAGAAACAACCCCCCTCCCCCATCTACTGCCCTCCTACCCCTGATATCATACTTATCTATTACAATTCCATTCACTCCAT
>NW_017731664.1:1802257-1804256 GCF_001890085.2 Hipposideros armiger | reverse complement strand
TAATTTGTTTGACTACTTAAGTTGAGAGTCATAGTATATACACAGGCAAAATTTCCTAAAGGTGTGGGGCAGTCATTGCTGGTCAATAGTCACACAAATGTCTTGTCTCTCTTCTGTGGAATCAGGAACCAGGGAAGGGATTTCTTGAGGTTTGAACTTGGTCCTTGTTCCTACAGTTCTATACCTAAATGGGATGTTGAGCTCCTCTAGGACTAGAAGGATAATGATAGAAAGGCCAGCCTTGCTGTGTTTTGGCCACAAGTCCAACAGCTGATAGTATCAAATCATAGTAGTGATTACTCTGGGGAAATTAACTCCATGATGTTGTGATAATGGAACATTGACCTTCCTAATGGAGAGCTTCATTTCATTGTATTGTGTTATCAGCTTTCCTCCATTGGAAAGAAACCCTTGATTGCTGACTTCATCATAACCTCAGACACTCTTTTAGAAAAATTGCTAGCTATTTTCTTTCCCTGGCGGAAGAGTCCCTAATAGCCTTTGTATGATTAAAAGAAGCCTGACAGTCAGATTCCAAGGGAGGCACTGAGCTTGAAGGCTTAGCACTTCTCCCCATCTTCTTCCCACTCTCTTTGTTGCTTGCCTGCTGAACTGAGCCTACAAAGCTTTGAAATTTATTTACCAGACATTGATAGGTTTCCTGATGGTGATCAAAGAAGTACTATTTTGCTTTCACCTGTCACCATGCTTCCTCTTATGGCACAACTACAGAGTTTACTAGATACCCATCTGCTGTCCTGCCCAGAGAGTTCCACTCTCTTCCTTTTGCCAGCTAGTATCATCCAGCCTGTGATGACAGGCTGTTAGAAATTAGTGACCCAATAAGGGAGACTGAAGAATAAGATGGTTCTGTGTGACGTTGCCTTACTTAGGAAGAAAATTGACTCTGATGCACATAAACAGCCGCATTGAATGGGGTGTGGATAATTGTCCAAATTTAATGGAATTTTCATTAGGGGGAAAAGTAGCACAATGTAGCTTGGGTGAGCTCTGCTAATTCTCTGGTTCTGTGGAGATGTTAATCATGCTGCTCCTGGCAAGTCTGTCAGACCTGAAGTGGATGATGTAACTCATTTTCCTGCAAGCCCTTTGTTTGAGCAACTGCAGCACAGCTGCAGAACAGAGCACCAGGAAGCTGAATGCGTTAATGGAAAAAAAGCTCTTCCCTTAGTTTTTCTTCCAAAAGGATGTCGTCACTGGGAGCTTTGTGTATTGATAAGCAAGGTGGCTAGTCTTATTGTTGGTGTTTCTGAATGTCATGACAGAAAGAGTATTGTTAAGTATCAAATAGATACATGTGCTCATTCTAAGGTGTGGACCAGCAACATTGGGCTGCTGAGATTTCTAAGCTTTTTGTGTTTGGGGGTCAGAAGTCCCATGTTTTCATTTGAACTCTGTAACTAAATAAATTATATATATAACACAATGTGCATATAATAAATATATATCATTTTTTGAGTTCTTACTATGTGTGTAAAGCATACAGAGATAAGTGTGGTGATTAATAGTGTGGGAGTGTGGTTCTTAGAATCAAACTACTTTGGTAATATAGTCTGGTTCTTCCAATTATTAGATATGTGATTTTGGGCAAGGTACTTAGTTTTTCTAACCCTCTTTTTCTGTGTGATGAGGATCACAACAGTATGGAGGATTAGATGACATAATTCATGCAATAAGCTTAGTGCTTAGCAAATTGTAAGCACTTAATAAACATTAACTTTATTACTAATGTATTTATGTTATCTCATTTAAATCTCCCAATCAACTTTGTGTGGTAGGTACTATTATGATCCTTATTTTATAGGTGAGGAAACTGAGGTTCACAGGCGTTGACTTCCCCAAAATCTCACAAATAGCAACTGGTTGAAGTGGATTTGGCTTCAAGGTAGCTGACCCCAGAGCTGTCAACCAACAAGCAAGCTCTACTGCCTCAATTATAAAGGGCTGTGAGCTGGAATTTGTCTGTTCCTTAGAGGGG
>NW_017731664.1:1798040-1798952 GCF_001890085.2 Hipposideros armiger | reverse complement strand
ACATAGCATACCACAACACTGAAATAATAGACAGCAACAAAAGGCAAAGAAACAATGGAGACACCACACTGCCAGAAAACAAAAGATAGAATGATAGGAAATCCTCATATATCAATAATCACCCTAAAAGTAAATGGACCAAACTCACGATAAAAAGGAACAGAGTAGCAGATTGGATAAAAAAACTAAACTCAACCATGGGCTGCCTCCAAGAGACACATCTCAGCTAAAAGGACAAATATTGACTCAAAGTGAAAGGGTGGAAATTGACAATCCATGCCAATGATTCAGAGAAAAACAGGTGTAATCATGCTGATATCAGATGAAACAGACTTCAGGGTAAAAAAAAGGTAACAAGAGACAAAGATGAACATTTCATAATGATAAAGGGGACTGGACAACAAGAAGACATCAATAGTTATGCTCTCAATCAGGAGGACCAAAATATACAAAGCAACTACTAACAGAATAAAGGGAAAAATACACCAAAATGCAATTACATTAGGGACCTAAATACATCATTGACAGCTATGGATAGATCAGCCAAACAGAAAATAAATAAAGAAATATCAGCCCCAAATGGCATATTAGATGAAATGGACAAAATTGACATTTATAGAGCACTTCATCCTATAACACCAGATTATACATTCTTTTCTAGTGTACATGGAACATTCTCAAGGATAGACCGTATATTGGGACATAAAACTAGCCTCAGCAAATTTAAGAATATTGAAATCATACCAAGCGTATTCTCTGATCACAAGGTTTTGAAATTGGATATCAACTGCAAAAAGAAACCAGGAAAAAACAGAACTATGTGGAGATTAAACAACATACTTTGAAATAACGACTGGGCCAAAGAAGAAATATGAGGAGAGATCAAAAGATATATAGAAACCAAATGAGAAT
>NW_017731664.1:1791677-1796783 GCF_001890085.2 Hipposideros armiger | reverse complement strand
AAATTTCAGAAAAAGAAATAATAAAAACAACAACTTTTTTTGCAATTGCAACAAAATAATGAAATACCTAGGAATAAACTTAACCAAGGATTTGAAATACCTATGCACTGGAAAGTATAAGACATTTTTAAAAGAAATTGAAGAACACACAAAAAAATGGAAAGGCATTCTGTATTCATGGACTGGAAGAATCGACATAGTTAAAATGACCATATTATCCAAAGCAATATGCAGTTTTAATGTAATCCCCATTAAAATCCCAATGGCATTTTTTAAAGAAATAAAACAAAAAATCATCAGATTTGTATGGAACCACAAAAGACCCTGAATGACCAAAGCAATCTTAAGAAAAAAGAACAATACTGGAGGTATCACATTCTCTGATTTCAGCATGTACTACAGGGCAACAATAGTCAAAAGAATATGGTACTTGCAGAAAATTGGACACACAGACCAATGGAATGGATTTGAGAACCCAGAAATAAACCCACATAAATATGGACAGATAATTTTTGACAAAGAAGCTAAAAACATACAATGGAAAAAACACAGCCTCTTCCATAAATGGTGCTGGGAGTATTGGAAAGCAACATGCCAAAGAATAAAGCTAGACTGCTATCTATCACTGTGTACCAAAATTAACTCAAAATGGACCAAACATCTAAACATAAGACCTGAAACAATAAACTGCATAGAAGAAAGCATAGATACTAAAGTTATGGACCTTGAATTCAAAGAGGATTTTATGAATTTGACTTCGAAGGCAAGGCAAGTAAAAGCTAAAATAAGTGAATGAGACTACATTAAACTAAAAAGTTTCTGCACAGCAGAAGAAACCATCGACAAACAGGCAACCAACCTAATGGGAGACTATTTTTGCAAACAATGCTTCCAATATGGGGCTAATATCCAAAATACATAAGGAACTCATACAAGTCAACAACAACAAAAAATCTAATTAAAAAATGGGCAGAAGACCCGAGTAGACTTTTCTCCAAAGAAGCCAATAGACATATGAAAAAATGCTCAACATCACTAATTATCAGAGAAATGCAAATAAAAAGCATTTTATTTATCACTTCATACCAGTTAGAATGACGATCACCAAGACAAATAATAACAAGTGTTGGAGAGGCTGTGGAGAAAAAGGAACCCTCATACACTTTTGGGGGGAATGCAGATTGGTGCATCCGCAATGGGAGGCAGTGTGGAGGTTTCTTAAAAAATTAAGAATAGAGTTATCATAGGACCCAGCAATCCTTCTCCTGGGTATCTACCCAAAAAATCTGAAAACCTTTATCCATAAAGATGTATGAGCTCCGATGTTCATTGCAGCTTTATTTACGATGGCCAAGACATGGGATCCACCAAAGTGTCCTTCGATAGATAATTGGATAAAGAAGCTGTGGTATATATACACAATGGAATACTATTTTGCCATAAGAAAAGATGAAATAATGCTATTTGGGACAACATTGATGGATCTTGAGATTATTATGCTAAGCAAAATAATTCAGACAGAAAAAGTCGAGAACCATAGGATTTCACTCATAGGTGGTATATGAAACTGAAAACAAAGGGACAAGACAAACAACTGAAGAAACAAAAACTCATAGACACAGACAATAGTTTAATGGTCATCAGAGATAAGGGGGTAAGGGGGTTGTAGATGAGGGTAAAAGGGATCAAATATATGATGATGGAAAGAGAACTGACTCTGGGTGGTGAACACGCAATGTGCTATATAGATGATGTATTAAAGAGTTCTACACCTGAAACCTATGTAACTTTACTAACAATTTTCACCCCAACGAACTTTAATTAAAAAACAAAAAACAAACTCTCACGGTGATTCTTAAGGGCCTTTGAAACCAATACAATGTAAGCTGGGCTATCAAAGCCAATTCACAATAAATGTCCCTGAGTCCCAAACTGAGTGTCATGATATGTCAGCTCGTGATAGCTCAACTCTCCTCTCTTGTTTATCTTCACTCTATATACTCTGCCCCTAGCTTCAAACATGTACTGTAGGTGAAAACAGCACTGGGAAAAATATAATGAACTGGTAAATCAGCTAGATTATAGGTGAAAGCCACTTCCCTCTCTCATCCACTCCCAGCCACCAGGCTATTGCCCCAGGTTCTGCCCCACGTAGGCCTCCATTTGTCAGCTCCTGGAGAAGCAGACACTCATCTTTTGTCTGGGACAGGGTATGGGACCATAGAAGAGACAACTCAAGGTTTCCTGAATTTTAGCTTCTATCTTATTGCCTCTTGTTTGTAAGGAGCTGGTACAGCATTGTACTCTCAAGCAAGGAGTATTTAGATTTATTTGAGGGGATCAGAAGCCCCAGGATCCCAGAGTTTCAGCCTGTTAGCTCTCCTAGGAGCATGTGCCATATATTTTCTGCAGACCCTACTAAAGAGCTCTCTCTCTCTCTCTCTCTCCCCTCCCCCCCTGCCCATTGTAGTGCTGTGGGTCTGTAATGGCTTATACATGAAAAAAGACTCATGTTGTAGATGATACATAAATTAAATTTATGCAGAAATGGTTCTTTCTGCAATAAATATGCCAAGAGTCACAACTGCTGAATCAGCTGAGAAGCGGTCAACTGAGTCTTTTCATCATTGATGTAACTTACATAGGAGATTGCTTCTCCCCTGCATCTGGGAGGCAGCTCTGACAAGAGAAACAGGGACTCTTAATTAGAGTGAAATATGGCCAAAGAAGGGTTATGTGAAATTTGTGTCAGACTATAGTGGAATCAATTTGGGAACTGGTGCAGTCACCAGTAGTTCAGAATGAGAAAAATGAAATTAGAGCCATATGCTAGATTAAGTTAAGATGGCTACTCTTGGAGTCTCCAAAATGTAGGTAGGTGTAATGTTCCAATAACCAAACTTACTAACTTGGCCTGGCCAAAAACAAAGTAGAAAAATAAATTTGCTTTTAATACCTCCACTCTACCTCCCAAGCATCATATATCCTATTAACATACCTGGCAGCTCAGATTATCCCAGATCCTTGAACCTGCCCTACTCCAGAATTATACTCTGGGTCAGGTTTTCCAAATAGTGGTAGATATCCCACTTGAGGTGCATAATAGTTTTGTGGGCTTTCTAGATAAACATTTCAAATTCTAATAGTTGTGGTGTTTTTTAGATGTACTAGAAAAAGTGGCACATAAATCCTATTATTTCATCAACATATCTTCTTAGCATGAGGCTAATTTCTGTAGGCAAAAAAAATTGTCTATTTAAAAAAGTATATGTGGATATGGCAAAAAGTATAAAGATGATACTAAAATGACTAAAAATTAGTAAAGGCTGTTCTAGACCAGTGGTTTCAACATGGGGTGCGTTAAATCCCCTGCCCTGACCAGGGGATATTTGACAATCTCTGGAGACATTTTTGGTTGTCACGACTTAGGGGAGGGCTTTACTCACATCCAGTAGGTAGAGGCCAGGGATACAAATAAACATACGACAATGCACAGGACAGTTTCTCAACCCCTGACTAGAAATACACGTAATTTATCCAGCCCCAAATGAAAGTAGTGTCAAGGTTGAGAAACCCTGCTATAGACTCGTGCTTCTCACAAATGCATATGAGTCACCTAGGAATCTTGTTAAGGTGCAGATTCTGATTCAAGAAGTCTGAGGTGAGGTCTGAGATTCTGCATTTCTGACATGCCTTTTGGTGATGCCCATGCTGCTGGTCCACAGACCACACATTAAGTAACAAAAGGACCTAGAACTTCTTTCTTTATCCTTTCACCAAATCCTGCCTATCTAGAGTCCTATCCTTTCAAGGCTCTGCTTGGGGTTTGCTTATTCTGAGAAACTACTAAGCAGCAATAGCAGAAAATTGATTACTGAGTTTCTTGCATTTAGCAGAGCCATCAACGCCTTAAACCAAAGACTAACTTGGATGAGTATTTCAGGAACTAAGGATAGCCAAAAAGAGAGATGCATTTTGTTATGGGGTACCTTTTCAGGAATAAGGCAACACTGTTTAGCAAGTTGTCAGAATCCAGGTTCACCCAAGCTGGGTTTTTGGAAGCTGTCTTATTCATTTTCATATGCCTGGTGCCTACTACAATGCCTAGCTCAAAAGAGATGCCCTAAATGTTTGTTGAACCAATTGACAAGTTGTCTATTGCTTCTACAGCAGCAAAGCAAAGGTATTTACTGGGGTAGGACACTGTCATGAAACCCCTTCAAGAAACCAAAAAAAAAAAAAAGAATGTTCTTTGTGTTTTCCATTTGAATGGTAGCACTAAAATAGATGCATCCTCCTGGAATGTACTCCTCACTCCCTGGGTGGCAGCAGGATCACTTAAAATAGTTGTGTATTCTCACTCCACTTTGTTGTAACATAGAAACCTACAGAGCTGGGTGGATGAAGTATTGTTAAGGGAGGAGGTGACACTACCTGTTTTTTTTTTGTCAGAAAGGAAGCTTTGTGGTATGGACTGAAGATCCAGGCCCTAGGAGAAGTAACTGGGCCAGTCAAAGAGGGGAACCATTCAGCAGTGCTGGCTTAAACTTCTGTCAGTGTATCTCTTACCACTACCATTTTGACTTTTAGAAATGTGTCCTACTAGATTAGGTGATTTAAGGTGTGCCAGCCACAGGGCTACCACTGTTCCACATGATCCTTTTCATGAATCTGCCACAGTACCTGAAAGCAGCCCTTTGGGGACCATCCCTTAGGATAATGAAGGATTTCTAAGGTCTCCTGTTAAAATACATAGATTATTGTACATAGATAAAGTAGATAGGTTGGTTGCCTAGGGCTGTGGAGATTGGAGGGAAATAGGGAGTGACTGCTAATAGGTATGAGGTTTCTTTTTGGAGTGATGAAAGTGTCTTAAAATTGATTGTGTTGATGGTTGTACAATTCTGTGAATATAGTAAAACCTTTGAATTGTACATTTTATTTTATTTTATTTATTTTTTATTTATTTATTGTTAGTTTCCGGTGTACAGAACAATGCAATAGTTACCCTTTTCACCCTCACTTATACGTGGATTCTAAGGAACTGAATGGATGGGAGAAGTGGATGGAGATAGTCTCAGAGACACAGAGGAAGAACTGAGGGTT